>NC_143569.1:97372500-97972500 GCF_054136105.1 Typopeltis vanoorti
AAAATGTTATATTCAGGCAGTGACAGTCAAGGAAAAGAAGGAGTAGCCATAGTATTCAACACAAGATACGAGGCTAATCTTCTTGAATGACAGTCAGTCTCAAGTAGAGTAATGTGGGCAAATGTGAGAATGGGGAACTGGACAATGAGACTTATTTGTGCCTATGGTCCTACAGAAGGTTCTATTAAGGTAGAAGTGGAGGAATTTTTTGAGGCTTTACAAAAAGCAACTGACACAATGAAAAATGAAAAGTTGGTCCTTGTTAGGGATCTAAATAGCAGAGTAGGAAATGAGTGTGAGATATACAGAAATAATTTGGGAAAAGTTGGAGAAAAGAGCAAAGCTAATAATAATGGCAAATATCTGTTGGATTTCTGCTCAGGACATGGACTGGTTATTACTAACACCACGTTCCAACATAAAAACGTGCACAAATTCACATGGAGAGAAGAGGCAAGGAATAAGAAAAGTCGCATTGACTATGTTATTGTTGATAGTGATGTTTTCTCCCTGGTGTAGGACACTAGAGTGTACAGAGGATTTGAAATTGGAAGTGATCACTATTTAGTCTTAAGCAGGATAAAATTGAATTTCATATTGAAAAGAATAACATGTAAGAAAATTTTAAAGTGAATAAAAGTTGAGCAGCCCTCAGATGTGAACTGTAGACTAAAATACACAAAGATTATTGAAGAAAAAATGAAAGAGTTTGAGAACAGGAATCAAACCTTGGAGATTCAGTGGCAAGCCTTGAAGAAAGCGCTAATTGATTCAGCTAGAGAGGCATGTGGTGAAGTTGTCTGCAAGGAGAGAAAAATTAGAACTCCATGGTGGACACAGGAAGTTAAAGAGGCAGTGAAGGAAAAGAAGAAAGCATATCCAAAGTTCCTGGCAAATAAGTCAGCTTGTGCTCTTAGAGAATACAGAGACAAATGTAAGAAAGCTAAACACTGTGTAAAACTAGCTAAACAAAAGTCATGGGAGGACTTTGGCAAGAATATAGAAAATAAATATCAAGAAGGTGGCAAAATATTCTGGAGGTTATTGAAGAAGCTTAAGAATGGAGACAAAGAGTGCTGTAAAAGGAATTAGAGATGATAAAGGTGACATGAAAACAGCACAAAAAGATATCCTTGAAGTATGAAGTAATTACTTTGAAAAACTGCTAAATGAAACAAGCAGTGATGACAGCACAGTGGTAAAAAACACTGACCAGGCATGCAGTCAGGAATACATATCTATACTTGAAGTAGAAAAAGCCATCAAAGGCTTGAAATGTGGAAAGGCAGCAGGAGTAGATGATATTCGACCAGAAATGCTGAAGTATGGTGGTATAAGAGTCTTGCAGTGGCTGCACTACATAGTTCAGAAAGCCTGGACAGAGGGACGAATTCCCGATGATTGAAGTAGAGCTCTCATAGTACCTATATATAAAAAAGGGAAATAAAACTAAATGTGAGAATTACAGAGGTATTTCCCTACTGAGTGTTCCTAGCAAGATCTATGCAAGTATACTTGAGAAACGGTTGAGAAGAATTGTGGAAGAAAAGCTTGGTGAAGAACAAGCTGGATTGAGGTCAAATAGAGGCTATCAGAATCGGATCTTCACTTTACGACAAATAGTCGAGAAAGCATGGGAATATAACAAAGATTTGTATTTAAGTTTTGTCGATTTGGAAAAGGCAAGAGAGAAGTTATTCAATACCTTACAGTTATATGGTGTCAATGGGGCACTATATCGAGCAATACTTAGTCTTTATTTGAATTGTAAGTCAGCAGTTAGAATTGAAGGAAGTACAGGAAGTTGGTTTAATGTTAAATCTGGTGTGAGACAAGGATGTACATTATCCCCTCTGTTATTCATTATCTATATGGATCACATTATGAACGAAAGTGGTATTAAACATGATATCAAAATTGGAGATGTTAATGTCAGCTCTTTGCTTTATGCAGATGATATTATACTTTTAAATAAATCTGCTACAAGTCTGCAAGATTCTCTGACTAAATTGAATAACTGTTGTAATAGATATGGTATGAAGGTCAGCATTAAAAAGACAAAGACAATGAAAATAGGCAGAATCATTGAAAATATCAGCTGTGTTGTGAATGGAGAACCTGTGGAACAAGTAAAACATTTCAGCTACTTAGGCATGATATTTTGTGGAGATGGTACATTAAATATAGAAATAGACAACAGAATCAGCAAAGCTGGTATGGTGGGAAGTCAACTGAATAAATTCATATGGAATAAGAGAGAAATTAGTCGGAACACTAAATTAGCTGTATACAAGACAGTGTTCAAACCAGTTTTAACTTATGGATCTGAGAGTTGGGTCAGAAGTAAAACACTTGACCAAAGACTAGAGACCGCAGATATGAGAGTCCTGAGAAAAATTATAGGCATGAACAGATGGCATCAATGGCAATATCATATTAAAAATGAGGACATTAGGAAAGAACTTGATATTGTCAGCATCCAGGAATGTGCTAGCAGAGCTAATCTCAGGTGGTATGGTCACTTAAACAGAATGGGCGAAGAATGATTATCAAAACAAGTGTTCTCTGCCAGGTTGGCTGCAAAATGACCCAGAGGAAGACCAAAATATAGGTGGATTGATACGGTAGAAAGTGCCTTAGATGATAGAAATATAAGATCTGATAATGTTGGAGTCTTGACAAGTAACACTGATTTGGAGGAAAATTGTAGATAGGAATTTAGTAATGATGTAATTTTTTTCATGTAGTACTATCATATCCTGTACACCCCTTGAGGGTACTTTTCAGGAATTTGATGATGAAATTCTCTTGTTTCGCACCAGGAAAACTATATGGCTCACTTGGCAGAGCTGTACTTAAACGTTTCCCGAGGTGGTCAGAGACTCAAGGTGCTAGAGTGCTCAGGGCCACCTACTCATTGTTTGGGGCCCTAATTTTTCAAGGCTCCCGCTAGAGCTTTTTGCACTTGTGCATAAGTAGGTCCCTGCCACTTTGATCATATTTACCATGCTTTGAGAAATGCTGATCTAGATCAGCCTTTATAAAATCCAGCCATTACAAAAAGCATATTAATGTTTTTTTTATAAATCTTAATTATTTATAAATATGAACTCACTAATATATTTCTTATTGCTAAAATTAGATAAAAATTATTTGTTTTTGCTGTTCTGTGATTAATATTTTTATTGAAACTATTTTGTTATTTGTTTTTTTTCTTGTTATAGAGTTTCATCCAGTATGTTATAAACTCAACTTTTGATTGTGACCTAAATTGGAGCATGAACAATAATAAAATGGAAAAAATAGTTTGTAAAGAAAGACATGCTATTATGTTAGAATCTACCCAACATACTGCTACAGCTGTTCAAACAAATATTTAGTAGGTAACTTTGAATAAGAAGCCAAAATTTTATTTAATTAATATTTAATTTCAAATAATGTATTCTTGTTTTCACTATTTTCATTTACAGGTACAAGTAGTGTTTGAGTTGTAATAGTTGCTTTTCAAGCTTTGTTTATTATTATTATTATTTCTTTGGAATCTCCATGGAATCATCAGCTAACATTTGAGGACCACACTAACTATTATTCACACTATTCACACAATACGTATCATACCTCTCATTCTAACAAAATACTCAATAACCATCTGGCAACTCATTCTATCCATTTGGAATTGGAAGAACAGTGGAACATTGCTCCCTTTGATTGGAGACCTGAGTTCAATTCTTCCTGTGAAGAGGGGAATCCTTATATGGGCTGTTTACAATTGAAGGTGAGTTAGCCAATCTCATACGGAGGTAGCACGGTTTTTTCTCCCAGAAACTCGGGTTTTTCATCCCACATACAGAAAAATCGGCCTTCAGAACACATGCAATTTACAGACAAAAAAAATACTGTTGTTCACGATGATGGGTGGTAGATGGCATTGATGGTAGTAGTATCGTAGCAGGAGAATTAAGTAGTAGTGGAGAAGAGATTAGATATATTTAGTGAAGTAGAGTAGAATGCCCTCCCATGATGAGTCCTTGGACTCACTAAAGGTGTCACGTAATAATAATAATAGTTTACTACCCTATAAGTAAAATAAATTTAATACTTCTGCTAAACACACACACCCTTGCATAATTTCCATGGGCAACATCTTGTTCTCTCCCTTCCTGCCATGTATTGAAAAAAGTCTTTGGTGGCAGTTCTATAAAACCCCTTCAATAACTTACATGTTTCTATAATTCCTTCTCTTTTTGCATTTTTCTTTCCCTATCAACTAGTATTTATACCTCAAAGAGCTCCAGTTTGTCATTATAGCTATAGAGTTGAAAATATTGATCACTCACCTCCACTTCCTCTTTAGCATGAAATCCAGGACACCAGATCTGCACATAGTAGAGTTCAGATGTCGCCTTATTATTATTATTACACCCTCCATGGAGTTGACAGACTCATCATGGGAGGTTCATTCAACTGTTTCTATATTCTATATTTATCATATAGAATCTTAAAATCCTTAACACACCTTGCATTAACAACACATTCTGGTAATGCATTCTATTCACTGACAATTCTCCATGAAAAAAATCTACTTCTCACACCCTTCACTACACTTTTACATAACTTCCTGGAATGACCTCTGGTTCTTCCCTTCTCACTTTCTACTCTTTTTTATAATCCCCTCTGGATTAATCTGATGAAATCCTCTCACTAACTTAAATGTCTCTGTCATATCACCTCTCCTCCTCCTATCTACCAAACTCTGCAATCTACATTTCCTCAACCTCTCTCCATAGGCCAGCATTCCAAAGTCCTGACATTGTCTTGGTCACTCGTCTCTGGACACTCTCAAATGTCCCCACATCACATTGAAAACCAGGTGACCAGATCTGAGCACAATAGTCCAAGTGTGGTCTGACCAGTGCCTTATACAGCGGCACAACCACTTCCTTATCCTTGCATGTTAGAGTACTTCTTATTGTAGCAGCACTACGATTTGCAACACTAGCAATATGCTCTCTAAACTTCAGTCTACTCTCAACCATCACTCCCAAATCTCTAATCTCCTCCACTTCCTGCAGTATGGCACCATCGATATAGTACACAAACTTATATTTCTACACTCCAAAATGCAACACCTTGCACTTCTTAATATTAAAATTACAACCCTACTGCTTTGTCTGAGTCAAAAGTCTATTCAAATCTTCTTAAAGGAAATTAACAGTAGCAGTACTACGTATAATTCTTCCCAACTTTGCACCATCAGCAAATAACTGAAGATTCCCAGTCAGTCCATAGGATTATATCACCAATCTTTACCATGCTTGTCACTTTTCTAGCCTGCACTTTATACTCTTCATGGATCCGATCACCACCAAACAAGTTAAACAGCAGGGGCCCAAGAACAGAACGCTGGAGCACACCACTGGTTACCCCTTCTTTTTTTGAGACATTGCTCCATCATACACAACCTGTTGATATCATTCAGAGAGCCACTCTCTGATCAATAGGATATTGGTTAGATGGATAGCCAATATTCTATATCCATCTAATTATATCCATCCTCTGCAGCTTGTACACCAACTTATTATGTGGCAGTCTATCAAATGCTTTTGCGAAAGTCCAAGAATATCACTGAATATGATCCTCTCTGAATGATATAATCACGTAATCACAAGAAAGATATTTATTTAACCAAATATTTCGGTCTGGAAATAGCAGACCATCGTCGGTGGTATTACAAGAACAGTTTAAAAAATATACAAGCTAGAATACTAACAATAGATCGTTGAAATTAGAACATGCCGCGTGATGTTATATCACTAAGTATGAAACGAAATATTTTGAAGTAGAAACATGATTGAATTTGCTATTAAAAAAAAAAAAAAAAAAAAAAAAAAAAAAAAAAAAAAAATTAATGGGTAATCTTGATTAGGCTTTCCCAGATTTTTGATATAGATATGCAGTCATTACGATTCAGGTTGGGATGATGGAGCAAGGCCTCCACGCTTTCCTTGAACAAACGTTCGAACCTATAACGGGATCTATGTAAGAGGCGCGTTTTGGACCAAAGGATGCTGTGGTCAGTTTCAATCCCGTGTTGAGCCAAACCAGACTTTTCAGGTTTATTGTGAAGAATGGATGATTGATGTTCTTGGTGATGATTGATGATCTTCCTTTTTAAACAGTATTAATTCCTTACATCATCGCATAAAGTTTACTATGGAATTAGAAGAAAACAACCAGTTATCTTTTTTAGACGTTCTCCTCATCCGATCATCTTCAAATATTCTTACAACTACAGTATACAGGAAACCAACATTCACAGGTCGTTATATTCTGAAAGAATCAGCCCATCATCCATGTCATAAAACAGGAATTATAAAATGTCTCATCAAAAGAGCCAAAACTAATTGTTCTACTTTTGATTATCTACAGAAAGAACTTTCTACTATCCAGCAACACATGAAACTCAATGGCTTTTCTGAAAAAAGTATTCAACGTCTTCTTACATCTTATAATCCTCCACAAAACAACAAAGATTCAATACGTCGAGTACCTATTCCTTATATCTCCGGTATTTCAGAACCTATCGCAAGAATTTTGAAGAAATATGATTTAACAGCTACGTATTCTCCTATTAACAAATTGTCTTCTCAATTTCCTTCTCCTAAAGACAAACGCTCAACTTTATCTCTTCCTGGAGTTTATCAAATTCCTTGCAACTGTGATCTCTCTTACTTTGGACAGACTGGACGTTCTCTTGAAAAAAGAATCCAAGAACATCAATCATCCATTCTTCACAATAAACCTGAAAAGTCTGGTTTGGCTCAACACGGGATTGAAACTGACCACAGCATCCTTTGGTCCAAAACGCGCCTCTTACATAGATCCCGTTATAGGTTCGAACGTTTGTTCAAGGAAAGCGTGGAGGCCTTGCTCCATCATCCCAACCTGAATCGTAATGACTGCATATCTATATCAAAAATCTGGGAAAGCCTAATCAAGATTACCCATTAATTTTTTTTTTTTTTTTTTTTTTTTTTTTTTTTTTTTTTTTAATAGCAAATTCAATCATGTTTCTACTTCAAAATATTTCGTTTCATACTTAGTGATATAACATCACGCGGCATGTTCTAATTTCAACGATCTATTGTTAGTATTCTAGCTTGTATATTTTTTAAACTGTTCTTGTAATACCACCGACGATGGTCTGCTATTTCCAGACCGAAATATTTGGTTAAATAAATATCTTTCTTGTGATTACGTGATTATATCATTCAGTCTTATGTCGCAAGTATCCTTAAAACAACATGATCCTCTCTTATCTAACACACTTGTCACCTTATCATAGAATGCAAGTAAATTACTAAAACATGACCTACCCTTCACAAATCCATGCTGACCATCATGAAGAATGCTATGTCCATCAACCCCATTCTGTATTCTATTCCTTGCCAATCTCTCCAACACCTTAAACACAACCGCAGTTATACAGACTGGCTTATAGTTGGAAACTTCTGTCTTAGAATCATGCTTGTGAAGTGGTACTATTTTGCCTTCTTTCCACGCTTTAGGAACCCTACTTGCTGCAAGACTTTCGTTAAGTAACCAGATCAAAGGCATAACCAACTGTGGCACATTCTTTAAGAATACATGGTGATACATCATCCATTCCCACAGCCTTATTCACATCTAACCCAACCAACATCTGATACACCTCTGTTTCTTTCACTTCCAGTTCTCCTAATACTTGTCTCTCATCTGTATATTGCACTGGATCATTTATACCAGTGAATACTGATAAAGTGCTCATTCAGTAATTCTGCTATATCCTTTGCAGCTGTTATTCTGCTGCCATGACTGTCCACCAATGTTAGTCTGCCATAATTATTCTTCCTCTTGCTTGCCATGTTGCAGAAAAATGCCTTTAAGTTATTAAGTTAACCTTGGCCTGACAGCCAATCTCCTCTTATACTGCACCTTTTCCTTCTTTACCATGCTCATCACCTTTCTAGCCTGCACTTTATACTCTTCATGGATTTGATTACCATCAACTGTCTTGTACTTCTTCCATAACATTTTCTTCTCTAGCACAGTTTGCTTTATTTTACTGGTCATCCACTTCACTCCTATCTTATTTACCTTAACCCTTGGTATGCAGTCATACATTGCATTTGTCAGATAGATACTGCCTTGTGAGTTTCCATGCATTGTCAACATCTTTTCTGCTCAGCTCATCTACCCAATGTACTGATGCTAACTGACTATACAGCTTCCTATAATCACTTGCTTTATACTTCCACATGTAACCATTTTTGGCAGTGACCTTTTCTTGTTTCATCACCTCCAAATAAGTTCCTCGTGATCATTCTCACCAACTGGCAGTAGCAGTGTCAACACTTCATTAACAATTACATCTTGTGAAGTTATTACCAAATCCAAGACATTAAAGCCTTAAAGCTGATGTAACTAGAACAGGATTACATATGGGTGAGTCTTTGGTGAATGATTCAGTAATAAATAGTATGGGAGTGATTGGGAGTCAACATAATAAAACCACAAGTGGCCTAGAAGAAATGAGATGTAGTGAGAGTGGGGGGGTAAGTAATAGAGAGTTGAGTAATGAAGCTGGGAGAGTCATGCTGAATAGTGTAGAGAATGAGTCCATGAGTGTGAACTTGAATGAAGTTATGAGTGGTAAAATATATGGTGATTCTATGATTAAGGGTATGGAGAGTGGTATGCATGAGGAGTGCTTGGCTGATGGGACAATAGAAAGAGTGGCTTTAGCAATAAAGAGAGGGCATGAAACAGACAAGATGATAGTTATGGTGGGTACGAATGACCTGAGAGGTAGTATAAATCGGGTAGGAAAAGATTTAAGAACATTATTAGATATTGTGAAGAGGAAAAGTGTCAATGGGAGAATAGTGTGTGTGCTGCCTCGTTTTGACAATTATGAGTTAAGTAGACGAGCAATGATAATGAATGATATGATTGCAGGAATGTGCAGAAAAAGAGGTCTGGAGTTTGTTTATGTTTGGAGTGTGTTTGAAGGAAAAAGGCAGTTGTATGCTAGAGATGGACTGCATCTTAACATGGAAGGACATAAGCGATTGAAGAAGTTATTGTTTTCTGAACAGGTTGAAGTTATTGGGCAGGGAAACTAATATTGAAAAGGTTGAGTGTAAGAGAGAGAAACTTTAGCACTGATTGTGTATTTATTGATCCTTATAGGCAGAATAAATTGCAGAAGAGAGGGGATAAAAATCGACATAGGACTACGGTGGTTAGTGACTTATATATCAGTTCTAAAGCCGGTACAAGATCTAGAGGGAATCTGCAATTTTTGTATACCAATGCTAGAAGCATTCGAAATAAGAGAGAAGAATTTTTGGCATTAGTCAGTGAAATCTCACCAAAAGTTGTAGGCATTAGTGAAACTTGGCTGTCAGCAGAAGATGTGGTCACTGGAATTGAATGTGATGGGTACAGTATTTTCAGGGAGGATAGAGAAGATAGAACAGGAGGAGGAGTACTGTTGATGATAGCTGATGTGTTGCAGCCAAAGAAAGTAGTATATCATGATGATAGACATGTGAATGAGAGTTCATTTGAGGCAGTCTGGTGTGAAATAGTGACCAACGCAACCAAATATACAGTTGGATGCTGCTATAGGCCAGGGAGTACGGGGGGAGATATTGAATTCATGCATCAGCAACTTAGTGCAATGAGTGAAGGCTTAGTGATTATTATGGGGGATTTTAATTATGGTGATATCAATTGGAAGGAGGAAATATCACGTAGCAAAAAGGAAATGGAGTTCATACATCTTCTACGAGATAATTACTTGAAACAGCACGTAACTGAAGGGACACGTGGTGTGAGAGTGTTGGACCTGGTTATTGGTTCAGAGGTTATATGCATAAGTAAGGTGTTCTCGTTACCTCCAGTTGGTGAAAGCGATCATGTGGTATTGACTTGGGAGGTTGCAAAATCTGTGGATTTTTCTATTAAGAAGGGGTATGTACGGAACTACAGGTTAGGCAATTATAACAAGCTTCGGAGTGAGCTTGCAGCCATCCCATGGCAGAACATATTGCAAGGGAAAGATGTTAGCAGTGCTTGGGATAAAATCAGCGGGTATCTGAGGAAAGCAATATCAGATTGTGTCCCCATGGTCAGGAGGTCAAACAAGGCAGGCATTAGATGGATGAGCAGTAGTATCAAGCTTGAACTGCAAAAAAAGAAAACGTTATGGAGAATTTACAAGGAGAAGGGCGATCAGGACACCCATGAGCAGTACAAGGCTCAAGCTAGGAAGGTTACCAGCATAGTAAGAAAAGCTAAATCAGATTATGAGAAGATCTTAGCCAAAGAGATCAATGGTAATCCCAAAGAGTTCTTCCGCTATGTGGCAAGTAAGAGGAAGAATGACTTCGGAAGGATAACCTTAGTGGGTGCTGATGGTATTGAAGTGACAAAATCAGATGAAATAGTCGAGTTACTGAGTGATCACTTCTCAAAAGTCTATCACCCAAGTGAGGCTATCTCTATACCTATAGCAATACCTAATGTGAGAATTGAAGCTAAAGAATCAGAGGTATTAAATATATTGCAAAACTTAAATGCAAACACTGCGGTAGGCTTAGATGGAATATCAGCTCGGGTGTTGCGTGAATGTGCAAATGAATTGTCAACCCCTCTTACCTGGATATTTAATTTAAGTTTGAACTCTGGTATGGTCCCTAGGGAGTGGAAGTTAGGCAAAGTGGTTCCTTTGCATAAGGGTGGCTCTAAAACTGCGGTATTGAATTACAGACCAATCACCATCTCAAGAGTAGTGGTAAAATTATTGGAAAAGTTGGTTAAAGACAAAATTCAAGAATGGGTAGATCAGGATATGATACTCTATAGAGGCCAACATTGTTTTGTTAAAGGTAGATCCTGCCTTAGCAATCTATTAACTATTCATAATAGAATAACATCTGAGTTGGACAAAGGAACTGGCTACACAGTGGTACTTCTGGATTTTGCTAAGGCTTTTGACAGGATACCCCATAGAACACTGTTACGCAAATTGGAGCAGATGGGAATGGATATAAAATTGGTGATATGGATAGGAGAATGGCTCAGGGAGAGATACCATAAGGTGGTGTATGGAGGAGCCGAGTTCAGAATGAGGCAGGTGACCAGTGGTGTGCCTCAGGGCTCTGTGCTTGGGCCAATGTTGTTTAATTTGTATATAAATGATATAGGAAATGGCTTAAAGGGAGATATTCAGTTGTTTGCTGATGATGCAAAGTTGTGTAGTGCAATAAAAAATCAAGCTGATGTTGAAAGTTTGCAGGAGGATTTAAATAAGCTGGTAAAATGGGCAAAACAAAATGGATGTCAGTTCAATGTGGAAAAGTGTAAAGTCATGCATTTTGGGATTAAAAGATTACCAGCTGTGTACTACATCGATGGAAAGGTACTCCAAGAGATTGATGAGGCTAGGGACTTAGGGGTATTGGTAGATAGGGAGATGAAGTTCAGAGGACACATTGCTAAGGTGTCCAAGATTGCACATAGGATTACTTGGTTGTTGAGGAACACACTGACATCCAGAGATAAAGAGGTTATTATTCCCCTTTATAAAGCATTGATACTTCCACATTTGGATTACTGTTTGCTCAGGTCTGGTCACCTGGATTCCTTGGAGATGAGGAGGCTGTGGAGAGGGTTCAGAGAAGAGTGACCAAGTTGGTGAGTGATATAAAAAATGCTCCCTACATTGATAGATTGATAGCTTGTGGATTGCAGAGATTGGTTGATAGGCGAAGAAGAGGGGATACGATAGAAACATTCAAATTACTAAAAGGTTTTTATAGGATTGATGCAGGGGAAATGTTTCAGCTGTGTGATTGTGATGGAAGAACAAGAGGCCATCTCTGGAAATTAAAGAAGAGTGTGGTTAACAAAGGTGTCAGAACAAGGTTTTTTGCCTGGAGGGTGGTGAATGAGTGGAATTCATTGCCTGACTTAGTTGTGAGCTCTTTGTCTGTAAATGAATTCAAGAAGAGATATGACAGATATTGTTTTGCTAGTTTGGGTCTCCCGCGATGAGTCTACTGACTCCATGGAGATACCCGTAATAATAATAATAATAAAAAGCCATTAAAGACGATAAAACACCTGTGAGAGAGGGATTGAAGTGGATATATGAAAGAGGGATCAATATTAAAGTCTTATAAGGAGAATAATAACTTCCCTACCCATGCTACTAGTTCAGTAAGTTTTATTTATTATGGCATTTTATATTGAGCATAGAAAAGATAGCTGTAGGTATGAAGATATTGCCATAGATAGTTTGTAGATCAAACATGTTGAAAACTATGTCTTTTTTTTGAGCATGGTTTGTTGTCAGGAATATAATATACATGCCTTGAAAAATACTGAAGATGTATGTTTATTTTAACTAAGATGAAAAGCCAAACGGCTATTCATAAACACCTTTGCATCGAGTTGCCTTGGTGTGGTACTACCAAGTGGTCACTTACGCTTGGATTCGCCGACAGTTCGTTGGCATGAAACGTTTAGATCGTAGTTTTCGATCTTAGAGTTTCACATACTGGCTGAAAAACAATAAGGGATTTTTATGTATGTTTATTTTATTTTTATTTTTTTGTATATCTGATCCACACACAAAAGGCCACAAAATCTACAGCCCATTAGTGCTGTGTGTGTGTGTGTGTGTGTGTGTGTGTGTGTGTGTGTGTGTGTGTGTGTGTGTGTGTGTGTGTGTGTGTGTGTGTGTGTGAAGAAAGGAAGAATCTGTTCACATTTTGCTTGAACAGTTGAGGGTTGTAATCTTTGGGGAAGACTGTTCCAAAGAACAGAAGTATATGGGATGAAGGTGGAGATAGTGAAGGTAGTTCGGTGAGTTTCAAGATGCACTGCAAAAGGGTGTTTGCTAGCAGTGGCTCATATTTTAATGATTTTGTGGTGAGAGTGAAAGAATAACAGTGGCCAATTCAGCAGAGCACTGTTCATTAAAGTATCTGTAGAAGAGACACAAGGCTAAAACTGAACACCTGTGAGAGAGGGATTGAAGTGGGTATGTGAAAGAGGGATCATTAATTAGCCGGATTTTCCTTTTCTGGATAGAATTGAGCAATCTTAGAGAGAAATTTGGTGCAGCACCCTAAATATGGGAGCAGTATTCCATGGCTGGACAGATTTGGGTTTCGTATATAGAGTTAGAAGCTGTGAAGGAGTGAAGTAGGGTCTCGTGCGAAAAAGTACACCAAGTTTTATTGGTGGCTGTAGAAGCTGTAGTTAAAATGTGGTTGTGCCAGGAAAGATTGGATGTGCAGGTCAGCCCAAGTAGAGAAATCTGATTGTGTTTGGATATCTCAGTATTACTACAGGTAAGGAGGAGGGATGTGAATGCTTCTTGTGAGAGATCAGACAGGACTGAGATTTTGTGGCACTGAAGTTTACAAGGTTTTCCTTTCCACAGTGGGATATAGCTAGGAAATCTGAATTCAGGTCACCGGTCATAGTAGATCTTGATGATTCTGTATTGATAAAATAAGAGAAATAAGAAAACATAGGTTGGCAGAAAGTGTGATTTTCTGAGAGATTACAATGTTTTTTTCTGAGTGAGAGTAGCTATTGAGGAGTGCAGGCCAGGCAGAAAGATTATGGCAATAATGCAGAGGACCTTCATGCAGGAACAAAGAGGTTATCTAAGGCCTTTATCACACCTCATATGGATTATTGTGTACAGACTAAGATGGTAACTGGCCTATGGGATGTGGGATACGAAGATAGATTGAAGGGATGCAGTTTGCAAAGCCTTGTGAATAGGATGAATATATGATTGAGACATTTAAGTTGATAATGGGTTGTTACTAGGTTAATGTGAAAGAAATATTTCATAGAAATTTCTTCCACCTTACAAGGAGCTTCACTGGAAACTGTAAAAGGAAAGGAGGGCGTGAGAAGAGGCATAAAGGGTAGGTTCTTTGCATGAAGAATGGTTGGTGAGTGGAATGTATTGCGTGGCATTTTGGTGAATGTTGGTACACTGAATGAGTTTAAAGCATAGTTTGATGTGCTTTGTGTCTAACAGTGTGTACCTCCTACAATGAGCCTTTTGATTCCATGGAGGTCTGTTGTTAATAATAATAATAATAAATTCCAAAAAATTAAAGGCATTTCTTTCTTTCTTTCTTCAGGCAGTAAAACTAAGAGGATAGGATGCATGATCATTGAAAATTCTTAAAATAATTTGATCTTTTCAGTTATTTTGAAATATATTGTTTGTGAAATGTACTATATCTACTGTTGCAATAAAATGACTGTTTTGTTTTGTTTATGCCTGTATAGTATGGTGACGGAGAGTTGAAGTTCAGAGCGCATATTGCAAAAATTAGTAAAATAGCACAAAAGAATTACTTGGATGTTGAAAAATGTTAAAAAAAAGCAAAGATAGGAAGGTTATTATCCCTCTTTATAATATGATTTGTCTGCATCTTATTTACTGTGCACAGATTTGATCACCTGGATTTCTTAGGGATCAGATGATAGAGAGCATTTAGAAATGAGTGGTGACCAAGTTTTTTGGTGACAAGTCTGTGGAATGCTTATGAGGATAGGTTGAAGTTGTGTAGGTTACAAAGTTTAGTTAACATGAAGAAAAGAGGAGGCATTATAGAAATTAATAAGATATTAAAGTAGTTTTATAAAATTAATGCAAAAATAATTTTTCAATATGTGACAAATAATCAGAGAACTAGGGTTGATCTGTGGAAGTTATGTAAGAGTGTGGTTACAAAGAGTGTGCAGACTAGATTTTTTTGCTTGAAGAGTGGTTAATGAGTGAAATGGATTGCCAGAATTGGTTGCGAGTGCCTGAGAGTGAGTGAGTGAGTTTAAGGAGAGGTATCATAGGTTTTGTGTGTCATCAACATCAATTTCCTGATATGTATCCCCAAGGGGTCTTCACATTATTATGACAGCACTACATGATTAAGTTTACGTTATTATTAATCTCCTATCAACAATTTTCTTCCAAATCAATCTATTACTTGTGAGCACTCTAATATTGTCATATTGGAATGCTTCTAAGACGTTTCTGACCAAATCAATCCACCTAAAACACGTGTTTGATGCCAAGCTAACCTTTCTTCATTTTCTTCATCCATCGTATTTAAGTGGACATACACCTTAGATTAGCTCTGCTGATACATTCTTAAATGCTAATAATGTCAAGTTCCTTTCTAATATCTTCATTTTTAATATGATTCTGCCATTGATGCCATCGGTTCACTCCTCTAAATTTTCTCAGAACCCTATATCTGAGGTCACTAGTTTTTGATCAAGGGCTTTATTTCTAATTCAACTCTTGGATCCATAACTTAAAACTGGTTCAAACACAAATTTTGAATAAATTTATATGAAATAAATTCAGCTGGACCCACCATACCAGCTTTGCTTATTCTGTTGCCTATTTCCAGATTTAACCTGCCATCCTCATTAAGAACTGTGCTTAAATAGCTGAAATCTTTTACTTGTTCTATAGGATCTCTATTGAAGTTGTCAATGTTCCTGCCTATATTCATAGTTTTGTTTATTGCTTATTTTCATGTCAAATTTGTTAGAGCTGTTATTCAATTCAGTTAGCGAATCCTGGAGACTTGCACTAGAT
Organism: Typopeltis vanoorti; assembly: GCF_054136105.1. Lineage (NCBI taxonomy): Eukaryota > Metazoa > Arthropoda > Arachnida > Uropygi > Thelyphonidae > Typopeltis > Typopeltis vanoorti. The sequence goes on from NC_143569.1 coordinate 97,388,192, forward strand.
CTGTTTAGGAGTATAACACGATCTGAATAAACCAAAGAGCTAAATTTTACATCTCCAATTTTAATATCAGGCTTGATTCCACTTTCTTTCATAATATGATCTGTATTTCTTTCATAATATGATCTGTATAGATGATAAATAAGAGTGGAAGAAATGTGCATCCTTGTTTACCCCTGATTTTACATCAAACCATCTTCCTTCAATTGTAATTACTGAACTGACAACTTAAATATAGAGTACGTATTTCTATAATGTTCCATTCACCCTATAGAATTATAGTGTTTTGAAGAGCTGTTCTCTGAGCACTTGTCATATGCCTTTTCTAGATCTACAAAACTTCAGTACGGATCCTTGTCATATTCCCACAATTTCTCAACTATTTGTCATAAAGTAAGAATCTGATCTTGATAACCTCTATTTGATCTGAACCCAGCTTGTTCTTCTTTAAGTTTCTCTTCCACAATCTTTTTCAATCTCTTTTCAAGTATGCTTGCATAAATCTTATCTGGAACATTTAGTAGAGAAATTTGTCTGTAATTCTCACATTCAGTTTTATTCCCTTTTTTTATAGATGGGTACTATGAGAGCTCTGTTCCAATCATTTGGAATTCAGCCTTCTGACCAGGCCATCTGGATTATGTAGTGGAACCACTGCAAAACTTTTATACCTTCATACTTAAACTTTTCTGGTCATCTACTCCAGCTGATTTTCAATATTTCAAATTTTTGACAGCTTTTTCTACCTCAAGTATTGGTATGTATTTCTATTTGCATTCCTCTTGAACATTTTCTATATGAGAATTTTGTATATTATGGTTCTGTCACTGCTTGGTTCATTTAACAGTCTTTCCAAATAATTGGTCTCTGCAATCTGTATATTCTATAAATACTTTCATGGGAAATGTTCATCTGAAGCAGCATCAATAATTCCCCCACCCTGTAAACCCATTGGAACACGTACAGCTGCCGCCCAACATCCTTTTACAGTACACCTCGAAACCCACAGAAAAAGTTTCTTTTCCTCCTCATTCATCCCTGCTACTGCAGTACTGTGGAACAGTCTTCCCCTTACATTTTTCCCAAGGAATACAATATGCAGGCGTTTAAATCAAATGTAAACAAGTTTCTCCTTTCACAACCCATCACCCATATACGGTACTAATGTACAATAGGTTGACCAGCCAACCTCTTGTATATGGGCCCAACATAAAAAAAAAAAAAATTACTCCAGACATCTAGGATATCCTTACCTTCAGTTTTCATGTCATCTTTATCATCTTTGATTCCTTTTACAGTACTCTTTCCTCAATTTCTAAGCTTCTTCAATAGCCTCCAGAATATTTTTCCACCTTCCTAATATTTATTTTCCATACTCTTACCAAATCTCATCACTTTTACTTAGCTACTTTTGTGCATAGCTTAGCTCACTTACATTTTTCTCTATATTCTTTTAGGGCATCTTCCTACTTATTTGCTAAGAAATTTTGCTATGCCTTCTTTTCCAGGACAGTGTTCTTATTTTTTTATCCTTGCAGACAACTTCACAACATAATCCATCAATGTCTTCTTCAGAGTTTGCCACTGAGACTCCAAGGTTTGGTTCTTGTTTTCAATTTGTTTAATTTTTCTTCTTTGTATAGTCGAGTCCTCAGTTTACTTTTAAAAGCTGCTCAACTACTTTAATTCTTAAAGCTTTCTTAGATACTGTTCTTTTCAATGTGATATCCATTTTTATCCTGCTTAGTACTAAGTAACGGTCACTTCCAATTCCAAACATTCTTGTATCCTGAACAAGCATGAAGATATCACTATCAATAGTGATGTAATCAATGAGGCTTTTCTTATTTCTTGTGTCTTCTCTCCATGTGAACTTGTGCACATCTTTATGTTGGAATATGGTGTTAGTAATGAATAGTCCATATCTTGAGCAGAAGTCCAGTAAATACTTACCTTTGTTTGCTTCGCCCTTTCTTCAATTTTCCTAAAATGTTCCTATATGACTGGTGGGATTAATCAATTAATTTCCTGTTCTGCTGTTCAGATCTCCAACAAAGACTACTTTTTCCATTTTCTTTAATGTCAGCTGCCTGTTCTATAACTCAACAAGTTCCTTCACTTCTTCCTTGAAAGAATCATTTCTGGGACCATAGGCACAAATGTTTCATTGTCAGATTCCTCATTTTGAAGTTTGCTCACATAAATCTACTTGAAACTTACTTCCAATCAAGAAGTTTATCTTCATGTTTGCTGTTGTGTCTCACTACTCCTTCCTTTCCTCAATCATTATTGTCTGAAAATAACTCCCTATACTTATTATTTAGTAAGATCTCACCTATTTTTGTCTTCTTTGTGTCAGTAATGACAATTATGCCCACGTGGTACTTTTCCAATTCTTTTGCCAGTTCAATTTCCTTTCTTTTAATACTCCTGATATTGATGGTTCCTATCTTCAGTTCTTCTGATGTTGGGTTGGAAGTTGTTTCAGTAGCTGACTTTTCACTGTTTGCCTTAGTTTCCTGATGAAAACAGCAGAGGTCTTATTTCACTGGACAATCCCCCAGCCATCATGATATTTCATCATGCTGTACCATCATGTGCATTTATGGTTTAAGCCAATAGAGAATACAATTTAGTTGGCTAAGTCCCAAATTGCAAGCCCATCCTTGTTCGCTTATTACTCAGTAGATACCTACTAACAGGGCGCATCACATTAAGGTGAGGATTGGACATTAGGTCAGAAGCCCCAGTCAGTTCTCCATATTCTTGAAAGGCGATGTGGAGGTCTTCTCCCATTTATTTGGCTTTGACCCATAAGTGACCACTTAAGGTTTCGTGTGTATAAAAGTTAATGTGAGTCTCCTGCATGAGTCTCTAGACCCCATGGAGATCTTAGAAAGGACAGGAAGGGATGGGGTGTGTGCTGCTGATGATAGCAGGGGAATTAAGTCCACATAAAGTAGACATGAAAGGGAAATAGTGGCAATGGTTATGAGGCAGTGTGGTGTAACGTGGAGATTGAGAGAAAGACATATTTAGTTGGATGCTGTTATAGGCCTGTGCGTGTGGAGAGTGGTGATGAAGAAATGTATAAAAAACTTGGATTAATGAACAAAGGAAGGGTAATTATGATGAGTGATTTTAATTATGGTGGTATAGATTGAAATGAAGAGATAGCATTTGGGAATAAGGAAAATGAATTTCTCGAGTTCTTGAGAGATAACTATTTCAGGCAGCACATAAAGGAGGGCATGCAAGGATCGAGAGTTTTGGATCTGATAATTTCATCCGAGGATGTAATTGTGACAGGGGTTTCACACTTTCCTCTAGTTAGCGAAAGTGATCATGCAGTAATCACTGTGTAGTGGCTTTCCTCTAGTTAGCGAAAGTGATCATGCAGTAATCACTGTGTAGTGGCTAGTTATATGCAGACTCTTGTGAGGAAAGGATATGTGTGGAATTATAAGGCTGGTGATTATGATAAGCTTAGGAGACAGCTTGGAGCTATAACATGGAACGAGGAGTTGAGCAGTAAGGAAATAAATGCTACATGGGAACTGACAAAGAAATAGATAACAGCATTATGTATGAAATTCTGAAGGCTAAAAGGCTGAATAAGGTAGGTGTAAAATTGATGAATATGGAGCTTAAGCTTGAAATCTGGAAAAAGAAAGTACTTTGGAGGAAGCACAAGATGAATAATGGTAATAATCAGTCACATGAGAAGTATAAAGAAGGAGAGCGACTCAGTTTGAACAGGAATTGGCAAATCAGGCAAAGAAAAACCTTAGAAAGTTTTTTAGATATGTGGCAAGTAGAAGGAAGAAAGATCATGGTAAGATAAAGTTAATGGAAGAAAGTGGTAGAATGATAACTGCTGCATAAACACTGTTATATTCAGTGATCAATTTATAAGGGTATTTCATCCTGATCAGGGTGAAATAATGAGGAACTTAAGTGAAGACGACATAGGAGAGGATGGCTTAATTGTGAGTGAGCAGAAGGTATTTGAGGAATTAAATAACCTTGATGTCAATAAGGTGATAAGATTTGATGATATATCACCATGCATCTTAAGGGAATGTTCCAGGGAATTGGCAGTAGCATTGGTATGCTTGTTTAATAAAAGTCTTACAATAGCACCAGTTCCAGGGGAGTGGAAGGAGGGTAAAATTGTTCCACTGCATAGAGGTGGTGATAAGGCTGTAGCTTCAAATTATAGGCTGGTCTGTATATCAAGAGTTGTGGTGAAGGTACTGGAGAGATTGGTGAGAAGTAGGATACAGAAATGGGTTAGCATCCTGTTAACCCATTTCTGTATCCTACCATTAATGCGGTTAGCATTATTATGAATAATGCTAACCGCAGTATTCTCGATTCTCTATGGTTATCAGCATGGGTTTGTTAAGGGTAGATCATGTTTTCACTAACTTACTTATGCACTATAACAATGTGACAAATACCTTAGACAGGGGAGATGCATATACAGTGGTGTACTTTGATTTTGCAAAGTCTTTATTAGGAGGAAAGGGGGGGGATATGATTGAGACATAAAAGCTAGTCAAGGGTTGACATGGAAGAGATTTTTCATAGAATGGGAGAGGGGGGGAGTTAGAACAAGAGGCCAGTGCTGGAAACTGTATAAGGAGGATGTGAGTAGGAGAGTGAGGAGTAGGTTCATTGCATGGAGAGTGGTTGATGAGGGGAATGCATTGCCTGTGTTGTGAATGTAAACACATTGAATCAGTGTACATTCCATGATGAGTATCTGACTCCATGGAGGTCAATTGTTAATAATAACAATAATAATCTTCTTTACTTGTGGAGCCAGATGGCAATAGAAAACCAAAACAATGTTTTATATTCCACCTCCTTCTTTGCAAACCAAAATTCTGTGTGCTTCTTTGCAAACCAAAATTAAGAATGTATTAATTGCTCTACCAATTGCAATTTTTAGACATTTTATTATGAATTCAAAATTTCTCACACTGTTAAATAAGATATAAATTTTCAATTTCATGCTTCCAAATCAATCCTGTTTTACTATTGCTATCAGTATTCATTATCCAGTCTACTATTATGAAGTCTCTAGATCTGTCTGATATTTCTTATCTAGTAACTTGCTTCACCTTTTAATAATTTTTTAAAAGTAAAATTTATTTCTTATATATTTTGTTGCTGGTCTGGTTGGTGATGTGAATAGCACACCTGCTTTCCAGCAAAGTGATGGATTCAAGTCCTGCCATTAATGTCTGTAAATCATTTGTGCCAAGACTTGCTCTTTTGCCTGCTTTGGATGAGCTTGTATAGCTCCATTAATTTATAAAGGCTTGCCTGTTTTTTTTTTTTAAATAAAGAAAGTGATTGAGCTCATAGTTCACTGATCTGAAAGCTTAGTTTGAAAAAGAATGGTGAAATAATTTTTGATGATATAAGCTTATTCTTTTATATCAATTATATTTATATTTTCGCAACATTAAAAAAATATGGATTATACATAAACCTACAAAAAACAAAGACAATGATAACCTCAAAATCAGACATTAAATTCTTAAAGATACAAATTGGCAATAAACAAATTGAGAATGTAATGAAGTTCACTTATCTAGGAAGCACGTTGAGTCAAGATGGTCCTTCAAAAACTGACATTAAATACTGAATTGCTAAGGCAACTGTGGCCCTACAAAAGTTAAAACCATTGTGGGGAGATAACAGAATAGCTATCACAATCAGACTAAGACTAATTGACACCTTGGTGAATTCTGTCCTCTTGTATGGTTGTGAGGCCTGGACTTTATTGAAGGAAGATGAGAGGAGACACCTGTCTTTTAAAATGAAAACTTTTGAGAATCCCCTATACCGCTCACGAAACCAATGAAGATGTCCGAAAACTGATTGATTCGATAGACAGGAGAAAAAGGGAAAATATTCTGACAGTCATCAGAAGAAGACAGATGAAATGGTTTTGACATGTAGAGAGGGCTAATGGCAAAGCAAGCACTAAAAGGAATCGTTCCGGGACCAAGGGTTAAGGGTCGACCTCGATTAAAATGGACTGATAACATCAAAAAATTGACAAATTCCTCCCTTTCACAGCTGACATCACGAACAAGAGACCGAGATGACCGGAGGAGGCTAACCAAGACTATCACCTACCAACCATGAATTAGGGCTACGGGAGAAGAAGAAGATATTTATATTTAAATAAATAAACCTGTATAAAAACTTTTGGAAAGTCCTAATATCTCTTTATAGAATAAGAAATTAATATTTCCTTCTTATCTTTTCAGTTACACAATGGAGTATCTGGAATCAAATTCTGTGTTGCATTTGTCTCAGCCAGATGTCACTGGACGTATTACTGGCATCCAGTTTGAATATAATAAAACACCTGATCCTCAAACTCAGCCACCTGAATTTTTAGAAAAAGCACAAATGATGTTAGCAGATCTTGTGATAACATCAGAGGATGCAGTTCAGCTTTTTACTGTTCCAATGTTTACTGACTTTGTAGCATGGCTGAGGGCTTCTCCAGATGTATTACCCTTTGTTAAAAGTGTTGTATCCTGCAACTTTCAGATAAAATGTACAGAAAGATTAAAAGTAGGTTCTTGAACAATTTAATGTTAATCGAATATATATATTTGTATTTCTTTATATATAAAGATGTTGGCTTGTTTTCTATATATATCATGTATGCAGCATGTGTGTTGCATAATCTTTTGAGACTTCAGGATTCTGAAGTCTCAAAAGAAAAGAAAACCAACATTTTGCAAAGGTGTATATCAGTATCTCATCTTAAACAGGCATTGTTTAAAGATTCAAACTATATAATTAAAGGAATCCTCAACATAGTCTATAAAGAATGCAGAGAACTGACAGAACTTCTTATCCAATGTCCAATCCTGACCTTTAATTCTCATATAGTTTCCACTTGAATGCTGAATGAACAAGGACTGCACTTTAGGACCTAGCATGGTTGAGACTACATATACATTATAATCATACTACATAATCAATTGTCATGATGCATGGTGTATACCCGTTTATACGTGGGCTGTTCAATAAGTAATAAGACTAATTTTACTGTGGCGAAACCACTCATCACAATTCTGTGGAATAAAGAAATGTTGTTGTCAAAAGAGGTTGATAGATGGCATATATAGGCTGATGTGCCAGAGTGTCACGTGACTAAACACAAGCTTGTTTCGGCACGCCTACGAGGCACTACCAGTCTTTGAAATGGAAGTGTCCTCGGAACAGCGTTATGCAATTAAATTTTGTGTGCGTTTGCAAAAATCGGCATCGGACACTTTTAACATGATATACGAAGCTTTCCATGATGAAGCAATGTCGAGGGCAAGTGTTTTTCGCTGGCTTAAAACTTTTAAGGAAGGAAGACAAAATGTGGAAGATCTTGAACGTGAGGGAAGACCTTCAATGTCCATCACGGAGACAATGATCAACACAGCAGCGATTATCATCAAGCACGTCAAAAGGAAGCGTCCATTGCTGAAGAATGGCTTCTTATTGCACCACAATAATGCAAGGCCACATATTGCTGGTTGTGTAGTGGTGTTTTGCAGAAGAACAACATAGATATCCTACCACAACCTCCATACAGTCCTGATCTCGCACTGTGTGATTTCTGGCTGTTTCCTCAGCTCAAGAAACCACTAAGAGGTCACCATTTCGAAAGCAACAAAGCATGTGTAAAAGCTGCGGAGGCAGTTTTGAAAGAACTCTCAAAAAACGGACTTTCACATGTGTTTAAGAAGGGGACTCAACGTTGGGACATATGCATCGCGTCTCACGGTAGTTACTTCGAAAAAGACCATGTAAATGATGACGATTAAAGGTAATTTGTTTTCTGTATAAATATAGTCTTATTACTTATTGAACAGCCTACATATAAGATGACTAATGTTTTCATCACCGAGCCATGGCAAATAGTGAAGTATCAAATATAGGAAGAACTGCAGTTATTAAGGAATAATTATGGGGAGGAGGTTGAGAGGATCCAGAGGCGAGTGACTAAGATGATAGCAGGTCTATGGAATGAACCATATGAGAACAGGTTGAAGATTTGTGGGTTGCAGAAACTACTTGATAGGCGAAAAAGGGGAGATATGATTGAGACATTCAAATTGCTAAAAGGATTCTATAGGATTAATTCAGATGATATTTTTGAGATCAGGACTGGTGGTGGGAGAACTAGGGGACACCCATGGAAGCTAGGCAAGAGCGTGGTTAGCAGGGGCGTTAGAGCTGGGTTCTTTACTTTTAGAGTGGTAAATGAGTGGAATAAGCTGCCAGAGTCTGTTGTGGGTGCTATGACAGTGAGCGAGTTCAAGGCAAGGTATGATAGATACTGTGAGAATGTCGAACAGCTGTGTGAACATGATGTTTAGGGCCTCCCTCGATGAGTCTAAGGACTCCTGGAGTAGCCCGTCGTAATAATAATAATTACATGAGGCAGCATTTGATGGAATGTACTAGGGATCTGAGAATGCTAGATCTGATAATAGGATCAGAAAATATAGCTAAAGCCAATATGATCACATTGCCACCAAATGGTGAGAGTGAGCATATAGTCTTGATCTGGCTAAATGGGTGAAAATTTGCAGTTAAGAGCTCAGTTAGCAGATTGCATGGATCAGTGCCATTGCATGTGAACTACAAGGGCTGGATGATGATTATCATCATCATTATGAGCCATCCTGGCTGGCTGAGTGGTTAGCGTATCTGCTCTCCAGCCAAAAGGCTGCGGGTTCGAATCCTATCTTGGGCATGGATGTTTGTGATTGTCTTTGGAAATACTAGTGGTGGTGGTCGGTGGTAGATGGCGTTGGTGGATTGAGTGGTGGAGACAGAGTTGTAGAGCAGGTGTCCTCTCTTGATGAGTCTTTGGACTCCCTGGAGGTGAGTCTTATCATTATTATTATTATCATATTATTATCATTATTATTATTATTGTATGGGTGCCTCCATGAAGTCTGAAGACTCATCATTTAAGACTTGAACAATCCACACAATCTATCATAACTCTCCTTGAACCCATTAACAGACAAAGCACTCACAATTGACTCTGGCAATCCATTCCACTCATTGACAACTCTACAAGCATAAAATCTAGTCCTCACAACCCTATTAACCATACTTTTATTCAACTTCTAGGGATGACCCCTTGTTCTGGCCCCTCCACCCAAGTGCTGAAACATTTCTCCTGCATCAATTCTGTAAAACCTTTTAAGCAAGTTAAATTTTTTTAACATATCCCATCCTGTTCTCCTGTCAACCAACTTCTGCAATCCAAACAGCCTCAAACTATCTTCATAGGAAACAGACCACTCACCATCTTGGTCACTCTTGCCTCTGCATCTTCTCCACTGCTTCCACATCCCCAAGAAACCCAGTAGACCAGACTTCAGCACAGTAATCCAGATGTGGACATATAAAGGGGAATGAAAACTTTTTTATCAGTACTTGTTAATGTGTTCTTCAATAACCAAGAGTAATCTTATGGGCTACTGTAGCAGCCTTAGCAATATGTCCTCTAAACATTAACTTCCTGTCTACCACCACTCCTAAATCCCTAGCTTCCTCCGTTTCATGGAGTACAGTGCCATAAATTTGATACACAGCTTAAAATCTGTTTATCCCAAAATGCATAACTTTACATTTCTCCACATTGAACTGATGCCCATTATCTTTTGCTCATACTACTGACAGCTTATTGAAATCATCCTGCAAGCTCTCCATCCAAGTGTAAGCAAAGGCTTACTAGCAAAGGATACTAAGGCAAGTGATATGTGAAGTCATTAGCTTCTTTATACAAGTTGCACCAGTCCTGAAAATAGTTCAGGGGCAAACTTGTTGCTTACACTTGGATAAAAGATTAAACCAAGAATATAATTTTTTTGGTATCTTTAATTTATAGTATAACCAAGTGGAAAACTTACAACAACAATCTCTAATCCAGAGTATTTTAATAATAAGGTGTGACAACTTTTGGTTAATTGTACATGAAAATATGACTTTGGCATTACTTCAACCTTGGTATCACCTCTGGGTGTGGCTCCCACTGATGAGATCTTGGTTTTCGGCAAGATAAGTCCTTTGATTTTCTTTCATTTATTTTTCACTTAGATTTTATTTTACTGGTGCTAGTGGTGGTTTCACTCCCCCCACACACACTAGCACTGTTTTTTTTTTTTTTTTTTTTAAATAAATATTAAGATTGTTGGTAGTGCAGTTAATATCGGCATTATAGGATTACTTTTGGCAGTATCGTGACCTCTATAGTAGCTCAATAAAGAATTGCTGGTAGGTGGTATAGAATTATTTCAGAATTATTTAATTCTCAGTCTTATGAATGAAAGGTTTTTTTATTACAATCAAATGCAGACATTATAGTCTTTTCCCCACCTGAGATAATGGTACCAATTCCTCCAAATGTGTGAACTCTAGGAATTAAAATTCCTGTACGTGAAGAAGCGAGACAGGTAACTAAGGGTTTAAAACAGGTAGTTGGTGCAAATAAGATTTATTCATTCACCGCCTTATAGCAGAGGGAAATATTTAATTGTAGTTAAAGATGTGTAAACAAGGGATAAATTATTACAGGGTTTTACTTTTGAAGGCAGCACAGTTATTCCTGTAATGGTCAGAAGCCAGATAAAAACAGTAAAAATCAAAAGATTTCCAATAGAATATATAGAGAACAGTAATGAAATTCTTATACAGTCATTTTAAAAATGGGGTAAGAGTAGTAATATATGAAAAGTTTATCAGGTGAAGATCCAAATTGGATTTCTGGTGATGTCACCTTCACTATGGATCTGAAGATGCCTGTAACAAATCATGGGATGCCCATCCTAGAAAACACAAAGTCTATCATACCACTCCTTGAACTCATTGACTCTTTGTGATCTCACCACTCTATCAGGTGATGCATTTCCCCAGTTCAACCACCCTCCACACAAAGAAACCACTCTTCATCCCTTTTGCTCACACCTTCCTTTTGTAACTTCCAGGGATGGCCCCTTGCCATTGCTTCTTCCTGCTGTTCCACCAGGTGAAAGACCTCCCGAGTGTCAAACCTGTAACTACTGCTGAACAGTTTTAAAGTCTCAATCATATCACCTCTCCTTCTTCCTACCACACTCTGCAGTCCATATTCCCTCACCCTATCTTCATAACTAACATTGTATGGTCCTGAAACCATCTTTGCTATCTGCCTCTGTACTCTTTCCACAGTTACTTTATCCCCATGAAATCCTGGGGACCAAATTTGAGAACAATAGTCCAAGTGTGGTCAGATCAGGGCTTTATACAATAGAATGGCAACTCTTTTATTTCTTCAGGTCAGCATCCTTCTCAATATTGTAGCAATCCTCTGGGTTACCTTCACCCATATTTGCAATGTATTCCCTAAATTCAGGTTTCTATCAATCATCATCATCATCCCTAGATCCTTTACCTTTCCCACTTCCTGCAGTATCTTCAACAGGGTATTCAGTCTCCCATCAATGTATCCCAAACTCCAAGGTTTAACATTTAGCTGCATTAAACTGAAACCACATTCATTTGCCCATCTGTCCAATTTTTCAAATTCTCTTGCAGGGCTAAGACATCAGTACTAATAATCCATCCCATCTTAACATCATCTGCAAAGAACTGAATATCCTCCTGAAATCCACTGACAATGTCATTGATATAAAGGTTAAACAATAGAGGTCCCAGTACTGAGCCCTGTAGGATCTCACTTGTAATCTTCCTCCTCCTTGATATTGTCCCCCCATACACAACTCTGATACCTATCAGATAGCCAATCCTGAATCCATTTTATTATCATATCAGCTTATCATGTGGTATCCTGTCAAATGCCTTTGTAAAATCCCCCAAAAAATGGCAGAATATGTCTTTCCCTCATCAACTGCTCTTGTCACTTTATTATAAAACGCATTCATATTAATAAAGCAAGAGCACCCCTTAACAAATCCATGTTGACTCTCACAGATAATATTATCCTCATCTGTCCAAAGCTATATATGGTCCCTCACTAATTTCTCCAAGATCTTAATAACTACTGATGAAACAAACTGGTCTATAGAAAGGGAGATGGTAAATCCCTTTATGTTTTTATAGCCGGGTACGAAACTCAGATTTCGATCCGAGTTTCGTACCTGGCTATAAAAACATAAAGGGATTTACCATCCCCCTTTCTATTAACATATTCGCTGGTAAAATAACCTTTCGGCTTATTAAATTAGTAAACTGGTCTATAATTTGACACTTCCAGTCTGCTACCACCCTTATGCAATGGCATTATCTTATCCTCTTTCACTCTCTGGGTACTTTTCCCTTTTCCAGACTTTCATTGAAAAGCCAGGTGAACAGAGCTGTCAGTTCTTTAGTATATTCTCTCAAAACCTGAATTCCATCCACTTCCATTACTTTATTGACATTCAGAGTACTCAGTGTTTGAAATGCATTCTCCTCTTGCATTTCTAAACCTCAAACCTGTCCTATCCCTCTGGTAATAAAATCTACTTCTCCAGAATGAAATATCCCAATAATATGTTCATTGAATAACTCTGCTATATCCTTTGCATCAGTCAGTCTATTCCCATTTTTATCCAACAATGTCATTATTCCACATTCATTTCTCCTCCTACTGGCCACATTGCTAAAAAATTTCTTAGGATTTTATTTTCTTTGTATCTTAGAGCCAGTCTCTTCTCATATTCCAGTTTTGCCTTCCTTATCATGCTAGTCACTCTCCTGGCCTGAGTCTTATATTCTTCATGCATCTGCTCTTCATCCCTCTCCTTATATCTCTTCCATAACCTCTTTTTTCAACTCCATTTCCTGTTTAATATTGTTTGTCATCCGCTTTACACCAAATTGTGTCCTCTTCTTCATTCGTGGAATACATCTTACTATTGCTGCTAACTAACAAATATTCCTTCACAATTTCCCAAGCACTAATAATATCCTGGGCTTCCAATTCAGCCCTCCATGGAACTGTCCCAATTTGATATCTAAGACTATTATAATCACCTGCCTAATAATTCCATATACATTCCTCTCTCTTTGATACTCCTCCATGTCTATTCATCTTCCAAGTCAAAACCACATGGTCACTCTCTCCAATTGGGGAAGTGGTGCCATCTCAGTTATTATTAGCTCTTCTGATGCTATGACCAAATCCAAAACTCTTGAACATTATTAGCAGATAGAGGGTACCTCTATGGGTTTTTCTCTCTCACGTCCCTTGCATTTTTTTATGAAATATTTTAAAAATAAGCTCTTGACTCAGCCCATCTCAAACCTTCTATCTGGTTAAGATAAGTCAGTTATGTGTTCTCTATTTGGCTTAATCGTCTGACACATTAGACACTTTCCTCTTGCACCTCAGTAGGCTTCACCTAGAATCTAGTTTACTATTGAAAAAGAATAATAGTAGTCTGCCCTTTCTAGACACTTTGGTAACATGCCTACCCAATCCTTTCCAGTACACAGGAAACCCACCAACACAGGCAGATATGTTCTCAAACTTTCCCATATTCCCCTCTCAACAATATGGTATCATTAAAACACTAACCAATAGAACCTATAATCTTTGTTCCAGTGATTGCTCTCTTACATCAGAACTTAATCATGTACACCTTATCTTCTTATCTAATGGCTGCAGTTCCCATAGTATCAAAAAAACAACAATCCTTCCCCCGATTTTTGACCTTCAGAAAGATTTTAGTAATGCTAAAATCATCCCTATGTCTGAGATATTTAAAAATTGACATTCTTAAAGAATTACAATCTCTGCATGATTTCAAGTCCTACGAAAAGCTTGCTATCCTTATATGTTCTACTAAAGATTAGCTCCATCCTTGCTCTGTGTCTGGAATATATAAAGTGCCCTGTTCCTGCAGGTTGGCCTACTATGGACCGGCAAGAAGATCAGCCAACATCCACTTGGAAGAATATATTAGACTGAGACAAAATATTGGAAGAATTAAATAATATTTTTAATCCTTTCTCAGTGCATTCGCTCCATTAAGTCACTAACATATGGAACTGAAGTTCAGACAATACTGTTATGTCTTCACCTTTCTTTTTTCTTCTATCTTTATATTTTATATTTTATACCTTATGGTTACTTGTGCCAGAAGTTAGCTTCCGACAAATTTATTTATTTTAGATCAACTGCACCAGCCGGTAACTAGTTCCTGATACTTAAGCTTACTCTACTAACTATCTCGACAATAAGACAATATTATTTAGCATTGGGAACACGTGGTGTGCAGTCGTGGCTTCCCTCTTTATCTTACATCAAATGTCCCCCCCCCCCCACTTACACAGGTTCGAACTTTTATAAGTGGTAAGTCAGTCTCAAACAATAGAACATACAAACTTTGATTTAAAATAATGCATTTTAATACAACTAAAGTTCATATACAGGAAATCATGTAATAATAATATAAAAGAAATAAGTTCATGCACAAATGCTCACGCAACTGCAATAAGCTCACTCAATCCCTCTCGCGTACTTCTTAATATGCAGGCTCATACAATTATATTCCAGGAGCATCAGTTAATCAATCTTATTTCCATGGTTTGCATTAAGATTAAATGATACTCCAGTGGTTATGCAAGCTTTGGCAATACAAAGTTAACTAGATTACACATGATATGTTCACTCAATTTTATCAATTACTATATTTTTGTTAAAATAAACTCCTTGCTATAAATCTTATACAAGTTACAGGCTTAATGTACAGAGCAGTGCCTTCACTCATTCTATCTCATATAATAAATCATCTCTTAACTGTCCCACTATAGTATTACTCGAACACAAAATTACATATTACAACAGGAAGGTCCTATCAAGACGTTCAGTCCAAAAACGGATCTTCTAGTTGGGTCGAGCAGGGTTATGCTTAAAGTTCTCCTCCTTTTTGCTCTCTCTGGTTTTACAGCACTTGATATATATATATAGGGTAAAAGATATGCACCTTACTGGCTGTTTTCCTTAACGAGATGGTTCCTTTGTTTTAGATCTGGTCCTTCCTCGGATGTGGCAAGATTTCCTTGTCGCTCCGCTGTCTATCTCTATTCATTCTTTTCGATGCATGGCTCCTTTGCCATCATTACATTGGCGGCAAACTCACCAATGGCCCTGTCTGCTGTTTCCCTACTGTTCAGTTGGACGTCCTGTACACATCGGGTCCCACAGCAATGTGGAAAGTTGTTGGACACCGGCGACAAGCTTCCTCAGCCCTCACAGCCTTCGAACTGGAACACAGAAAAATTGCAGGAACAAGAGAGCGTTTGAAGTGCGTGCCGCTCCTTATATCTCAATGGTGAGCACCCTCACTCTCTGTCTACGTCACTCACTCAGCCGTCTTTGATTCCTCAGATAACGATGAGGTCATGTCCTTTTCTCGGCGGCCTTCTCGATGGAACTGTTACTGCAGGGGTTACTGGATGACTTTTCGGGTTTTCTGCTGTGTCATGAACTATTGCGTAGTGATCAGATCTTCTGCTGATTGGTTAACATAATTTTTCCTGTATTGGGTATGATTCTAAAACAGCATTTGGATTACACTACAAGAATATTATCAATTAAGTTAATATACCTTTCAATTACAAGTTATTTATTACCTCTCTGCCTCTGCTCTTGAGAGTTTAAGCATGTCTTTATGTTAAGATACTATTTTCTCATGTTGTGTCTGAAACAAATGGCTGACTTATAGTGGGCCAGTTATTTCTGACACAACAACACATTGCAAAAGTTGTAAGGGTTAGCCAGAAAACTGTTAATATAATGCAAAGAACCCTGCCAAGTATGGATAAGGAAGTGATAGTTCCACTATGTAAGACACTAACCAGGCATTCCTTGGATTTCTGTATACAGATAACTAAGGCTGTCGCAGGACTTTAGAGTGTTTTGTATCAGATTGAAAGAATGTAGTTTGCAGAGCTTGTTAGATAGGAGGAAATGGAGAAGTGAATATGATTGAGATATATAAGTTTGTGAAAGGAAACGTAACCTGTCAGATATGGTTACTGGGAGATACCTGTGCATTATTCATTCATTCACATCACAAATCATGGATCACCAACAATGTAATACAGTTGGAAATCAAAAAATTAAACAACAATGAAGGTAAATAGAAAATAGAATTTCTCATTATATCTTCACTGTTCCCAGTGCACTCATGAGAAAGCCAGGTAAAAACGTATACTATTAGGATCACTCAAAGTGTGCATGTATGTGACTAAAAAAGGAATGTCCTCTCCCAGTTAAGGGGGAGAGGAGATTTGAAAGAAACTTCAAAATTTTATACGTAGGGCAAGATTATGTAATCAATGATTGGATGAAAAGGATATCCTGGTATATGCAACTTGGGGCAGCCATAAATTCTAGTTGGTCTTGTACAATATGTTTTTAGTTTTTGAACTGTATCTGAACATTTCTTTTCTTATATTAAAAATTCAAGTGACTTTCTATCAAAAATTAAAGATTTGAGACTTTACTCCACAGATTTGCTAGTTAGTAAGTTTTGCCATAGTTTCAATTTTTTACAAATGTTCCACTATCTGGCACCCTAGAATTTTTATCGTGTAAGTTTCCATTGGATATTCTAAACTTCAAGTTGATCATATTGTGATGGGCTTTCCAATATATCCCATCATTGCTATACTTAGAACATCACTGTTATACTTAGAACAACTAGAAGAAAAAATTTTAATGATTAACCACCACTGAACTACATCTATATGGACTGAGCCTCCGTAGCTCAGTCAGTATAGACGATGCCCTTTGGTTGGAAAGACCTGGGTTCGATTTTCGTCCATGATGTGAGGAACCTTTATCTGGTCTCTTTCAACTAAAGGCAAGTTAACTGGTCTCATACAGAGGTGGAGGGTTTTTCTCCTGGTAACTCGCAAAGCAGGCAAACGAGTCCCGTGACCACACACAGCTAGAGTCATAAATATATGTTTATGGCAAGGAAAGCAATGGGAAACCATCTTGCTCCTAATCATCTCCCTGGTTTCATTGTTCATCAGCTGTAACCCTCTTAAAGAGAAGGCCACAGGATTAGATTAGATCCAAAGGTTATATTGACTTCAATGGACACTTTGCATTCATGTAATTATGGATGTATATACATGTCAAAGCTAATACAGTGTATACACCTTTCTGAACAGTTGTACATTTCCTCCAAAAAACAGAATGAATTTGGCATATCAGAACATGGGATTACTAATACTAGTCACAGGATCCTTTTGAATGATGCCATATTACTAATGTAGATGCTCATATGAATATGAGGACATATTTAAAGAATGTCCCTAAGTTCTGTTTAATTACAGAAGCTTTTATTACATATACTCATACACTTCAATTTTTTCCCGTATTTTTTTTTCTTTGTTACATGCATGCACACTTCAGTGGATCCTAATATTAGCAATTTATTATCTGGCTGTCTTGTGATTGCATATAAGGAAAGAATGTATTCTAGGCAAGATATGATAATTATTGTGGTCTTTGAGTTGGACACTCAAAGACCACAATAATTATCATACCTTGTCCAACCTCTTCCAAGTGAGTCTTCAGACTCAATGGGGACTTGGAGTAATACCAATTCTAAATATGTAAGGTAAATGTTGATAAAGATGAGAAGTTAGAGATGGGTGTAGAAATTGAAGGGTATGGTGGGTTTTTTTTTCCCGAAGATAGGAAGGGCAAGAAGGTTGGAGAATGTTGTTGACGATTTTCTTCTTCCCCTTTTTGCTTTATGCTTTAGCTTGTTATGTCTCCAATACTTTGACAGGCAGCCTGTCCATCAATTTTCCTAGTATTTGGTTTTCAGTCTCTTGCTTGTTTAACTATTCTTTTTGGATTCGTCCTATTAACATGATGATTCCATTCCACTCTTCATTTTTTATCCTTGTTGAATGGTTGGCTGCGTGGTTAGCATATCTGATCTCCAGCCAAATGGCTGTGGATTCGAATCCCACTATGGGCATGGATGTTTATGATTGTCTGTAAAAATACCAATGGTGGTGGGCAGTATATGGCATTAATGTAGATGATGATGGTAGTTGCGGTTCATTGTAGTTGGTGCACTGAGTGGTGGAGACAGAGAGTTGTAGAGTAGGTGCCCTCCCTTGATGAGTCCTTTGAACTCCCTGGAGGTGTCACGTAATAATAATAATACTATTAGAACATCACAATGGATTATAACAACGAAGAGCCTTGACATATAGAGGTTATAGTTTCATTGTATAAAGCATTGATCAAGCCCGTATAAGAATTACTCTGCACATATTATTATTATTATTATTACCCAAGACCTCATGAAGTCGAAGACTCAGCTGGGAGGTCCTTTTATCACACACACACACACACACCTCATCATACCATGTCTTAAATATACTCAAATTCCTTGCAGACACCACACTCTCAGGCAAGGCATTCCAATCATTTACAACTCTGCATGAAAAAAACCTGCCTCTCACTCCCCTACTCACACCCTCTTTATACAGTTTCCAGGGATGACCTCTGGTTCTTCCCTGATCTCCCACTATTTTCTGTAGAACTTCTCCAGCATTGATCTTATAACAACCCCTTACCAACTTATAGGTCTCTATCATATTTCCCCTCTTCCTCCTGTCCACCAGACTCTGCAGATTACATCTTCTCAATCTTTCCTCATACTCGACATTCTAGAGGTCAGAAACTACCTTAATCAGTCGCCTTAGGACCCTTTCCAACATCTCTTCACCCTTATGAAAACCAGGTGACCAGATCTGGTTGCAATAGTCCATGTGTGGCCTAATCAAAGCCTTATACAACGGAACAAGAATCTCCCTACTTCTACACGTCAGTGTATTCCGCATCATTCCCAGAAGCCTCTGTGTTGTCTTCACAATTTTGGCTATGTGTCCCCTAAATTTCAGATCCTTATCCACTATCACCCTGAGATCCCTTATTTCCTCTACCTCCTACAATATATCTCCACCATGCATAAATTCTGCATTCCATCTTTGTTTTTCAAATTTTAAAACCTTACATTTTGCAACAGTGAACTCACATCCCCAATCAATCAATTTATTCAAGTCTTCCCTGGTCATTTGGTTTTCAGCTCAATGAGGATATATTTGAGAGGAGTCCAGAGAAGATTTACTGAAGTGGTGTAATTTCTTTGGACTGTTGGAAGAAGGCACATTGGGAAATGTTAATTGCAGAGCCTCATTCCACTCTATAAAAAGAGATTTATTATTATTATTATAGAGTGGAAGATGACAAGGAGCAGAACAAGCGACCAGCAGAATGAAAGGAGAGTAGTGAGCAGGTTCTTTGCATGGAGATGGTGAGTGAAATACATTGCCTAAGAATGTGGTGCATGCATAAACTGTGAATGAGTTTAAAGCTGCTGTTTAACCTCTCCACTGGCTGAGGTGGATGAAATAGTGAGACCAAATTGCATTTCTTATCCATATTATTCTATAGGTGTTACAGAATTGTATCCAGATTTAGCTGGACGTCTATAGACATCATGACCAGTTGGGGTGTTAATGTATTCTGTTTGGTGACAGTTGGTATCTCTCATGAGCCCTTTTGATCCTTATAGGCCTAATGTTGATAATAAATGGTTATTAATACTGAGAAGAAAATAATACTTGTATTAAAGATTGCATTACAAATTTGGAGCCAGAAACACGCACTAATTAATTAACATACATATCAATTAACATACAATTATTACTTATTATTATTTTTTTTTTTTACGGTCTACTCCACGGAGTCCTTAGACTCATCGAGGGAGGCCCTAAGCATCATATCAAGAACTATTCAACATCTGCACAGTATCTGTCATACTTTGTTTTGAACTCATTCACAATCATGGCATCCACAACAGACTCTGGCAATCCATTCCACTCTTTCCACAAAGTTCATTCACAGCCAGGGTGTATTTTATTGTATTTTTTTTTATTGCAAGGGTAAGACTATTTGTGGAAATCCTTGATACATAGGAAATCCTTGATTGCCACATAGCAATTATTTAATTGATGATATACAACTTATAATTAAATTAAATTAATATATTGTGAATGATGATTTAATTAAATTAATTATTACATTTATATTATTCTATTGTATTGCAGGATCTTTCATTATCTTTCTTAAGAGATGCACTTGTCCAGTGTAATACCATAGCATGCATGAAAGCAATTTCATATTTGGCTACTGAAAACCATATTTCATCACGATACCTGAATTTTATATTATTTTCCTGGTCAAACATTTGTATTACAAAACCAGATTACATGGACGAAATACTGGTAAGTGTTTTCTTATTTTCTAAAAAAATATATTTTATAATTATTTAAATTAAGGGAATATTTAATCCCGCATTATTTCAAAGCCGAATAAGAAACTCTAAGATAGAAATCAAAGAGTTTCATGCCGAATATAGCAAGCTATAAAAGTTTGGCAAATCCAAGCGTATGTAAATATCTGGGTAGTACAATACCAGGCAAAATTTAAAAAAAAAAAAAAAAAAAAAAATTACAACTTGTAGTAAAGTTGGATATACTTTTATTTATTAGATTCATCTGCATTTCTAGTTCAATATATATACATACAAAATCAATTATATATATGTATATACATATATCTCAAAAAAATTTAAATACCGAATCTGTTCACTCCTCTGCCCAAGCTCCGTTCCATACTCAGTACGCCGAAACAAAAACATAACAGCTTAAAATATCCTGGCTTTTACTGTCTTTGGTAAACCCTATTTGGGCAAAACACCCTAGTTTGGTCACACTGAAAAACTATTGAATTATGTCTGGAAGAACATATGAGAGACGTCAGATATGACAGAACTAGAGCCAGTGCACTGTCTAATCACATCCTTAATTCTGCTGACCATAATGATGAAAATTCTATCAGTCATCTGGAACAAATCAGAGAACATCTTTATATGCTATGATGAATGCGAGAGAAGAATTGTGGAATTTAAGGAAATAGTCCTCAATCCATTACATCTTAACAAGAACCTCAGCTATAATCTTTCTGATTGTCACTGCACTGCTATCCACTTTTGGCATTCACGAGACCATGACCACATGCATGTGCCCCACAATACAGTAGTATCCTGAATGCCTTCAAATGTCACTAATACACTGCTAATTTAATTACTATATTTATTACATGACAACTGCAAGGAGTCCAAAGACTCATTGAGGGAGAGCATCTACTCTGCAACTCTCCGTCTTCACCACTTAATCCACCAACTACAATGAATACCACTACCATCATCACCTACATCAACACTGTCTACTGCTTACCACCTCCAGTAGTATTTTTGTCTGTAAATTGCATGTATTCTCAAGGATGATTTGTGTGTATGCTGGATGAAAAACCCAAGTTTCTGACAGAAAAAACAATGCCCTCCATACGAGATCGGTTAACTCACCTTCAATCAAAAAAAACCATTATAAAGATTCCTTTTGTCATGATGACAATTGAACTTAGGCTTTTTCCAATTGAAAGGTGCAACATGCCATAATTCTACTAATTGTGCTGTGGAGGCACTTAATTATTATTATTATTAACATTCGATCTCCATGTAGTCAGAGACTCATCGTGGAAGGTACACACTGTTGCACACAATGCTCATCCAACCATGCCTTAAAATGATTCAGCGTGTCTATATTCACAACACACACTCAGGCAATTCATTCTACTATTAATTTTTTAATTCCACAATAATGTTTAATTTATTGCTTTCATCTTGCAATTTTTTGTATTTCTTTTTTCTTGTAATGCACCCGATGAAGGCTTCTAAGAAGACAAAACTAGTTGTGCGCTATAATTAAATAAAAAGTATTGTTTCTGTTTTTTATCTCTTGGTTTCCAGTCATTAATCTACATTTAATACATAATATATTTTCCCCCTCTCTTCCTCCCTCTAAATACTGATTTACTGATAAGGAAATTAATTCTTTAAAAGAAATATATCTCAGTTGAATTATCATACCAATAGTTCTGTTTTTTTTTATTTTTTTTTTTTAAATATTTTGGTGGTCTGTATAGTATGAAAATCAATACAGCATTTGAAATCTTTTCAAGATGATTTTGTTAAAGATGAACTTGCCTATGTTTTGTTTGAAATGTTACAATTTTATATAAATACAGTATAGTAGTGGTTCATGATTCTTGTGATTTAAATATTTTCATTTTTTTCCAACTAAAAAACAAATCTGCTGCATTAATCTGTACATGTACATGGATATTTAAGTAGTGCTCATCTTATTGCTGAGTTACTGAAAGTAGAATCTGTTGTCACAGAACATCATATCACATTTATCAGGTACAAATGAAACTATTTTATTACATACAGAGAAATATATATTCTAATATGTAATAAATATAAATATATTTTTATATATGGAAGATGGGCATCATTCACATATGTTATCAAAACTGTGGTGGAACTAGCAGAGGAATTAAAAAAGAAAAATACCATGTCAGAATGACTGGTGTTTTGAGACATAGCAGAAAAAAAGTATGCGAGATTCTTCTAAATTATGAGATGTTTTTGTCAGACTATTATAAATGATTAGGAAATAAAAGGAATAGCTGGTTATGTTATTCAGTATGCAAAACATCAAGGTGAACTGTATTGTGATCAACACAGGTGAATAGTATTCAATTTTAAGAAGTTGGGCAAATTTCAAAGTGTCTGTGGTCCCATAAAAGGTTCTAGTAAGGAAGAAGTAGAGGAGGTTTTAAAGTCACTAGAAAGGGAGCTGACATAAAAGAAGAAATAGCAGATTTCTTTTGTTAAAGATCTAAATAGCATAGCAGGAAATGAATCTTGGACATGTAGAAATGTTTCAGAAAATGGAAAAAATAACAAAAAAAAAGGTAAAAATGTTCTGCATTTTGCTATAACATGGAATAATTATTATATCATATTATGGCACAAAGATGTGCATAAATTGACATGGAGAGAATACATAAGAACAAGAAAAGACTTATTGGTTATGTTATTGTTATAGTGATATCTTCAGACTGGTTGGTTTAGGATGCAAGGATATTTGAAATAGCAAGTGACCATCATTTAGCTTTAATCAGGATAAAATCAGTATTATATTAAAAAGAAAATGTATACTAACATTTTAAAAAGAATCAAAGTTGAACAACTCTCAGACTAGACCTGTGGAATCAAATATGTAACTATTCTTTGAAGAAACTCTGAAGAAAACATTGATTGATTCAGTCAAGGAAGAAGAGATAGACAGAAAATAAGAATTCCAAAATTTCACGGAAGCTAGTTAAAAAACAACATCTAGAAATGAAAGAGCAAGACAAAAAGAATCATTAATATGATATAAAAAACTGAAGATGTGGTTATTCTGGATGGAAACATAAATTGAAGTTACAAATGATAAAAGAGCAATAAAAAATGTCCAGTAGGAATGTAGTAAAGAATACCTTTCTTTTTCCATTTATTTTATATTAATATAGTATTTTTGGCAGTCTGCTATTGCCCATAAAATTTAGATGTTCCAACGTTTTTTGTTTATATTTTATTCTTCATTTGTTTTATAGTCCCACTTGGTATATCCAGTCTGAGATTTTTCTTTCCTGTTGTTTTAATCCATTTTTAATTCTTCCTTTTTATGTGCACAGTAGTCCATGTGGCAGCCTAACCAGAGCCTTATACAATGGAACAAGAATCTCCTTACTTTTACAAGTCAGTGTCCTCCACAGCATACCCAGAATTCGTTCTGTTGTCCTCACAATTTTGCCAATGTGTCCTCTAAATTTTAGATCCTTATTCACCGTCACCCGAAGATCTATTATTTCCTCCACCTAAAACAATATATCCCCACCAAAACATAAATTCTACATCCTATCTTTTTTTCCCAAAATTAAAACCTTACATTTTGCAACATTGAACTGGAGTCCCCACTCTTCCTGTACCCATTCACTCAAATCCATTCAAGTCTTCTTGTATGGTCACATCTGTTCTCTTCATAGTTTGTCCCAACTTTGCATCACCTGCAAACAACTAAATATCCCCATCCAAATCCTCACCAATATCATTGACATACAGGTTAAACAGGGTCTTAAAAAAGACCCTTGAGGCACACCTCAAGTGACTTTCCTCTTCTGGGATATTCCTCCCCCATACACAACGTGCTGACACCTATCACCAATCTCTGATCCAGTGCACTAATCTAATATCCAACCCACTGCTCTGCTTTGACTATCGACTTATCATGCATTAATCTGTCAAAAGTCTTTGCTAAATCTAAGTATACTACTGTAATTCCCTTTCCTTTTTCCAATGAAATATAAACAAAAAACGTTGGAACATCTAAATTTTATGGGCAACTCCCTGCCAACTCCCTGGCACATTCCTTCAAAATACATGGTGATATATTATCATGTCCCACAGAGTTATTAACATCAAATTTCCTCAATTACCTATATACCTCTTGGTGACTTACAGTCAGTCTCTCCTTCTCATCATCAACTGCTCTCATCTCCATGATATCACATTCACAAGAATGAAAGACCTTTATGATCCTCTAATTAAGTATCTCAACTATATCTTCTGCAGCATTTGTTCTTATACTATTCATCAATGTCATCCTTCCAGAATCTTTTTTTTTTTTTTTTTCGCTGGCTACATATTGAAAGAACTCCCTAGAATTCTTTTGGATTCATTGGCTAACTACTGCTCATAATTCACTTTTGCTATCCTTACCAATCAAGTCACTCCTTGCCTGTTCTTTGTAATCCTCATGGAATTGATTATTACCACTCTTCTTATGCTGCGTCCATAATGCTTTTTTCTCTGCATTGCATGCTTAATCTCTTCATTTATCCACTTCACGCCTACCTTATTTAATCTTCCGATCCTTGGAATACAGAATGATACACAGTAATATACAGTCATACCTCGACTTACGCTACCCTGACTTACGTGAATCCGGAGTTACGCGGTTTCATATATGTATGTATTCCTGTCCCGCTTCACGCCTTACCACTAGTCGTATCTTTGTGGCGCCGGCCGCATTCGCCAGTGTTGTATATGCTGCGAACAACCACTGATGTGTTTCGCACAGTCTCTAATAGATACACGATTTTTATAGTCTACAAATCTTGCAATGTTCTTGATAAAAATTTTATCACATAAAAAATAATAATGTTGTCCAAAGGAAGCAAGTCCAATTCTTCTACAGCTAGCAAGAAAAGAAAAACATTGACTTTGGAAACAAAACTCAACATTCTTAAGGATTTTGAAGGAAATTAAAATTTGTGAGCTAGCAAAGAAGTTTGATCTACAGGCATCCACAGTAAGAACAATCATAAAAGAAAGGTTTACAGATTTTGGAGGACATTGATTCTAACGAGGAACGAATTGTAGCCACAAGGTAAGGAATAAAAAAATCATTAGCTTGCTATGAAGAAATTTTGCGTAACAAGAAAAAGACATTATGCCGTCAGACGAATCTATTAGAATTTATGAAACCATTGACATCGAAATAACTTTCTTTTTTTTATGTATGAAAAAACTACAATTATGATTATATTTTGTAAAAAAAATAGGTGTTTTTGTACACCTTTGGTCCCAATTAACTAATATTTTGTATGTTTGTATGCAAAATTATACCCGAGTTACGCGAATTCGACTTACGCACTTTTTGTTGGTCCCACCTACCACACAATTGCCGGCAAAGGTTGGTCGATTGGTAGAGCCTCTGCTACTAATGGCTCAGTTAAGTAAGTTTGAGCGTGGTTAGTAGTTGGAAGGGGATATCAATCGTTCGATGCTGTTGGCACACTCTCCCTCGATGAGTCTTCGGACTCCCTGGAGGTGTCAAATAATAATAATAATAACTTTGGGATATGACTGTACTTAGATTTTGCAAAGGCTTATGATAGATTACCGCATGATAAGTTGATAGTCAAACTGGAGTGGATGCGGTTAGATTGGTGCATTAGATTGGAGACTGGCTATCTGATAGGTATCAACAAGTTGTGTATGGAGGAGCATATCCAGGAAAAGGAAAGTTACTAGTGGGTGCCTCAGGGATCTGTTTTAGGGCTATTGTTAAACTTGTATATTAATGATATTGGTAAAGATTTGGATGGAGATATTCAGTTGTTTGCAGATGATACAAAGTTGGGACAAATTATGAAGAGTAGAGAAGATGTTGTGGCCTTACAAGAAGATTTGAATAAATTGAGTGATTGGGCACAGAAATGGGGATGCGAGTTCAATGTTGCAAAATGTAAGGTTTTAAAATTTGGAAAACAGAAATGGGATGCAGAATTTATGCTTGGTGAGGATATATTGTTGGAAGTGGAGGAAATAAGAGATCTGGGGGTGATAGTGAATAAGGATCTGAAATTTAGGGGACACATCGCCAAAATTGTGAAGACAACACAAAGGCTTCTGGGAATGATGCGGAGGATAATGACGTGTAGAAGTAGGGAGATTCTTCTTCCATTGTATAAGGCTTTGATTAGGCCGCACATGGACTATTGTGCCCAGATTTTGTCATGAGGTTTTCAGAAGGATGAAGAGATGTTGGAGAGGGTCCAGAGGTGACTGACTAAGGAAGTTTCTAACCTCTGGAATGTCACGTATGAGGAAAGATTGAGAAGATGCAACTTGCAGAGTCTGGTAGACAGGAGGAGGAGAGATATGATAGAAACCTACAAGTTATAACGGGGTTATAGGATCAATGCTGGAGAAATTCTACAGAAAATAGTCGGAAATCAGAGGAGAACCAGAGGTCATCCCTGGAAGCTCTATAAGGAGGGTGTGAGTAGAGGAGTGAGAAGCAAGTTTTTTTCATGCAGAGTTGTGAATGATTGGAATGCCTTGCCTGAGAGTGTCATGTCTGCAGAGAATTTGAGTGTGTTTAAATCACGGTATGATGAGCTGTGTGTTTGATAAAAGAACCTCCTAGATGAGTCTTTGACTCCGTGGGGTCTTGGGTAATAATAATAATAATACATTTAGACATTGCTTCTACTAAATAGTTCTTGAATGTCCACCAAGGTGCATTTATCTCTTTTTCAGTTAACTCCTTATTCCATGCTAAACCTGCAAGCTGTCTCCTGAGCTCCTCACAATCACCAGCCTTGTAGTTCCACATATATCTTTCCTCACACAGTTCTTCACACTGCTGCTAACCACCTAAGTAATCATTTCATGGTCACTATCTCCGACTGGTGGATGATTTGATACCTTATTTATAATTACATCCTCTGATAAGGTGATCAATTCAAAGACCCTCAATCCTTGTGTGACTTCTCTTACATACTGTCTGATGTAGTTGTCCCTCAAAAACTCAAGAAACTCATTTTCTTTACTTTAAGTTGCTGTCTTATCATCCCAATCTATATTGCCATAGTTAAACTCACCCATAATAATCATCCTTTTCTTATTTGCTCGGTTAATTTGATTATACATTCCATGGTCACTACCATCCACATTACCAGGTCTATAACAACATCTAAGTATTTCATTCTATTCACCTCTATCTCACACCATCTATATATACTACCTCAAACCTCTGGCACTGTTTCCCTCTTGCATCTTTACCTTGTATGGATATTACTCTTTCTCTATCATGAATAGCACTCCTCCCTTTCTACCCTTTCTCTCTTCATGAAACACACCATACTCTTCCATCTCTATTCCTGTCAGGATGTCATCCTCATTCAACCATGTTTCACTTATTCCAACAATTCTTGGATGAACAGACCTGATTAATGCAGCCATTTCATTTGTATTGTTTCTTACACTTCTAGCATATTTATACAAACATAGCAACTAATTCCTGGATCTATATCAAGTTCCACTGATACCACTTATTAGATGTGAATTCTCCATGCTTAATTTGAGCCAGTTCTTTTACTCCTTATTCATCTTATAACCCTCTTCAAATCCAACTGTTTTTCCTTTATCCCAGATCATCTGCTTCCCTTTTTGCCTGCACAGGCATTCACATACCCTTGGAGCATTCATCCTTTCTCACTCTGTGTTTCCATCAACCCTGAGCCTTCCCATTTCCCTATTGTGTTGCACGCTTGTTCTCTCATTGTCTATACTCATTTTACCCACTTCAATCTCTCCTTTCTTACAATACTCTTATATAATTCAATTCATCCTTCAAACTCATTCCACAGATTAACAAAGTGCACTCCTTTCTCTTCACACATTTCTGCTAACATATCATTCACAACCTCCTGATATCCAATTTGACAAGTTATTTGTCCGTACCATTACCATTACTCTTTTGCTTGCTTAGTCCTCATATCCAACAAAACAATCACTCTATTCATTTTATCTCCAAAAAAACCTTGTGTATCTTCTCATTTGTCACACCTCTAATAATTGAATCCCCATACAATGCCACTCGCAGGTCTATCATCACCTCTTTTAAACTGATATCATTCATTTTTATCATTTTCACTCTTCCATACGTATTTCAAATTCTCTTAATTTCACTCTGTATCCGTTTCATCTATTGCCTCATCTTAACCAACTTAACTTTCAAATCTTGCATCAATTTTTATCATTCCCTGTTTTAATTTTATTGCCAGCCACACATGCTTGTTCACTGTCAACACTGCATGTTACCTTACCTTTTTTCAACTTCCGTTTCATTTGTATCACTTTCATCTTTCTTATTTCTTGCACCTTCTCTTCATGTGAATTTGTGCTCATTTTTTATGTTGAAACATGGTGTTAGTAATAATTAATCCATGTTCTGAGCAAAAATCTAACAGGTACTTGCCATTATTATTATCTTTGCTCTTTTCTCCAAATTTTCCCAGAACATTCTTATATGTCTGGTAATCATTTCCTACTCTGCTGTTTAGAATCTCCAACAAAGACCAACTTTTCCTTTTTTGTTGTGTCAGCTGCCTTCTCTGCATGTCTCAAAACCTTCTGTGGGACCATAAGGCCAAATAAGTTTCATTTTCCAATTCCCCATTCTGCTATTAGCCCACACTGCTCTACTTAATACTTCCTCCTATTCAAGATTATCCCCATATTTAGTGTTTAACACATTCGCTGCCAACTACGAATATACTCGTAGTTGGTATACGAGCCTCATAATCCAGCTACGAATATACTCGTAGTTGGTATACGAGCCTCATAATCCAGCTACGAATATACTCGTATGATGCTTACCGCCGGCAACAAGATTACCTGTACTGACCTTGAAGAAGTGAAAATTCTTGGCTTGTGGAGCAAGAATCAAAAGTGTGTATACTCGTAGATGGTATATAAGCCTCACAAGCAAACTATGAATATTACTTGTATGTTGATTACCACCGGCAATGAGATTACCCGTACTGACATTGAAGAAGTGAAATTGCTTGGCGTACGGGAACAAACTATGCCCGAGTAGCGTGGCAGCGAACGTGTTAATATTATAGCTACTTCTTCTTTTCCCTGATTGTTACTTCCTAAATATAACATCTTGCATTTGTTGCTTAGAAAGATCTCACTTGTTTTTGTCTTCTTGATTTTGGTAACACCTATTATGTCAATCTGGTACTTATCCAATTATTCTGATAGTTTCATTTTTTATCCCCGATGCTTCTTATGTTGATGGTGCCAATTTTGATTTCTGCTGATGTTGAGTTAGAGTTGCAGTAGCTGACTTTTTGCTCTTCATCCTGGTTCCCTGAAGAAAACAATGGGGCCTTGTTTAACCGATCAACGCCCTAGCCGGCATGAAATTCTGTTGTATTGTACCATCATTTTGAGTTATAAGAAATAAGAAAGATGAAAGATGATTTAAGCTAATAAGAATACAATTTGGTCAGCTAAATTACAAATCGCCAGCCTATCCTCATCTGGTCAGTATACAGGTAGATACCCAACAGGGTGCACCATGAGAAGGTGAGAATTCACCATTAGGTCAGAAGCGCTAGTCGGTTCTCTGCATTCCCCGAAAGACCATGTGATGGTCTCCTCCCAGTTATTTAGCCTTGACCCTTAAGCACCCCTATTTTTATTTCTTTCAGTAAAAAATCCATGTTGAAAATTATTGATTTGACATTTTAGTGTTAAGTGTAAGTTGCATTTTATCTTATATTAATTCATAGTGAAAAGTAGTTTTATGCTTACCTTTTTTTTTTCTTTCTTTACTTTTCAGACAATATGTAAATTCAAGGATGTGAAATTTTGCTGGTTAGTATTAGGAAGAATTATTAATAAATATGCAAAGGAAAATCCAGCCATCATGAAAACTGAGGTACAATTGATTTGAAATATTGTTCTAGTGCATCATAATTTAAATATTTATATGACTTATGTAGCATCTGACTTCTTCACAACTGGCCTGATCAATTCTGGCAGCTGTAAATTTGAATCCGGTTGTGGGCATGGATGTCTGTTAATATCTAGATGATAGACAAATTTCACTGCATGATGTGACCACCATCCTACTTATTGGAAGTGAGGTGTGAAGTGATTTGAAAAACTACCAAAGTAACATGATTGCTCTCTAATGAAGAGTTCCCAGATTGGTTTATAACCTCCCTTGGTTGAGGATATCATATAAAAAAAAAATTAAGATTTTTTTAAATGAAATTTTTTGTTTATTTTTTCATATAAGACTAAATTCTGTCTTTGATGTAATACTTCACTGTCTGGTCTAGATTTGATATTCAAGTAGACTGTTTTGAATTTGATGTTGGAATGGACTTAGTTCCACCTTTAATCCTACCATTGTTTTTTTCCAAACAGCTATCCCTTTATTAAATTGAGCTAGTCAGATGAAACATAACTTATTATGTATACATTTATATGGTGTAATGCTTGATATAATGATATTTTTAAATTCATGATGAAAAACATTAACTAGTATTTCATCACTTTTGGAACCCCCCCACCACACACACACACACACACACATATATATACCTGTCCAATTAAGATGTATATATTAAAAAAATACAAAATTATCTGTAAGTTAATAAGGAAAAGAATTCCAGAAGACTACAAAGCTTTCAGAATACAAAAACTAAGAGAAGCAGTGCAGGCAAAAACCAGCCTGAAAAAAATAGAGAAAGACTTAAATTTTAAACAGGCAATTCATGATCTGCTTTACATGATCAAAATGGAGAAAAACATACTAATAGAAAAAAGATAGAAGAAATTGTGCAGAATTTTTATAATGATCTTTATGCAACTAAGTGCCAAGTTTCAGAACCTATTATTCCAAAATCAAGCAATATACCAGATGTACTTCCAGAAGAAACAGAACATGCCCTTAAGAAAATGAGTAAAGGTAAAGCCTCAGGACTTGATCATGTTAAGGCTGAAGAAATCCAACAAGGTGGACATTATTTTCAAAGCGTTGGCTGCCAGATTCTCGTGGTACTTCAAAGAAAGAAAGATTCCAGAGGAATGGAAGACCTCAAAACCATACTGCTATTCAAAAAAGGGAACAAGGAAGACATAAAAATCCAAAACACTCTCGAAGACAACTCCAGTAGAGAGCAGTCAGGATTCAGAAGAGGCTTCTCCACAATATATCATATCCAGGTCATTTCACAACTAACAGAAAAATGCAGAGAATCCCTCTATGTTTCCTCTTTATTGATTTTAAAAAAGCATTTGATACCATAGAACACAATGCAGTCATCAGTGCCTTAATGGAAATAAATGCAGATACTTACATCCACATGATAAAAGAAATTAACAAAAATCAGACCACACAAATAACACTATTTGATCAACCTATAAATATAGATATAAAGAGAAGGGTCCGTCAAGGCGATGTGATCTTCCCAAATCTATTTACCATCACTTTAGAATATATTCTGAAAAAAAATAGACCTAAACAGAGAAATAAGCACAGATGGTGAAAAACTACAAATCCTTATGTTTGCCGATGATCTGGTACTGATATCTCACAACCCAAAAGACCTAGAAGAAATGGGTGAAAAATTATACACAAACAGCAGTAAGATAGGCTTAGAAATGAATCTAGAAAAAACAAAATGGATCAAAAACATCTACACAAGTAACAGTCATCTATGTATTGATAACATGCCGGCCTGGTTGGCCGAGTGGTTATCATATCCGCTCTCCAGCCAGAAGGCTGTGGGTTCGAACCCTGCCGTGGGCATGGATGTTATGATTGTCTGTGAAAGTACTAGTGGTGGTAGTCGGTGGTAGATGGCGTTGGTGTTAGATAATGAAGGTTGGTGGAGTAGTGAGACAGAGAGTTATAGAGTAGATGCCTTCCCTCGATGAGTCTTTGGACTCCCTGGAGGTGTGATGTAATGATAATAATAATCCCTATAGAACAAGTGAACTCCTACAATTACTTAGGATCAACAATAAAAATGAATAATTAGTTATCTGAAGAACTAGCAAAAAGAAAGATAGCTGCATGGCTATCATTCAACAGACTAAAAGAAGCACTTACTGATCCAAATCTTGACATCTCTGCGAAGGCAAAACTATTTAATAGTGACATACTTCCATCACTCACATATGGAACACAAGAAGAAAAGAAGCAGAAACTCTCAGAATAACTCAGCGTGCAATAGAATGCAGGATTTATAACATCAGCAAAATGGAACATGTTAGGAACACAGAAGTAAGAAAGAGATCAGGCATAAAATATGTGGTAACTGCAGTATATGAAAGCAAGATGAGATTGGCAAGTCACATAGAATACTCAACTGGCAACCAAGAATAAAGAGAAAAGCAGGAAGTGGGAAGATCCACTAGTAAAATCTATGGGTATAACATGGAAGAGAGAAGATCAAGATCGTTGGAGGCATCTTTGTGACCTGCACTCATGGAGAAATCCTGAATGAAACATAGGTCCATCAAGGTAATATAAAAAAAATAAATCAGCTGACACCTTTTATTCTCTTATAGGGAGTAGGCGAGGCCATTATATCCTATCTAGCCTTTGGAGACTGAGTGGGCAGTTCAATCTCCACCGGTAGCCAATCAGAAATAGCTGGCCCATGATTATTACTAATTATATCAGCCACCGATGAAGAGGCTGGCAAACAAGTGCTGCCATCTCTTGGTACCTAACCCTAACAAGATATGTCACTATCTGAAATAATGTGGATACTACAGTCAATTTTCTTGAGTTTACAGGATGAGAAACCTGAGTTTCCGGGAGGAAAAAGCCGCTTGCCCATGCCAGAAATCGACTAACTCGGGAACCGGTCGAAGAAAGGCTTAGAAAAAGTTCCTCCAGGCAGCAACAAGACTTGAACTTAAGTCAAACTTTGAGCGACCAAGCGCAGAGGATGCAAATGTCACTTCCACTGAGCTACACAGGCCTCTTTCTCTCACTTTCTCTTTATGCACGCACGCACGCACACACACACACACACACACAACTTACTTGGTCCGGTGCAATTAACTGTAGGATAACTTTGAATACTTTAATTTATTAGTTAATCATAACCAAATCTGCATAGAGTGGAAGACAATGTGTTTGTTTTAAGATATATTAGAAAACAATAACGAAGGAGAATGCTATATTTGGTTGGTATATTTGAATTACTCAAAGATGTGAATATAGTAGTAAATTTGGAAGAGGAAGACAAGACTTACCTCCTTCGACTACAATCATACAATATGCCAAAGCTCTGGCAGAAAACAAGATATTCAGTAGATCATCAACACTGTTTCTCATTGTAAATATGGCTAAAAAAGTTATAAATTTTTTATGAAAAATTATATATTAAAATTATAAAAATTAAGTGGATATGAAATCCAGCATTATTTCAAAGCTGAATATAGAAACTATAAAAGTTTCTTGTGAAATTTTACCAGAGAGCTTACAGGAATACACTCGCTGGCATTTACGAGTTGCCCTAGCCAGAGCTTATAAGAGAGACGATATCGCTATGCCAAAGCATCCATATAGTCTCCTCCTACTGGTCCTTTCTTTTAGTGTTACACGGTGATCAGCATTCATTTTAGAAATTATGGATTTTATAACCGGGTTATAAATAACTCTTTTTATTATCCTGTTTCGATCATCATATCAAGATCATCATCTGGAGCATGCTCAAATATACAAGACAAGCTGCATTACATTACAAACAGTAAGCTAGAGAAACAATGATTTGATCACATGTTATTCTACTGGCATGACCTCAAGTGAAAAAAAAAATATTAATGAATTACATCAAGCTAGATCTTATGATAACATGAATAAACATTCTTTCTTATAGATAGTTTTCTTTTGGTAACGGTGATGTCCTATTTTTAGTATTACAATTGTTATTTTTGATTTAAAAAAATTATTATTTATAAATTACAACATGAATAAACATTCTTTCTTACAGATTTTTTCATAACAGTTATGTCCTATTTTTAGTATTACAATTGTTATTTTTGATTTAGGATCCTGGATTTTCTACAGTCCAGTTTATAGTTGTTCTTAGATAGGAAGGATTTGTGGGCTGAATATATGCCTTCCATATGTTTGGGATTTTTAGACCATCATTATTGTTCAGATTTGGGTGGTTGATAATGATCTCACAGACTTCCTTAAATTTGCGTTCATACCATGTTTTGGTGTGATGTAGACAAATAGTGCTTTTCGATCAATTCCATGTAAGGTGTTCAGGGC
This sequence comes from Typopeltis vanoorti, assembly GCF_054136105.1. NCBI lineage: Eukaryota > Metazoa > Arthropoda > Arachnida > Uropygi > Thelyphonidae > Typopeltis > Typopeltis vanoorti. Next base: position 97,422,890 of record NC_143569.1, read on the forward strand.
ATGATCAGAAAGGCCAGCTTCACCATAATTATTCTATTTTAATGTGTCGTTTATGTTCTTTTTGTCTGATAGGAATTGTGCATCCTGTTTCTCCTATATATGGTATGTTACAGGTGCAATAAATACGGTATACTCCAGGGTGGGCCAGCGGAGGGAGCGGGTCTTTGGATGAGTTGAGTAAGCTTTTTAATTTTGTATTATGCAAAGACAAACAAACAAGACAAACCAGACTACAATAAAACTACAACTATTCCCTACATTAAAGGGACATCAGACAAAATAAACAGAGTACTACAAAAATATAACCTCAAAGCCACTTTTAAACCTCCTGCAAAATTAAAAATCCAAAGACCTACTCCCTCTGCTGGCCCACCCTGGAGTATACCGTATTTATTGCACCTGTAACATACCATATACCACATATAGGAGAAACAGGACGCACAATTCCTATCAGACAAAAAGAACATAAACAACACAATAAATAGAATAATTATGGTGAAACTGGCATTTCTGATCATGCCCTGAACACCTTACATGGAATTGACTGGAAAAGTACTATTTGTCTACATCACATCAAAACATGGTATGAACGCAAATTTAAGGAAGCCTGTGAGATCATTATCAACCACCCGAATCTGAACAATAATGATGGTCTAAAAATCCCAAACACATGGAAGGCATATATTTGGCCCACGAATCCTTCCTCTCTAAGAACAACTATAAACATGACTGTAGAAAATCCATGATCCTAAATCAAAAATACCAATTATAATACTAAAAATAGGACATCACTGTTATGGAAAAAATCTGTAAGAAGAATGTTTATTCGTGTTGTAATTTATAAATAATTTTTTTTAATCAAAAATAACAATTGTAATACTAAAAATAGGACATCACTGTTACTGAAAGAAAACTATAAGAAAGAATGTTGAATTGGATTTAAACGGTATTGATGCGAACACAGATAGATAAGAAAATAACTATTTATTAACTTAAAAAAGCTAATGTTTCGCTGGTATTATATCCAGCATCTTCAGAGTGCACAAAACATTTTGTTACAAATGCAAGACACCCACAATTCGGTGAACAATGGGGCTAGTATAAGTAATTGCAGTGTGCAACACAAGATTAACGTCCTAATATGGCACCATCTAAGTTATATATATTAAAAAAAAAAAAATACATTAGTCCAAAGTTTTGAAAAAAAATATAGTAGTCCAAATAGTAGTCCTTGAAAGTTTTAAAAAATAGTAGTCCAAAGTTTTGAAAAAAATAAAATTAAAATAAATAAATATTAATTTAGTCTTAGGATGGCTGTCTCCCAAATCTTTGGTAGATTTATACAGCCATACTTGTTAAGGTTTGGAGTATGTTTTAAGGCTTCTGTTGATTCCAGGAATGACCTCTCTGACTTGTAGAAACTTCTGTGCAGTAGTTTTGTTTTCTCTTAATTGATCCTGTGTGCTGAGGAATCTAAAGCATGGGCTGCCAGACCCGACTTGCCATAGCGAACGTGCCGGATATATTTTTTGTGTTCACTGAGGCAGATGTCCACAGTTCTTCCTGTCTGTCCATACTAGGCTCGATGACAAGAACAGGGTACTTCATAGACCTCCTGGTTGTGATAAAGGAGTGAATCTGTCCTTAGGTGAACGGATGAGAGTTGCCAATTTCACATAAGGTTTAAATACGGTGCGCAGTTGGTGTTTGCTAAGCACCCTAGATATCTTTTCAGATATGCCTTTAATGTACAGGATGGTGATAGTTTTGTTGTAGTCTTCTGTGGTAAATAGCAGGGGGGGGGGATTTCTGGGTAGCATTTAATATTTTATCTATCTTATGTGGATTATAGCCATTGCTTAGGAAGGTATGGCATAGGTGAGAAAGTTCAGCAGTGAGAGCAATGTCATTGGAACAGATTGTTTTAGCTCTGTGGGTTAGTGTTTTTATGATACCATATTGTTGAGAAAGGTGATAGTGTGATTGTTTGTGTAAATATCTGCCTGTATGTGTGGGTTTTCTATAAACTGAAAATGATAAGGAACCTTCTGGAAGACGTGTGATTAGTGTGTCCAGGGAGGGCAAGCAGTCATTGGCTTCTGGTTACATTGTAAAGTGGATTTTAGGGTGCTGGCTATTTAGATGCATTAAAAATGTATTCAATGCATCTGGGCCATGTGGCCAAATAGCAAACACATGGTCAACATAGCATAGCCAGAGACTAGGTTTGAGAGTGGCTGTGTTGATAGCTAGCTTTTCCACATGTTCTATGTAGAAAGCTAAGAGGGGAGAAAGGGGGGGGATCCCATAGCTGTCCCATCTAATTGTTTGTATATTTTCCCTTTCCATGTAAAATAACCTGCCTGTACTGTGAATTTAAATAGCTGAAATATATCAGGGGGAAATTGTGAATTTAGTAAGTTAAGTGTTTCAGTCAATGGTACATTAGTAAATAGTGAGGTGATATCAAAACTCACCATTAGGTCTGAACTATTTAAGGTGCAGTTTTCTAAAATACTTTTTAGGTGGGTAGAATTTTTAACAAAAGAGGGAGAATTGTTTGTGCGAGTGGCTAATAGTTTGGCTAGTTCATATGTAGAACTGTTTATCCTATCTACAATAGGGCATAAAGGTTTACCTTGTTTGTGGATTTTTGAAGCTCCATATATTCTGGGTGTTTTAACACGAAGGGGTTTGAGTTTTTTGACCGTTTCTTTTGACTAAGAAGTGACTTTGTTCAATAACTTGCACACCTTATTCTTTTGTGAGTTGGTGGCATCTCGATTTATGATTTAATATGTTGACTGGTCTTGGAGAAGTGTGTGCATTTTGCTTTCATATTCTGATGTATCCATTACTACAGTCGCGTTTTCTTTGTCTGATTTCGTTATTGTAACGTGGTTATTATTGCATAGCTCTTTTAGAGCCATTATTTCTTTATGTGGGATATTATTTTTGGGAGGCTTAGAATGGATTAGGATATTGGCCATGTCTAACCTAATATTATTGACTATTGCTGGAGGCAGGTCGTATATTCCACGTTCAACGTAAGCCATTATTTTGGTTTTTGGAACTTCTTTAGGAGTAACTGAAAAATTGTGTCCAAGACTTAATGCACTCATGGCTTCTTTAACTAAGGTTAACGATGATAAGTTCACAACGACGGCATCTTGATGTAATTGCGGCTGCTGCATAAAACTGCATTTTTCTTGTTATTGTAGGCATCAAGAACAGTTAAAGAATTTCCCTGAAGGGAGAGATTTAGTTCATTTAATTTCGAAAAAATGTCTGAAAGATAGGATAGTGTTGATAACGCTGTTTCATCAACAAGGAGTGATGCAAAATCAGAATTATGTTCATTTACAAATAATAAAACTTCGTTCCTTAACCCTTTAACATACAAAGATGTCTGTGACATGTCTTTTGTTTATTGCACCAAAATTGATTTTGAATTTTGGTTTCACATATAAATACAACCGAATATAGATGCTAGACAATCTTGTGCCTATTTCCTTTCAGCCGAGAAAAGTTGCCAACTTTTCTCGGCTTGTATCGGCTATTTCGTTTGCGTTTGCACAAGTTCATCATTATTTTTCAAATAATGATGAATTTGGAAGAAAAACGACCGCTTTCTGATTTTTAATTGGTATCATAAGGGGTTAATTGAAATAACATTTTAATACTTTGACCCTGGAAAGCCAGCAAATTTCAGAATGAAGCAAAAGTTGTGCAACCTGTTATTTAACGGTCGAGCTTTAATAAAATTAACTAGCTTTACACCGTTATATAGCACAGTTTTAAATTCTGGTGGGATTCCTTTGGAGGCTAGCGCTTCTCTATGTATGAAACAATGTACCCAATTTATATCCGGAGCTACTTCCTTGACCATAGAAACAAGACCACTATACCTGCCTGTAAGGGTGCGAGCTCCATCCGAACAGAAGCCTGTACATTTTTCCCACTGGATCCCTTTGTGTATTATGTAATTATTGAGCATGTGAAATATTTCTTCTCCAGTTGTTCGGGATGGCAAAGTTCTACAAAACAGAATATCATCATGAATGTTGTTATCATCTGCATATCTTATGTAGCATATTAACTGCGCATCATTTGTAACATCAGTAGTCTCATCTATTTGTAACCCTTATTAGGTAGGTATATGTGGATGCTTGGAGTGCATTTGAGGAAAGAGAGGAATTGTATGTGAGAGACCACTTACATTTGAATGAGGAAGGACGTAGGCATCTGGAGAGATTGCTGTTCTGAACGAGTCAGTGTGTCCCAGAGAGAATGATAGCGGGGTGGCCTCTTATGGGAATGGATACTTGGGAGAAGGGAGACGATGTCAGGTAACACTGAGCCCAGTGGAGTCTAGAAGGGATAATGCTGGGTATAGAAACAATGGCATTTATATGCTTTATACTTATGCCAGGAGTATCCAGAATAAGGGAGAGGAATTGGTGCCACAGATAGCATCAGCCTGGCCAAAAATTATTGGGATCACTGAGACGTGGTTGACAGAAGGGGATATAACAACAGGAATAGAAGTCGCTGGGTATAGCATTTTTCGTCAGGATAGGGGGGGAAAGTGTGGTGGTGGGGTACTGCTTATGATGAGTGATGACCTATGTCCTCTAAGAGTGGAGGCTTTGGAAGGAAGTGAGACAAATGATTTTGAGAGCGTATGGTGTGAGGTAGAGATAGGCAAGACAGGATATTTAGTGGGGTGTTGCTACAGACCCAGGAGCACAGAGGATGGGGACCAGGAGATGTTTAGACAGCTACGTTTGGCAAGTGCAAGAAGAATGATTGTTATGGGAGATTTTAACTACAGTAGTATAAATTGGAGAGAGGAAAATGCATGTAGCAATAGGGGAATGGAATTTCTAGAATTCTTGAGGGACAAATGTCTTAGGCAACATGTAACAGAGGGAACAAGAGGTTCAAGAGTTTTGGATTTGGTTATAGCATCAGAAGAGTTGATAATAACTGAGTTAACATCTCTCCCACCAGTTGGAGAGAGTGACCATATGGTTTTGACTTGGGAAATGAATAGACATGCAGGAGTATCAAAGAGACAGGAACTTATGTGGAATTATAATGCAGGTGATTATAATAGTCCTAGACGTCAACTTCAGGAAGTTTCATGGAGGGAGGAATTGGAAAGCCGGGATATCATTAGTGCGTGGGAAATTGTGAAAGAATATTTGTTATCAGCAATGGTAAGTTGTATACCATGAGTGAAGATGAGGACACAATTTGGAGTAAAATGGATGACAAACAATATTAAACAGGAATTGGATGCGAATAAGAAACTATGGAGGAGATATAAGGAGACAGGTGAAGAGAAGATGCATGAAGAATATAAGACACAGGCCAGAAAAGTGACTAGTGTGGTAAGGAAAGCGAAACTGGAATATGAGAGGAGATTGGCCCTAAGATCCAAAGAAAATCCTAGGGAATTTTTTAGCTATGTGGCCAGTAGGAGGAGAAATGGCTGTGGAAGAATGATGTTGTGGGATAAAAATGGGAATAGAGTGACTGATGCAGAGGACATAGTGGAATTGTTCAATGAACACTTTATTGGAGTATTTCATCCTAAAGATGTCAGTTGTAATGCTAGAGGGATAGGGCTGGTTTGAGGTTTAGAGGTACAGGAGGAGAGTGTGTTTCAGATACTGAGTACTCTGGATGTCGGTAAAGCTTTGGGACTGGATGGTATTTCACCACGTGTTTTGAGAGAATGTGCTAGGGAACTGACAGTGCCTTTAACCCGGCTTTTCAATAAAAGTCTGGTTTCGGCAAAGGTGCCCAGGAAATGGATGGAAGGTAAGATAGTGCCATTGCATAAGGGTGGTAGCAGACTGTAAGTGTCTAATTATAGACCAGTTTGTGTGTCATCAGTAGTTGTTAAGATCTTGGGGAAAGTAGTGAGGGACCATATACAGCATTGGGCAGATGAGGGTAATGTTATCTGTGAGAGTCAAAGTGGATTTGTGAAAGGGCGCTCTTGTTTTAGCAATATGCTAGCCTTTTATAATAAAGTTACAAGAACATTAGATGAGGGAAAGGCATATACTGCAATTTTCTTAGACTTAGCAAAGGCATTTGACAGAGTGCCACATGATAAGCTGATATATAAGTTGCAGCACATGGGTCTGGATGTCAGATTGGTCAACTGGATTCAGGATTGGCTGTCTGATAGGTATCAGAGAGTTGTGTATGGTGGAGCAGTTTCAAGGAGGCAGAGGGTTAAAAGTGGGGTCCCACAGGGCTCAGTACTAGGAACTATATTGTTTAACCTTTATATCAATGACATTACCAGTGGATTGCAAGGGGATATTCAGTTGTTTGCGGATGATGCGAAGCTGTGAAGGATTATTAGTAATAGTGTAGATGTGGTAGCCCTGCAAGAGGATTTGAATAAGCTAGAGAGATGGGCGAATGAATGGGGGTGTCAGTTTAATGCAGCAAAATGTAAGGTCTTGAGGTTTGGGAAACATCAATGGGATGCTTCATACTCTATGGGAGGAGTTATACTGGAGGAAGTAGGGGAGACAAGAGATCTGGGGTTGATGATTGATAGAAACCTGAAGTTTAGGGGACATATTGCAAAGGTGGTGAAGGTAACACAGAGGATTGCTGCAATTATGAGAAGGACACTGACCTGCAGAGATAAGAGGGTTTTCATTCCATTGTATAAGACCCTGATCAGACCACACTTGGACTATTGTTCTCAGATTTAGTCCCCAGGATTTGAAGGGGCTAAATTAACTGTGGAAAGGATACAAAGACGGATGACAAAGATAGTTTCAGGACTTTACAAGCATAGTTATGAGGATCGGCTGAGAGAATGTGGACTGCAGAGTTTGGTGGATAGAAGAAGGAGAGGTGATATGATTGAGACTTTTAAACTGTTGAGAGGTCGTTACAGGATTGACACTGGGGAGTTCTTTCGCTTGGTTGAACAGTAGGAAGGAGTGAAGAAAAGAGCCCATCCCTGGAAGTTACGAAAGGAAACTGTGAGCAAGAGGGTGAGGAGTGGTTTTTTTGCGGGGAGGGTGGTTGAACCGTGGAATGCATTGCCTGATGGAGTGGTGAGAATGAAAACGGTCAATGAGTTTAAGGAGTGGTATGATAGACTTTGTGTTTCTTAGGGGGACCCCCCCCAATGGGTCTTGACAGACTTTATGTTCTTAGAAAGGACCTCCCACTATGAGTTTTTTCACTCCATGGAGGCCTGAATAATAATTATTATTATTATTATTATGTGTTACAAATAGTCTCATCTATTTGTAATGCATAATAATGGCAGTTCTTAACTCTTTCGATTAACTGAGATTCTATATCACCTGCCATATCATTAATTCTGCAGCTGACAGTGTTCTTTGAAAGAGGAATTAAATCAACTTCTTTTAGTAACTTGTTGCCAAACATCGTTTTTACCACATCTTTTATAGCTGGAAGTAGCAAATTAGCAATAGAATGAGGTTTTCCTGTTTTTGCTATGCGCAAACTTAAGAGATAGAATGCTTCCTATTCTATCTCTTATTAATGGAACCCATGTCCAAAACTATATCTTGGCCATGAATTAATGTCCCTAAGTGTCGGTGATAAATTTCAGTTGGCTTATTTTTTACATCACAATGTTTAGTTTCTAAATGTCGTTGGAGTTTTGCAGGTCGAACGAGTGCAGGTTTCAGACACTCGTTAGACAATAATTCATAACATAAAACACATTGAGGTTTCTGTTCACTTTCATCTTTACACCAAGTAAACCCGAATTTCAAATATGAACCGTTATATTTCCTACTGTATTTTGCTTTCAACTGCTTGTTTCTTCTTCTTTAATAATATCAGATTTTCTCGCTGTTACAAGACTTGTATCACAATTAGAATTAGTATCACCTGTTTCATTTGCCCTTCTTTTCAAAGCCCTAGTTCTAAGCCACTTTTCCATTATTAAAAAAATGTTTCCGAAAAATATATAAATATATAATACTGGGGTTAACTCAGGACACACTTTGTCCAGGTATCACTTAGCACTTCTAAAGATTTGGGGGGGGGGGGAGTATTGTTGATGATAGCTGATGAGCTGCAGCCAAGGAGAATAGAAGTTGAATTACAGGATAGAGAAAAGAGCACATTTGAGGCCATTTGGTGTGAGATTGTGGCTAGCAGAACTAAATATACAATTGGGTGCTGTTATAGACCAGGTGATGGAAAAGATGGTGGAGATAGTATACATAAGCAAATAGAAGAAATGAGTGGAAGGAGGGTAATTATTATGGGAGATTTCAACTATGGTCGCATTGATTGGAGTGAGGAGAGGGCACACGGGAGGAAGGAATTGGATTTTATGCGATTATTAAGGGATAACTATCTGCGACAGCATGTAATGGAAAATACTAGGGGTCAAAGAGTGCTTGATCTAGTAATTGCATCTGAGGATTTGGCTGTAACAAATATGACCACATTGCCACCAATTGGTGAGAGTGATCGTAGGCTCTTGACTTGGAAGGTGGCTAAAGATGTGGAATTTACAATTAAGACATGGTACATATGGAATTATCGGGCTGGTAAGCATTACAAGCTTAGGAGTCTGATTAGTTCAGTGTCATGGCATGTACAACTGCAAGAGCTAGAAGTTGATAGTGCACGGGAGGCAGTTAAGAAGTGTTTGCATGAAGCAATGGCTGACTGTATACCTAGAGTCCGAATAATAAATCAAGTAGGGCTTAAATGGATGAATAACACCATTAAGCTTGAGCTGCAAAAAAAGAAACAACTATGGAGGGAATTTAAAGAGAAAGGTGACCGGCAGGCACATGAACAGTATAAAGCGCAGGCCAGAAGGGTAACGAGTGTGGTAAGAAAAGCAAAAAAGGATTACGAAAGAACATTGGCCATGCAGGCTAAAGAGAATCGTAAACAGTTTTTTCGGTATGTTGCAAGTAAAAGAAAAAATGTATATAGCAGAATGATTTTAAAGAATCTCTCAGGGGACCCTGTAACCGCTAGAGAGCGCATCCCCTGGGTGGCGGATAGGGGAGCCCACCATGTGTGTGTGTGTGTACATGTGCGTGCATGTGTGTGTATTTATATATATATATATATATATATATATGGTGGGGTGGTCTGAATATACTGAATAAGGACTCGTGGACCAACAGGACCATAAGGGGCAATCATCTTGATTGTAAGGGAAGCAGCACTCCCATGGACCCCTAGCTTGATCTATACTCTACTTCTACTTTGAGGAAGACCCACTTACTTTAATCTTTCCTATAAGGCCTTATCAGCCAATTCTTCTTACTTTATGACCCTTGTGCTATTAGAGTACTCGAGGGCCATGGGGTCTTTTCATTTCTGGCCTTACAACTATGTCCTCTCTATAAACCTTACTATATTTCTTCTATAATCTACCCTTTCTCATTCAATATACCCTATTCCTCCTATGGGTTTAAATTCGGAAGAAGGCGAGTTCAGAAGCCTTAAGGTAGCAGCCCTACCACTGAACTATTCCATCGTCAGGCTAGTCCCCTGACATGGAGAACATAACCATACTTGTAAGCTGACAGAAAAAGATAATCGGATTGAATCTATGGGAAACGACCCTGGAATGGAAAAGGGAAAACGAAAATGGAAACGACAACATATAATACACATAGCAAACTGGAATGTAAGAGGAATAGCATATAAAGAAATAGAATTAGACCAGTTATTAAATGAAAGAAATTTTAAGAATGCAGTAATCACTGAAACAAAAAAGAAATTAAAAGGAACTATGAGAACTGAAAATTTTAATGTGATATACAGTGGAGTCGACAGAGACCAAAGAGCACAAGCAGGAGTCATGATTTGGATTCATAACTCCCTTTCAAAACAGTTAAAACATTATAAATTATGGAATGAAAGAATAATAGAAGCTAGAATAAAAATAGATAGAGGCTATTTAACAATAATTGGTTTATATGCCCCAGAAAAAGGAAGAGAACAGGATAATATTGATTTTTATAATCAGCTACAAAACATATATAATAAAATAAATAAAAATGATTACATAATTTTAGCAGGAGACTTAAATGCAAGAATTGGAAACACGAAAATTAATAATAATATAGGAATACATGGAGAACACACTCTAAACAGAAATGGTAAAAAATTGATTGACTTTGTAGTTTATAATAACCTAAAAATAATGAATTCCTTCTATAAACATAAAGACATATAAATATACTTGGGCAGCAAGAGGATGGAAATCAATATTAGATTACTTCATATTAAATGAAAAGACATCAAAATTTTTGCTAGATGTTAGAGTTCACAGAGGATATGAAATAAGCAGTGACCACTTCCTTGTTAAAATAAAATTAAGATTACAACCTAAATGGCTACAAGTAACAAGAACAGAAAGAAAAATTGAAACATTTGTTTATAAAATTAGACTATTGAATGACACAAATGTACAATGGCTATATGAACAAAGAATTAATCAGTATCTAGATAAAATAAAGCAAAATGAAGAAATAGAAATAGAATGGCTTAATATAAAAACAATACTAAATGCAGCAGCAAATGAAAGCTTAGGAAAGACCAAAAAATTCAATAAAAGAAAAAAACTGAAGATCTGGGATGATACAATCAAAGAAATAATCAAAAAGAAAAAAGAAGCCTATCACAAATGGTTAAGCAGTAAAAGATTAGAAGATGAAATAGAATATAAAAGAATAAGAGCCATAGCTAAAAGAGAAGTCAGAAAAAGACATAGAGAATCATGGAATAAATTTGTTTCTAATTTAGAACATGATTTATATAAAATAAGACCCAATGTATATAAGATTTTGAAACACCTAAATGCAGATACCAAAGAAAACATAAAATTAAACACTGAATTGAAATTAGAAGAATTTCTAAATTACTACACAGAACTGTGGACAGACAAATATTTTAAAAAAGACAATTGGCAAACAATTAATGAAAATGAAAAGGAATTAACTGAAGAAGAATTAGAAATCAGCCTGAAAGAAACAAGAAACGGAAAATCACCTGGAGAAGATAAGCTAGGTTCAGAACTATATAAATACGCAGGAACAAGATTCAAAGAAAGACTCTTATTATTTTTAAATAAAATTTACTCAACTGGTATCCCCCCAATAGAATGGAAAAAAGCAATTGTGATTCCTATCTTTAAGAAAGGTAATAGAGATGACCCTAAAAACTATAGAGGTATCAGTATACTAAATTCATGTTACAAAATATATAGCAGAATCTTAAATAACAAACTAATGAAATATTCCGAAAACTTTATTCTAGCAGTACAAAATGGATTTAGAAAAGGACTAGGAATAATTAAGTATATATGCGTAATTGTTTAAGTAAGAGCGGCTGTAAACGTTGTACGCTACCGATATTATTAGTGTGGGGTTTTTTTCTTGCTTAAACTAAATACGAAAACGTTAATATTAGACCTAGTAACCTGCAGAGAAAAAAAAAAAAAAGGCAGTGGCATTGTCATTCCATGATTTTAATTTGGATTTCAGTCGGTTCGTTAAGTGTGAGGTCTGTTATATGTATTTCTTCGATTACATAAATCATTTGTGGATGTTTAGTGGGATGGAAGAAGGGTGTGTGCGAAATGTGACCTGAACGAGGAATTGATGAATGCGAATATGAAGTTGATGACAGAAAGTGCTAGTACCGATTGTGTCGCGAGTGCACGTTTGAAAGAGACTAGTGGAGTGCCTCAGGGATCTGTTTTAGGGCCATTACTATTTAACTTGTATATTAATGATATTGGCGAAGATTTGGATGGAGATATTCAGTTGTTTGCAGATGATGCAAAGTTGGGATGAACCATAAAGAGTAGTGAAGATGTTGTGGCCTTGCAAGAAGACTTGAATAAATTGAGTGATTGGGCAAGCAAATGGGGATGTGAGTTCAATGTTGCAAAATGTAACGTTTTAAAATTTGGAAAACAAAGATGGGATGCAGAATTTATGCTTGGTGAGAATATATTGTTGGAAGTAGGGAGATTCTTGTTCCATTGTATAAGGCTTTGATTAGGCCACACATGGACTATTTTGCCCAGATTTGGTCACCTGGTTTTCAGAAGGATGAAGAGATGTTGGAAAGGGTCCAAAGGCGACTGACTAAGGTAGTTTCTGACCTCTGGAATGTCGAGTATGAGGAAAGATTGAAAAGATGTAATTTGCAGAGTCTAGTGGAGAGAAGGAAGAGGGGAGATATGATAGAGACCTACAAGTTGGTAAGGGATTGTTATAGGATCAATGGTGGAGACGTTCTACAGAGAATAGTGGGAGATCAGGGGAGAACCAGAGGTCATCCTTGGAAACTGTATAAAGAGGGTGTGAGTAGGGGAGTGAGAGGCAGGTTTTTTTCGTGCAGAGTTGTGAATGATTGGAATGCCTTGCCTGAGAGTGTGGTGTCTGCAAGGAGTTTGAATGTGTTTAAGACCCGGTATGATGAGATGTGTGTGAGATAAAAGGACCTCCTAGATGAGTCTTTGACTCCATGAGGTCTTGTTTAATAATAATAATAATAATAATAATGTATAGACCCAGCCTTCTGCCTAAAATCAATGATAGAGAAAAGAAGAGAATATAATTTAGAAACACATATTGCATTTATTGACTTTGAAAAAGCATTTGACAAAGTTAAAAGAAACATATTATTTAACATATTAAAAGAAAGACAAATACCAAATAATATCCTAAGAGCTGTCACAAGTATATATGGAAATAATCAAATACAAATAAGATTAAATCACGAGCTATCATATACAAGAGAGATAAACCAAGGAGTCCGACAGGGATGTCCCCTCTCAGCAACTCTTTTTAATATCTACTTAAATGAAATAATAATAAACTGGAGTAAAAATTTACATCAAGGAATTAAACTTTCACCTACAGTTAACTTAAAAACTCTCCTCTTTGCAGACGACCAAATAATAATTACAAATTCTGAAGATGACTTACAGAAAGCTATTTTAAATCTAAATGAGATATCCAAAGATTATGGTATGATAATATCAACGGAAAAAATCAAAAACTATGGCCATTAAAGGACAAGATCCAGCAAGAACTAAAATAGTATTAGATAACAAGATCTTAGAACAGGTGAATTCATTTAACTACCTAGGATGTATGATCACTTATGAAAATGAAAAAGATATAAACATAAAAATTGCAAAATATTTAAAAATAACAGGAGTAATTAACTCTATATTTAAACCAAACCTAGTTCAAAAACAAACCAGGCTAAATGTATACAATACAATACAATTGGCCCTACCGGTCTTAATGTATGGAAGCGAAATCTGGACAATAAAACAAAAAGACAAACAAAGATTAACAACAGCAGAAATGAAGTTTATGAGAAAAACTGCAAAGTATACCCTATTTGATCACAAAAGAAATGATGAGGATATTATGAAAGAATTAAACCAAGAACCAGTAATTGAAAAAATTATAAAATATATACATAAATGGATGGAACACGTTCAAAGAATGAAAACAGAAAGATTACCAAAACAAGCCTAAAAGTACAAGCCATTAGGAAAAAGAAAACCAGGACGTCCTCTTAAACAATTCAACGATGACTTCTAAGGCCGGAACAGGCCATACTAGGCCTAAATCCTTGATACGTATGATGATGATTTTAAAGAATGCCGATGGTAGGGAGGTAACTGAATCAGTTAATATAGTTGAATTACTGAGTGAGCACTTTGCAAGAATATATCATCCAGGTGATGACATTGCAGAAATGAATGAACCAATAGATTATATGAAAATTGTGGTGAACGAAGTGGAGGTGAGTAGTCTATTGCATAACCTCAATGTCAATACATCTGTGGGATTGGATGGTATACCAGCTCGTGTTGTACGAGAAGCAGCTAAACAATTGTCAGTACCCTTGACCATTTTGTTTAATTTGAGTTTCGGATCTGGGTTAGTCCTGAGGGGGTGGAAAGAGGGGAAAATAGTTCCACTGCATAAAGGTGATTCCAAGACTGCTGTAGTAAATTACCGACCGATTAGCATATCAGGAATCATTGTCAAGGTCTTAGAGAAATTAGTCAAGAAAAGAATACAGGATTGGATAGATGAAAATGGGATATTGTATGAGGGACAACATGGATTTGTGAAGGGTAGATCATGCCTCAGTAACTTGCTCACGTTTTATAACACAGTGACGGCTGAACTGGATAAGGGTAATGGGTTTACAGTGATTCTACTGGACCTTGCAAAGGCCTTTGACAGGATACCACATGGAACTCTAATCAGTAAACTGGAGCAGATTGGGATGGATATAGGGTTGGTGAGAAGGATAGGAGGGTGGTTGATGGAGAGATACCAGAGAGTGGTTCATTCAGGAGTTGAGTTTGTGACTAGTGGTGTGCTGCAGGGCTCTGTTCTTGGACCACTACTTTTCAATTTGTTCATCAATGAAATAGGAAAGGATCTGAGAGGAAGTGTTCACTTGTTTGCTGATGATGCAAAGTTGGGTAGAGCAATTTTGAGTGCACAGGATGTCAAAATGTTACAGGGTGATTTGGATAGTTTGGAGGACTGGGCTAGGGAAAATGGATGTCAATTTAATGTGGCAAAGTGTAAGGTTATGCATTTTGGGGTGAAAAGAATAGCAGCAGTATATCACATTGGTGGAACTGTACTCCAGGAGATTGATGAGGCCTGGGATTTGGGAGTGTTGGTGGATAGGGAATTGAAGTTTAGGAGGCACATTGCAAAAGTGGCTAAATCAGCTCATCAAATCACATGGCTTCTGAAAAATACTTTAACAAGCAGAGACAAACAAGTTATTGTTCCTCTGTATCGAGCCGTGATAAGACCCCATCTAGACTACTGTGCCCAGATATGGCACCAGGGTTTCTTCTTGATGGGGAGTAGGTGGAGAGGATCCAGAGACGAGTGACCAAGATGATAGCAGGTCTGTGGAATGAACCTAATGATGATGAGAACAGGTTGGAAATTTATGGGTTGCAAAAATTGGTCGATAGACGGAAAAGGGGTGATATGATTGCGACTTTCAAATTACTGAAGGGTTTCTATAAGATTAATCCAGAAGATATTTTTGAGAATAGGGCTGGTGGTGGGAGGAGTAGGGGCCATACATGGAAGCTGGGCAAGAATGTGGTTAGCAGGGGTGTTAGAGCTAGGTTTTTTACTTGGAGAGTAGTGAATGAGTGGAATAAGCTGCCAGAGGCTGTTGTGGGTGCTGCGCCTGTGAATGAGTTCAAGGCGAGGTATGATAGATACTGTGTGAATGTCAAACAGTTGTTCTTGACATGATGTTAGGGCCTCCCTCAATGAGTCTGTAGACTCCTTGGAGTTGCCCAGAATAATAATAATAATATACTGAGCCTTGGTTGAAGGAGGGAATCTTCAATAATAAAAAATCAATAAACCACAGGCCATTGGTTGAAATGGGATAACACATGTTCACTTCAAATCTGACAAATCAGCAAGGGAAGTCAGAAGCAATAAAACTATATTGTTGTTCACTTCACCCCTATTTTATTATTGTCATTCTGCCGCTACAAATTTAGCGGCACAATGACGAATAATAAAAAAGGGTGAAGTGAACAACAATATAGTTTTATTGCTTCTGCCTTTGAACATTCTGATGATATTTTTTTTTTAAGTCTCCGTTTGATTTCAATAATTTTTACTTATGCAATTTTAACTTGTTTAGATAATTAAAAAATATATATTTATTTAATTATTTAAGTCTGCCTGCAGACCACCTGTTCCCATCGTCGCAGACCACAGGTTGAGAAACACTGCTCTAGAGTACTGTTTTCCGCTTGTCAATTGTTCAGTTCACATTCTATTTGCACCAGGCAGGATGAGCCACCTTTTTCGTTGTTGTGATGTTCACATGCAATTTTAGCTTGTTCAGATAATTAAAAAAATATATATATATTTATTTAATTATTTAAGTCTGCCTGCAGACTTAATTATTGCCTGCAGACCCCCTGTCCCATCGTCGCAGACCACAGGTTGAGAAACACTGCCCTAGTGTACTATTTTCCACTTGTCAATTGTTCAGTTCACACTGTTTGCACCTGACAAGACGAGCTGCCATTTTCGTTTTTGTGATGTTCATCTTGTGTGCTGGCACTCCTCCATGGAAACCCAGTAAATCAAGTTCTTTTCATCCAGTACTAGTTCCCTGGAATTTATCACAGATGATCTGTGTCGATTATAGCCAGTTTTTGCATGCCACCCATTTTAACACCTGCCTTTCCCTGTCAATCATTTTCAGCTGCCGTCCTGGGTGTTTTCCTGCACTAGTGATGCTAGAACATCTCCATTTATTGATTGCATCACCAACTGTTGATTTTGGATGCTCCAGTTGAGCGGCAATGCCATGTTTGGACATGAATATTCCACCAATGTGACAGCACATGATTGCACCACTCTCAAAGTCACTTAGTTCACATCATGTTGCCATACTACCTGTATTCAACAGCTATGATGAAATATGGCTTCCTATTATCTGTATGCCAGTTTTTATGTTAACAAATCTGGACTGTTCCATAACTTCAAATAACAGTGGTGTCCAGACAGTTATTAGTAGATAGTGTATATATATATATATATATATATATATATATATATATATATATATATATATATATATTTGAAAGAAAAAAACAATGTATATATAGTTTTTTTTTTATTTCTTAAATTTGCAAAAATAGTTACTGAAGCTGCAGAGTGACAGAGAGAGATTTAGTACATTGGTTCCTAGAGAAAGATTAGAATAATGGATTGATTGTATATATATATCTTTATTTTTTTTTATTTTGCAAAACTATTTATTCTTTCACACACATTATTCTCTGTTACTTTTTGAATTTTGCTAATAAGTCATTTCATTTGTAAGCACCAACTTCCATTTATAAAAGTACCTCTCATCTTTATAGTTAAACGACTTTTTGAATTTTACTAATAAATTATTTAATTTGTAGGCACCGACACCAATTTATAGAACTGCCAGTCATCTTTCCAGTTACTTAGGCACAAAGTGTGATCCTGAAAATGAACTTTACAGTAAATTCAACACTGATGATGAAAAGTTTAATGCTATGCTGATTGCTCTCAAAGTAGGTTAACCTATTTGCTCTAATATATATGTAAAGTAGTATAGTGTAATGCTCATGCTGAAGTAAAATTCAGTTGTTAACTTTTAAGACTGGTTGTGGAAATTATTTTTATTATTATTAACATCAGATCTCCATGGAGGTGTGATGACCTTTTTTTTTCCAGGAGATCCACACTCTCACATGCAGAAAGATCATCGAACCTTGCCTTAAACCCATTCATAGTTTCTGTACTCAAAGTACCTTCAGACAATTCATTCCACATGCCAGTCACTTTCCTTGCAAAGAACCTTTTTCTCACTCCCCTGCTTATACCCTACCTATACAGCATCCAGGGAGGATGGCCACTTGTTCTATCCAAGTCTCCTTCTAATCTCTGAAAAATTTCCCCACATTAATCTGGTTACAATTTCTCACTAATTTGTAGTAAGAAATTGTTACCAATTTCAGTCATATCCTCTCTCCATCTATTCACAAGGCTCTGCAAGCTGCATTCTCTTGATATCTCCTCTTATTCCACATTCGATAGAACGGACATGGACTTAGTGAGCTTTCTCTAGATCCGTTTTGAAATTCAGGCGACTAAATCTATGCATAGTAGTTCATATGAAGTCTGATCAAGGCCTTATACAAGGGGATCATAACATCTTTGCTTCAGCATGCCATTGTCCTCCTCATTCTTGCATTAATCTGTTGATATTCTGATAATTTCAGCAATGTGACTAGATTTATACCTCACTTCTGCTTGAAATTGTTATAGTATGCCTATTCTGTTATATTTTTAATTTGTATTTCTTGTTTTTTAATATTTTTATTTGTTTGTATTTTCAAATATTTTTTTATGGCTGATTAAGTCTTTCCTGATTTATGCTTACATTTAGATATTCAAAATCATATTTGATGGAATAAGTTAGTTGATCCTTATCCTGAAGTGTCCTATATTTATATATTACGTATGTTCTTCTGGCTGGTTTACCTGTTTTGTGGGATGAAAAACTTAGTTCCAGGAGAAAAAATTCTCCACCTCCATATGAGACTGACTGATTCACCATATTTGATTAAAAACACATGATAAGGTTTCTCACATCATAGACTGGATTCAAACTCAGGGGCTTATCTAAACAACTGAGCTACAGAGGCTCAGATTTAATCCTGATTTATGCTAATGTGTAGACCCACACTTCACTGTGCAGGCATTCAAAACTGAAAATCCCATGGAATAGGTTGGTCAATCCTTATTCTAGGAGTGTACTATGTCTGTAAATGTGTGTGTTCATGGGGCTGGTTTGCCTGTTCTCAGGAACAAAGACCTGAGTTTCCGGTGAAAAAAACCCTCTACCTCCACATGAGACCAGCTAACTCACCTTTAGTTGAAAGAGACCAGAAAGGTTCATCACATCATTGACAGGAATCATGCCCAGGTCTTTCCAACCAAAGGCTTCATCTATACTGACTGAGCTACGGAGGCTCTTCTTATTAAGTTACAGGACCAAATTGTGAAAAGTAGATGTCGGAGATATACCATGAATTTTATTGATCACCTTGGGCTTGTAACCATTCAGGGTGAGAGTATGACTGAGATAGCACTGTTCTTCATTTCTGTTAATTGACGTGATGAAAATATTATGCTCTATCTCATAATGTTTTAATCATGCTATCTTCTGTAATAGATGATGATGTAAAGCAGCATGTAAAATCTTCCAGTTGTGATAGGTTTTCGGTATAGTGAAGTGGTGAATTTTTTTTCTTTGTTTACTTCAGCAAAGCTATCAAAGAATGGTAAATTTTTGCAATTATTATTATTATTATTATTATTATTACGTAACACCTCTAAGGAGTCCAAGGACTCATCAAGGGAGGGCACCCACTCCACAATTCTCTGTCCCCACCATCTACACCAATGACATCTACTGCCCACCACCACCACTACTATTTTCACAGACATTCACAAACATCCATGCCCACGGTGGGATTCAAACCCACAGCCTTTTGGCTGGAGAGCAGATACGCTAACCACTCAGCCAACAGACCAATCTTCCACTTCAATAGTGAATTTTATGTTGGGATGGCAGATGTTCAGATAATCTTTAAAATGAATTGTCATCCATTGTTCCTGGCCAAACAATGAAAATATCATCAGTGCAGTGTGACCAAGTTTTTAGTTTCTTGTGATAGTTTTAAAAGTGTTTGTTTCGAAATTTTTCATAACGAAGTTGGCTAGGATTGGAGATAGAGAGAACCCACAAGTCATTCTCTTTGTATCCAATATTTGTTCTGAAATATGAAGAAAATGATTTCCATACAGCGTTTGACTATTCTGACTGTGTCTGGTGGACAAAAGGTTTTGAAGCACATCCACAGTATCATCCCTACATTCATTGGTGAAAAGACTGACTATATTTAAACTTGCTAGAATATCTGTAGGTTCTATATTTAAATCTTTTACCATCTCATGAAATACAAGCTATTCTTCACATATGATCCTGACTTTGCTATGTGTGGAGCTACCAGATTTGACAGATACTTTGTCAAGTTTGAGGTCATGGAATCTCTCTACAACTGGCCATAACAGAATATCTTTGTTGTGTATTTTTGGTGCTCCATAAATTCTTGGGACTAACAGATAATAGATTCTTTTAAATTCTTCCAGCCAATTAAGTAACTTTTTTTATTCAAGTCATTAGTTTTATTATGTGTATGTCATGTGGGATCCCAGGCTAAGGCTAAGTAGGTGTTGGAATCTTCTAATAGGGTGTTTATTTTTCTTACTTTCATCTGTATTCATAACCACTGTTGCAATTCCTTTATCTTCTCTAACTATTACTATGTTTTTATCTCATCATAATTCTTTAAGAGCTGTTAACTCTAATTTTGGTATGTTTCTAGGTGGTAATTTAGTTTTGAGTAATAGCTGAAGTTTAGATGTGGATGAGGTCTGCAGAGTCTCTTAGCATATTTCCTTTTCTATGTGCACTATAATGTCCACTTTTGGAATGTTCTCTGGGAGATAAGGCAAAATCAAAACCTCTCACTAAGAGATTCTTTTAGGTGCCACACAAGACTTGGGAAAAAGATTAATGAAAATGTTTGAGTGGTATAGATGGTTTTTCTTTTTTTATTTAAGCCTGTTAAATTTTTTAATCAAATTAAATTTCTTTTTATTGGAAATAGCTACAGCTTTGTTGTATGTCTGCCTATAATACATCATCAGTCTGCCAGTAGTAACGTTGTTTATATAGTGTGTACAGGAATGTATCATGATCTAACTCTGAAAATGCTAATATAATGACTGAGACATCTCCAAAGATCATTCCAAACATACTATTGAACAGGTTCTTTGATATATCCATAAAGAAAGAACACTATCAAAAAAAAACAAAGATTCTTCAAAGAATGTGTTAATTGGAAGAATGAAGAGCAAGCAACAGTAGGTAGCTTGCAGAGGGGATTAGATGCACTGAAAGAGGAAGTGGAATGTCTTGGGAATGAAATTAGAAGTGTGAAAGAAGAGATTAAGTGACTGGAAATGACAAATACAAAGAGAATCAGAGTAGGAGTGAGAGAGTTATGGGAATGATAGAAGAGGAGAGAATAAGAGAACCAGTAAAAGAGAGGGAATGAGAAAAATGCAAGAGACTGCTGGAACCAGGGATGAAGAAATGCCAGGACAACAGGTAAGTAGGGAAAGAAAGAAAGTGTTAGAGGAGAAAGAGTAAGGGAGTACAGGTGAGCAAGGAAGAAACAGAGTGGTAAGAGGTTCTTCCATAGGTGGTTGTGATGGTAGACTGGAAGTGGCTTCCACAGCAGATGTTGTTGTTGCTATGGGGGAAATGGTTTCTTCTGATGTTGGCTGAAAACTAAAAAGTCTTCTTCCCACTGGTGTTGGGCAGCTCTGGAAATTCACTGGCATCTCTTACAGGCTGCAGGTTAAGAGGCTCTATTAGCGCCCCTGCTCGCTCTGCAAATGTGCACATAGGACATGATGTTATTTTATGTTCAGTGCTGGAACACTTTCGGTAGGGGTGTGGGCACTGGCTGAAAATGTGCTGAAGCACTTGGTTCGGGGGTAATCACTTCCCAGATATTCTATCAGCCACATTGCAAGCACTGTCTCTGCTCTCCGGGATAATTCACCATGACACGCAACGTGCCTACGGTGACGAGGTTGGGCACTGGTTGTCACATGTCAATCGTGAAGGTCACTTCACTGGAGTACCAAGCAGGGTCTCGTCCTTGGAGATGCTCTTCTTGATGTTACTCACTTTTCCCCACTTGTTAAATGCTTGTATTAGCATGTAGTCTCCGGCCTCAAGATATTCCATGGGAAACGCTCGATCTTAAGTTGTCGCACATGTGATCCCACTGTGGTTGGGATCACCTACTTTCCCTGGACAGAGAAACCTTCTAAAAGCTTGTCTGTCAATGCCATTTTTTACTACAATGAAATATCATCCTCCACCGTAGGGAGTGAAGGAGTAGATATTATTAATTCCTATTAGCTCCTTGAGGGTTTGGTGAGTACTCTGGGTTCCTCCAACCCTGGAATCTCCACTCCTAATGTCCTGGTCTTGGGGGGGGGAGATCATTTTGCTCATCTTGCTTGTCTCTGCATCTAAAAAAAAAGGAAAAATAATTAACGAGTCTTCCGACTCAGATATCCCGTAGTGCGTAAAAATGCACTACCAGCGGTTAATAACGTTAGTATAAAAAATACAAACAACAAAATTAATATAATAATGTTAGTAATAAAATGCAAAAAAAAGCAAACACTAGTGGAACATGAATAGAGAAAAAGAAATCCTTTTGTATTCCAGGACATCTCACATAGCAGAGTGAAAGTAAAGAAAGCCCATCATCGGCCTATTTAAAAAAAAAAAAAAAGGGTGTGGCTGGAGCACAGCCGGAGGGGTTTTACATGAATACGTCACGCTAACAGATTGTATATGTGTTGGGAAGTGTAAATAAATGAAAACAAGTTTAATAATCGATTATAATTTTATTTATCATGGGTCTGTGGTAAGGTCTATGGCTACTTATTGGTGATCGGAATGCAAAAGTGGGAGAGACTGAGGAACAAGGAATAACAGGTCGTTTTGGTTTAGGTATCCGTAACACTGCAGGGAAGAGACTAGTTGAGTTTTGTGCAGAGAATTCTTTGTTTGTTGCTAACACCTGCTTTAAACAGCACAAAAGAAAATTGTACACATGGATATCACCTGATAGACAATACCGAAATCAAATTGACTATATACTTGGACAAAGAAGATGGAGAAGTGCAATTCAGTCTGTCAAGACTTTTTCAGGTGCAGACTGTGGAACAAACCGTGAGTTATTAGTGGCTACGATACATGTGAAATTACGGAAACTGAAAACAACACAAATGTCGATCAGATATGATCTTGGAAACATGCCAGCTAAATACAATATTAGCATACAGAACAGATTCAACATACTTTTGTGTGAAAGAGAACCAGATGAACTGAAGAAATTAAAGATATAATTAAAACAGAAGCAAAGAAGAATATTCCAACAGTTTGTAAGAAGAAGAATGCCAAATGGCTGTCAGAAGATGCCATCAAAACTGCTCAGGAAAGGAGGAAAATGAAGGCCACAGGAAACTTGCAGGAAGTACGACATTTCAATGCAGAGTTTCAACAACAAGCCAGAAGAAACAAGGAAAAATACTTTAACCAGGAGTGCCAACAAATAGAAGACCAAAACAAGAAAGGAAAAACAAGAGATCTTTTCAAAAAGATCAGAAAACTTACAGGGAAGTTTAGTGCCAAGGTGACAATATTGAAAAGTAAACACAAAGGATATCTTACAGAAGTTGCAGACATCAAAGAAAGATGGAAAGAGTATAAGAAGCTCTTTACAGAAAGGACTCCAAAATTACTGAGAAATTTGAAGAGCAGGGTTATACACAGGAGCCAGTACCACTGGAGAGTGAAGTGAGGTGGGCACTGCAACAGCTATCCAGTAAGAAAGCACCAGGAGCAGATGGAATTACCAACTGAGCTGCTCAAAGCTCTGGGAGAAGAGGCAGTAAAATTTTAACAACTCTATGTCAGTGAATTTGGATCACAACTACATTGCCTAGGGAATGGAAAAAATCAGTTTATGTACCTTTATTGAAGAAAGGCGATGCAAGAGAGTGCGAAAATTACAGAACTATAGCACTGATTTCTCATGCATAAAGTCTTACTTAAGATCATTCAGAAAAGACTGGAGCCATTCATGAAGAGAGAAATGCTAGATGAACAGGCAGGATTTCGAAAAGGCAGAGGAATAAGAGATCAAATCACCAATGTGAGATGGATGATAGAAAGAGCACAGGAATATCAAAAGAATGTCTACCTTTGTTTCCTTGACTATACTCGAAAAGAAAGCAATGACAAATTTAAGCAATCTTTAAAGATACAGATATTAACTTCGCAACAAAAATCGGAATCATGAAAGCAATGTATTCCCTGTGGTACTGTATGGATGTGAAAGTTGGACCCTGAGAAAGAGTGAAAGAAGGAAGATAGATGATCTACAGATTCAAAAATCTGTAGATCATGTGAAACTGTGGAATGTGTTAAGAACAATGGGAGTCTCAGAGCATTTCATTATTCTGCTGAGGAATCTTTATTATGAACAAGAAGCTACTGTCCGAACAGATCTTGGAGAAACTGAGTATTTCACAATGGGTAAAGGAGTGTGACAAGGATGTATTTTATCTCCATACCTGGTTAACTTGTATAGCGAATGCATTTTAAGAATGGCAGTGCTGGAGGAGTCTTCGGTTGGAGTTAAAATTGGTAGAAAAAATGTTAATAATTTGAAGTATGCAGATAATACCACCTTGCTAGCAGAATGCAAAGAAGATTTGGAGGAACTTATTATGAAAGTTAAAGAAGAAAGTGCTAAATATGGTCTTAGACTTAACCTCAAAAAGACAAAAAGTTAGGGCAACATGTGAACTTAATTTGAAGTAGATGGGGAGAAAATGAAAGCAGTTAACAATTTTGTGCTCCTAGGATCCTGAATTGATAAAGATGGATGGTTATTGTACTGAAGAAGTTAGAAGATTTTTACTCGGAAAGAAAGCAATGACAAATTTAAGCAAGATCTTTAAAGATACAGATATTAACTTCAAAACAAAAATCAGAATCGTGAAAGCAATGTATTCCCTAAGGTAGTGTATGGATGTGAAAGTTGGACCCTGAGAAAGAGTGAAAGAAGAAAGATAGATGCATTTGAATTATGGGTTTGGAGACACTTACTAAGAATACCATGGACTTCAAAGCAAACCAATAAATCAATGATAGACAGAATAAAGCCAAATTGCTCCCTCGAAGCTATGATCATCAAGCAAAAATTGTTATACTTCGGACATATTATGTGAGCAAATGACAGTCTCGAGAAGATGATGATGCCTGCTAAAGTTGATGGAAGCAGGAGAAGAGGAAGACCAAGAATTAGATGGGTGAATGGAGTTAAAGAAGCAACTGGAGTGCTTGGAAATTCTGAAAGACGTGGTCAGGTACAGATCTGAATGTATGTTCATAGGATCACCAGGTGTCGGAAACTACTCGATGGAACATAACAGCAAACAATGGTAAGAGAAGTAAGATACATACAAGTTTCTGGCAAAAGTCAAATCAGTACAAGTGTTACCTAGCATGATCGCCGTGGTCTGAACGTAGGTGAGATTAAACTCATATTCCATAAAGTCCTGCAGTGATCAGTTTTGTGACACATCGACATTGAAGTCACCAGTGATGATGATGGGTGTATGCAGGGCTGGCTCGATACCGGGAATTCTTTTCTTTATGCTTTTCAAGTATTGTAGCAGGGATCGATCAAGTCTGAAGCATTTCGACTAATTTAGATACACCGTTGCTCGTTACGTCGTCCAGGTGTACGCATCCCCCAAGAAATGCCACACAGGATAACTGCAGGGATGGTTAGTTTGCAGTATCCTGATAAGATGGAACATGGTATTGCTCAGGTATCTGATGTTGAGGATAGGGAGGCTGAAGCACCCCAGCTTCTCTGGAAGTTGAAGGATCTCGATGTCAACTTCCTGATGTAGACTGCTCCAGAAGAACTTTAGAGGTTTCCTGTACAGCTGGACTTCTTGATCGAGGGTGTTTATGCTAGCCCCAGCTCCACGGAGCCTTCCATGATATCCAGAGGGATAACACAGAAGGAAGAGTTTGCCATTGGGGCTGTACCATCAGGTACATCAACATCTACATTCCTTGAAGATTCAATATCAAGATTTAGATTCTTCTAGTCACTTGATACCTACATGCGTAATTGTTTATGTAAGAGCGGCTGTAAACGTTGTACGCACCAACGATATTATTATTGTGGGGGTTTTTTCTTGCCTAAACTAAATTACGAAATCATTATTATTAGACCTAGTAACCTGCAGAGAAAGAAAAAAAAATGGCGGCGGCATTGTGATTCCATGATTTTAATTTAGATTTCAGTCGTTTCGTTAAGTGTGAGATCTGTTATATGCATTCCTTCGATTACATAAATGATTGGTGGATGTTTAGTGCAGATGGAAGAAGGGTGTGTGCGAAGTGGGACCTGAACGAGGAACTGATGAATGCGAATATGAAATTGATGACAGAAAGTGCTAGTACCGATTCTGTCGCAAGTGCACGTTTGAAAGAGAGGCGAAAAAATGTTAAAAAATCATTTTTTTGGGGGTGGGTCGCAGATGTTGTGATGACCTCTTCATCTGTCACTTGAGCTGTTGGCTGTTCTCCCATTGGTGGTGGTGGTAGAGTGGAAGTCGCTGAGGAGAAAAGTTTCCTCAGCAGATGTTGTTGCTGGGGAGAAATGGTTTCTTCTACTGTTGTCGCTGCAGGATACTTTTTAATTTTAACCAGCAAGAAGAAAAATGTTTTCTTCTTGCTGGTGTTGTGAAATTCTGGAAATTCACTGGTGTCTCATTCAGGTTGCAAGTTCAGTAGTTTATTCGGCACCTCTGCTCGCTCTGCAAATGTGCGCAGAGGACAAGATGTTAATTTGTGCTCCATGCTGGAGCACTTTTGGCAGGGGTGTGGGCACTGGCTGGAAATATGCCTGATGTTGATGTGCAGTTGAAGCACTTGGCTCAGGGGCAGGCACTCCTGAGATGTTTGATGGAGCCACATTCCAAGCACTGTCTATGCACCCCAGGGTAATTAACCATGACATGTGATGTGCTGATGTTGACAAGATTTGGCACGGGGAGTTGCATGGTAAATGTTACCTTTCCAGAGTACTAAGCGGGGTCCTCCTTGGAGACACTGTTCTTGATGTTGCTCACTTTTCCCTACTTGCTAAAAGTTTGGTTGAACACGTCGTCTCTAGCTTCTAATTACTCCATTGGGAAGCGACCGATCTTCAATTGACGCACTTGTGACCCTGCCATGGTGGGGTCACCTGCTTCCCCTGGACAGGGAAACCCTCTAAAGGTTTGTCTCTCGATGCTACATTTTTCACAATTAAAAATCGTCCTCCATCATAGGGGGTGAAGGAGTAGATGTTTTGAACTCCTATTAGCTCTTTAAGAGTCTTGGTGAGTACTCTGGATCCTCCAACAGTGTCTCCACTACTGTTGTCTTAGTTCTCAGTGTGACGGGTATCATTTTACTCATATCTGGTCTCTGCATCTGTAAAAAAAAAAAAAAAAAAAAAAAAAAAAAAAAAAAAAAAAAAATTAAGAATTGTGCGACTGTAATATCCTGTAGTGCATAAAAACGCACTACCAGCGGTTAGTAATGTTAGTATTAGACAACAAGAACAAAATTAATATAATAATGTTAGTAGTTAAATGCACAAAAGCAAACCCTGGTGGAATACGAGTAGAGCAAAAGAAATCCTGCTGCACTATACGGCGTCTCATGTAACGACTGTCGAGAACTTCTATCCAAAAGTGTCAGTGGGAGCAGACCTAGAGGTGATGATACTAAGGTGGAAATAATGCAAAAGTCATATCACCATATACCAGTTGCGAAAAGGTGTTAACACCTTATTATTAAAATTCTCTGGATTAGAGATAGATGATGGAAGTTTTTGTAAGCAAACAAAGTTTGCGCCTGAAATATTTTCAGAACTGAGGCACCTCATGGTAAAGGTTGTATAAGTTCTGATCACTTGCCATGATATCCCATAATGCGAAGCACATATCCTTATGGGCAGGGGCGACTCGTCTATAGGGACCCCACCTATATTTGTATAACTAGCCCAATAATTGTAGTTTTAAAAAATATGTTTCTTGTAATTATTATTTTTTGATCTATTTCCAACACATTTTATTGTTTAATAAAAAAATTACTGTATTGTTGTAATATTGCCACAAAATGTAGTATTTTGTGGCAATATTGTATAATGCGACTTAGTATGGTCTCTGGGACCAGCCACGACTGGCCCTATTTTATATGTGTAGAACACAGGGCATGTATGAGGCAAGTGCACTAGCGATCATATTTGTTTACCGGGTGCAACGCTTATCTTGGGGCCAGTTTAGTCTGGCCCAGTCACTGTATTTTCGCGTACGTACATAGCGCGCAATCCTTTGATTGTGAAGCACATGCACTAGCGATCGTGTTTGTTTACCGGGCGCAATGCTTATCTTGGGGCCAGTTTAGTCTGACCCAGTCACTGCGTTTGTACATAAATAGTGGGTGATTCTTTCATTGTCTTATTATTTATAAGACAATGAAAGAATTGTTGATCTGTTTCATTGGTTTTTTTTAGTGTTTAATTATTATTGTCGTTTTTTGTTATAAATAATAGAAATAATAACTTTTTTGTTTTAACACTTGAAAAATGAAAACATTTTGCAGGGCGGCCAGCTGGAGTCGAACCAGCATCTTTGGATTTCCAGTTCATTGCTCTAGTACGTTGAGCTTCTTTTTTTTTTTTTTTTGCTCTAGTCTGTTTAGCTATGCCTGCAACTGCAAATCTTTCGAGTTTTCGTGTTATTAATACGTTGAGCTCGTATATGTTACGTCCTAACAATTCTAAAAAATTAATAGCTCAATGCACCAGTGGATTCTGACTAAACATTACTGTAATAGAAATAATAACTATAAATCAATAATAGAACCCACTATATAAATATAAAAAAATTACGTTGTTTTTGGTCCCTGGCCCCACCTGTTTCTATTGTCACCAGCCGCCACTGCTTATGGGTATGTATAATGTTACATTATGGGAAGGGACACTACCCTTCGAGAGGTAACCCTGCATTTAATACAGGGAAGCAGTCTGGGTCATGACCCCTCCCATAATGCATAGTATTATACATGTCTACAAGGAGATATCCCCACCAAGCATAAATTCTACATCCCATCTTTGTTGTATGCTTTGCATTATGGGATACTAAGGCAAGTGATGTGAAGTTTGTCCATTTTGCCATGAGTTGCCCCAGTCCTGAAGATACTTCAGGCACAAACTTTGATTGCTTACACTTGGATATAGGATTAAACCAAATATATAATTGGTAGCATAGCCAATTGAAAAATACTTCCAACTATCTCTGATGCAGAGAATTTTAATAATAAGGTGTTACCTTTTGGCAACTGGTATATGGTGATATGACTTTTGCATTACTTCCACCTTAGTATCACCACCTCTGGGTCTGGCTCCCACTGATGTGCTTTTGCACAGAAATGGTTGCTTTCCCTGGGGGGGGGGGGAGAAGGGGATATGAGCTTTGTTCTCTTAGGTTTCTTCCAAATCCAGTTCCCAGTGAAAGGAGCTTAGACTTCCGGAGGTTTGCCCTGAGAGAGCATTTTGAGTCTCCGGGGAAGGCGTTTTCTGGCCTTTGAGGGGCCTTGTTTGTGGATGCTTTTCCCTGGAATATGAGTGGTTCTGCTCCATGGTGGAGTGAGCCTGTCACTTAGTGGAGCCAACGCTGAGTTGGACAATTTCTCAGTCACTTGTAGGGAGTGATCTGGGGGATCGCCTAATTTTTAGAGACCACTTTACTTATGCATTGCGCAGAAGTGGTTGCTTTCTCTGAGATGTGAGAGGGTAGATTTCTCTGAGTGGGGCCACCACTGAGTTTATGGCTCTATCGGGATAGGTTTTTGCCTCTCTTTGAGTGGGGCCACTGTTGAGATTATGGCTCTGCTTGGTGGTGGGGTGAGCCTGTCACTGTGTGGAGTGCCGCTGAGTTGGGCAGTCCTTTTGTCACTTGTAGGGTCCTAGTCCTCCTGACTCTCTAATTTTTAGAAGGGTCTTTACTTAAACAGCACCTCAATATAGGTTGAAACCGGTCTGGGTAGTGATCCTTTCCATAATGCATAGCATTATACATACCCATAAGGATATGTGCTTGGCATTATGGGATACTAAGGCAAGTGATCAGAACTTGTACCACCTTTACCACGAGTTGCCACGGTCCTGAAAATATGTCAGGTGCAAACTTTGTTTGCTTACACTTGGTTTAATCTTTTATCCAGTGTAGGGTCAAAGGATACCAAATATGTAATTGGTATCCTTTCACCATCTCCCATGCATTCTTAACATCTCTCTCTTTCCCACTCCAATTTCTTATGTCCTAGCACTACTCTAAGCTGACTGCTCAATTTGTCATAATTACCTTGTTTGTAATTCCACATAGCCTTTCCTAACTGAAAATTCTGCATGTCTGCAACTCCAAGGTCAAGATGACAACATCACTTTCTCCAGGCAGAGGCAGCATTGCTCCATTAGTTACTGCGAATTCTCTGATGCTATGACTACATTTAGGAGTATAGAACTGTAAATCACCTCCACTACATGGGTAATGATCTCTTAGGAACTGTTTAAATTTAATTTCTTCTATATTTAGATTTCTGTATCTGAGGGATCTGCTTTAGGACAATTTCTGTTTAACCTGTATGTTAATGATATTGGGGAATATGTGAATGGAGATATTCAGTTGTTCACAGATGATGCAAATTTTGGATGAATTACTAGGAGTAGAGCAGATATGGCCTTACAAGAAGACTTGAATATACTGAATGAATGGGCACAGTTATGGGGATCCCAGGTCAATGTTGCAAAATTTAAGGTTTTATAATTTGAAAAACAAAGATGGGATGTAGAATTTATGCTTGGTGGGGATATATTGTTAGAGGTGGAGGAAATACAAAACCTTGGGATGATGGTGGATGATGAAATTTAGAGAGCATATTGCCAAAATTGTGAGGATAACATAACGAATTCTGGGAATGTTGCAGAAGACACTGACCTGTAGAAGTAAGAAGATTCTGGTTACACTGTATAAGGCCCTGATTAGGCCATATATGGACTACTGTGCACATATTTGGTCACCTGGTTTTCAAAAGGATGAAGAGATGTTGGAGAGGATTCAGAAGTGATTGACCAAAATAGTTTCTCATCTCTGGAATGTTGAATATGAAGAAAGATTAACATGATGTAATTTTCAGAGTCTAGTGGATAGGAAGAAGAGGGTGATATGAAAAAGATGCACAAGTTGGTAAGGGGTTGTGATAGGATTAATATTGATAAGGTTTTTCATAAAATTGTGGGAGATTGGGAGAGAAGAAGAAGAGGTCATCCTTGGAAACTGTATAAGGAAGGCATAAGCAGGAGAGTGAGAAGGTTTTTTGCATAGAAAGTTGTGAATGATTGGAATGCATTGGCTGAGAGTGCAGTGTCTGCAGAAAATTTGAATGCATTCAAGGTACAGTATGATGAGGCTTTGACTCCATGGGGGTCTTAGGATAATAATAATAATAATAATAGCAATAAACTTAATATTAAAATACCAATTTATTTATTTTTTTAGGCAATTGGAAATATGGGGAGTGCTTATCAGATAATTCCTAGAACACTTCAACAACTATATAACTGTGCCAGTAATCGAAATGTACCTTATTATATTAATGTGGCAGCAGTACAGGTAAGGTGTGCTTAATTATTATATATATTTATTTTTTAGTCATGAAATTTTCTGAAAACATCAAATCTAAAATACTCAAGTGTTGTACTTTATTCTTATTCATAAATTTCACAGACAAAATCCTCTGCTTATTGAGTATGCATGGATGAAAAATGCAAAGGTCAAAAGAAATGATTGTCTTGGTTGATACAAACGATTTGAGAGGTGAGAAGTATTCTATGAGGGAGGATGTAAAGGAGTTGTTAGAAGAAGCAAAACTGAAGAGCGAAAAGATGAAGATTATAAGTCTTCTACCATTCTATGATAGAGGTGAACTGAGGAGGGCATTGATAGCTAATGAGTCTACACATAGGTTGTGCATAAAGAATGATGGAGGATTTGTGAATCTATGGTCTGTATTTGACAAAAGAAGGCTTTGTACAATGCTGATGGACTGCATCAAAATGGTTTTGCCATTAGGTATCTAGAGAGAGCTTTGTTCACTGAGCATGATGAAGCACATATTCAGGAAAACTTAAGCAGTTAGGGTGGAAGTAGGTGACTTTGTGCAAAGGCACCCATGAGACGAGGGAGTGTGAAAATGACCAAGTATGAAATCTAGTCTCTCAAACAAAAATATTGAATAGGTTAGTCAATTTAGGAAGTAAAGGTAGGTGGGGAGCCTAAAGGGATCCTGCAGTTTTTATATACTAATGCCAGAAGTATCAGAAACAAAAGGGAGGAGTTTTTGACATTGGTTAGTACAACCTCGCTGAAATTTATAGGCATTAGTGAGACTTAGCTAACAGCAAATTATGTAGTTACAGAGATAGAATGTGAAGGAATTAGTATTTTCAGGGAAATAGAGAAGATGGATTGGGGGAGAAGTACTGCTGAAAATAGCAGATGAATTACAGCCAAAAATAATAGGAGATTGGCCAGAGGATGGTTGTTCATTTGAAGCAGTCAGGTGTGAGATTAAGGTCCGTAAGACAAAATATACAGTTGGTTGTTGCTATAGGCCAGGGAGTTCCTTCCACAAATGATCTGGAAGACATGCATCTCCAAATTAGTACAGGAGTGATTATTATGGGGAACTTCAACTATGGATATATAGACTGGAATAAAGAAAGATCACATGTCAGGAAGAAAATAGAATTTATACACCTACTAAGAGATAATTACTTAAGGCAGCATATAATGGAGGAACTAGGGGTGGGAGAGTATTGGACCTGGTGATAGGATCAGAAGATCTATCCATAACCAAAGTGACCACATTGTCTTCAATTGATGAAAGTGACCATGCAGTCTTGACTTGGGAGATTGTAAAACATGTGGAATATTCTTTCCAGAAGGGGTATATGTGGAACTATAATGCAGGTGATTATGACAAGCATAGGAAGAAGCTTAAATCTGTGGCATGGCATAAATCACTGCAGGGTAAGGATGTTAGTAGTGCATAGGATATAGTTAAGGGGCATGTAGAGGGAGTAATATTAACTTGAATACCTACGGTAACGGCAGTTAAACAGGTGGGAATTAGATTGTTGAGTAATATCATTAAGCACAAGCTGCAAAAGAAAAAATGCTGTGGAAGTTATATAAAGAGAAAGGGTGACCAGCAACTTCATGAACAATACAAGGCTAAGGTATGAAAGGTGGCCAGCATGGCAAGGAAGACAAAACCAGATTATGAGAGGAATCTAGCTGAGCAAGCCAAAGGAAATCCCCCCAAAAAATGCTTTGTGAATGGTCGATCATGCCTTAGTAATTTACTAACTTTTTATAATAGAGTACCAGCTGAGTTGTATAAAGGAAATAGCTATATGATGATTTTTCTGGATTTTGCAAAGGCATTTGATAAAATTCCGTGGGAAACTCCGTTATGCAAATTAGAATAAATAGGAATGGATTGACATTGGCCAAGTGAATAAGAGGGTGGCTACTGAACAGATATCAAAAAGTGATATATGGAGGGGCAGAACTTCGGTGAAAACCATGACTAGTGGTGTACCGCAAGGTTCAGTGCTGTGACCTTTGCTGTTTAATTTGTACATTAATGATAGAAAATAACCTGAAAGTGCTCAGGTCTGGTCCCCTGGGTTTCTTGGGGAAGCATTGGAGAGGATTCAGAGACAAGTGACCAAGATGGTGAGTAGCCTGTAGAATGTTCCTATAAGGATAGATTGAAGGTGTGTGGATTGCAGAAGTTGGTTGATAGGAGAAAAAGAGGGGATATGATAGAATTATTTAAGTTGCTGAAAGGCTTTATAGGATTGATGCAGGGGAAATGTTTCAGCATTTGGCCAGTAGAACCAGAAAAATGAGTCATCCCTGAAATTTGAATTAAGTCGGGACATGAGGACCAGATTTTTTGCTTGAATAGTTGTGAATGAGTGGAATGGGTTGCCAGAATTAGATGTGAGTACTTTGTTGCTTTGTCTGTTAATGGGTTCAAGGCATTGGTGCACCTGGGGAGGAGGCTCAAGGCCCCCCCTGCAAAAAAAAGGAAAAGAAAAAAATCACTAGAAAAATTTCCAAAAAACTTTTCCTAATTAAAATTATTATTTTTTTAAAATTTATATCGTGCCTTCTATTTCTATGCTACTTATGAATTAGCGATCACATAAGGTGGGAATACCCTATAGCACTCGGGAATTCTGACTTCTGTGAACGCAAAGTGAACAAAGTAGTGCTCGAGTGCTACTTTGTTTGCCTGAGCTGGGCCAGAGGAGATCATGGTATCATGTATTGGCGATCACTGCAGATACTCGGTCATAGCTCGTATGCGATGCACAGTGTGTATTCTCAAATCGTCTACTCAACTTGCCCCCCCTCCCCCCGATTAAATCCTGAGTGTGTCACTGATTCAAGGAGAGTTATGATAGATTATATGGATAGTTTGGGTCTTCCACAATGAGTCTTTTGACTCCATAGAGGTGCCCGTATAATAATAGTAATTTTCTGAGAACTATGTTATCAAAACTTTTTCATATGTTTAGGTTGCACCATCACAAATATGTGAATATACCCTACCCTGGTCACTCACACCATCATTGTTGCCCTTCGTAAGTATTCATTCTTCTGCTCACAATATAGCAAAAGAACTCTTGCATTTTATGCTGCAGATGGTCAGTGTTCTCTCATATTGCAAATTTTTCTTTTCTATGTTATGCTTAAAATTTCTAAAATTTAAGTTGTAAATGAGACATTTTTTCACTGTAAATTTGCCCTTCGTAAGTATTCATTCTTCTGCTCACAATATAGCAAAAGAACTCTTGCATTTTATGCTGCAGATGGTCAGTGTTCTCTCATATTGCAAATTTTTCTTTTCTATGTTATGCTTAAAATTTCTAAAATTTAAGTTGTAAATGAGACATTTTTTCACTGTAAATTTTAAAGGCTGGTATTGTTTTATGCAATATTACTTTTTTCCCCTAGGCCTTGAAAGATATGGATTTATGCTATGCAAAATTTAAATGTACTTATTTCTATGAATTATTTATGCCGCTTCTTACTGATTCAACTCGAGAAGTTGGTCTGCGTATTGCCACATTTCAGTTATTGATATCAAAGGTTGATGATCTGGATATGTCATTAGATCTTGCTAAAATTTTGAAAGAGGAAAGAAATTCACAAGTAAAAAGCTACATTGCCTCACATCTTAAAGATTTATTCCAGGAAAGCCAGAGAACTGGTGCTCATAGAGAGTAAGTCTATTCATGTTTACTCAATTTGTTTAGTAATCCATTAATTATTGTTGTGATACTGTATTATTAAAGCCGTGGTATTATATGACATATCACTACATATTTTTAGATAAATGTACAAAAGATTTGCCAATAAGATGACCTCATTGTTAATAATCGTAACTCCTTATCTTTATCAGAAATGTTTGTGAAGAAAGAATCTTTTAGAAAATGAATTTCATCTACTTTTTTTTCAAATAACCAGATTCTTATCTCCAAACCTATTATTATGTGACACCTCCAAGGAGTCCAAAGACTCATCATGGGAGGGTACAGTGAACCACATCATCTTCACCAACACCATCTACTGACCACCACTAGTATTTTCACAGACAATTACAAACATCCACAGCCTTCTGGCAGGAGAGCGGATACGCTAACCACTCGGCCAACCAGGCCGGTCTATGTATTCCATAGTACATAGTACATGCCATAATACATAGACTAAGCCTATGTATTCAATGTTTCACTATAATGGATTTTGAATATATGTGTGTGTGTGTGTGTGTATTTCATATATCGTTGTAAGTTTTCTTTTTATGTGTCTAGGATACCAGTCTGTTATTCTTGAAGTCCATTCTATTATCTTACATGAATGCTGTATGTTCTGCCTATCTTTTCTTGTTGTTACAGATAGCTTCTACCACATCTCTGAATCCGGATTGATTTTTTCCTTATTTCAGTACATCTTATATGATCTTTCTTGCTCCTATTACAGACTTTTTTTCTATTATCCTTTGGTTGGTTATTAGGCTTTGTTTTTTCTTTTCTATTGTGTTCCATGTTCTTGCTGATGTAGGTCATTGCTGGTAGAATAATACTATTAAAAAGGTTTGATCTTGTTTTGATATCTCTCATAAGACAGAGTGAATAAAAAGTGAGCACCATCATGATCACCAAATCAAATTTAAAATGAAGTCAGAGTGCAGAGCTACATTTATTTAGTGATCACTCTCTACACCTTTCCATTTGGTGAGAGTGATCATGAGGGTGATCACTTAGGTTGTGGTTAGCCATATGCAGACTTTTCTCAGGAAAGGATATATGTGAAAGTACAAAGCTGGTGATTATGACAAGCTTAGGAGACAGCTTGGAGCTATAGCATGGAATGAGGAGTTGAGTGGTAAGGAAATAAATGCTGCTTGGGAACTGACAAAGAAATACATAACAGAATCAATGTGTGAATGTATTCTGAAGGCCAAAACGCTGAACAAGGTAGTTGTCAAATGGATGAATGAGGAGCTAAAGCATGGAAGAGGAGGATTAATTTCTGTGGAGACAGCACAAGATGAATAATGGTAGCAATTAATTGTGTGAGGAGTATAAAGAGCAGGACAAAAAGGTGACTCAGTTGGTAAGAACAGCAAAACTACAGTATGAGCAGAAATTAGCAAATCAGGCCAAGAAAAATCCTACAGAGTTTTTCAGATATGTGGCAAGTAGAAGGAAAAATGATCATTGTAATATGGTGTTAATGGTAGAATGGTAACTGCTGAAGAAGACATTGTATTCAGAAATATAACATCATCTGCATAAAGAGATGACCTTGACATCTCCAATTTTGACATCAAGTTTAATACCACTTTCTTTCATAATGTAATCCATGGAAGCTGGGCAACAGTGTGGTTAGTAAGGGTATTAGAGCTGGGTTCTTTACTTTTAGAGTGCTGAATGAGTGGAATAAGCTGCCAGAGAATGTAGTGGGTCCTGTGACAGTGAATGAGTTTAAGGCAAGGTATGATAGATACTGTGTGAATGTCGAATAGTTGTGATGAACATGATTTGGGTCCTCCCTCGATGAGTCTAAGGACTCCCTGGAGTCGCCCGTAATAATAATAATATACAAGATGGATCACAGAGTTGATAATGTACATCCTGGTCTCACACCTGATTTCACATCAAACTATTTTCCTGTACTTCCTTCAATTCTAACTGCTGACTTACAACTCAAATAAAGACTAAATATCACTTGATATAATGTTGCTTTTTCACCATATAACTGCAGCTTTCCTCTTCACACCTTGGCATATGCCTTTTCTAGATCTACAAAACTTAAATACAGATCCTTGATATATTCCCAGTTGAGATAAGTAATTAATTGATTTGTGTAAGATATATCAATTATTTGTCTTAAAGTGAAAATCTGATCCTGATAACCTCTATTTGACCAGAATCCAACTTGTTCTTCACTACACTTACCTTCCACAATTTTTTTGCCTTTTCTCAAGATTTCTCCCTCTCTCTATATTTTTTTTTTTTCTATTCATTCTATCTCTCTTACCTCTCAAAATTCCTTAGATCATAATAAAGAAGTGAATGATCTCACTGTGACCATTATAACTTTCACATTTCGTCTTCTATCAAGCAAGTTTGATGAAAAACATTTTTTATTTAAATATAAAGAGCTAATAAGCTTCATTTCGGCGATATAAACAATATTTTAAATTAAGGGGATATAAAATCCGCATTGTTTTAAAACCGAATAAGAAACTCAAAGATTGGAATCAGAGAGTTTCATGCCGAATATAGTAAACTATAAAGTATCAGCGATCACTAGCGTGAGCTAATGCAAGTCACCCTAGTACGTAGTACAATACCGGACAACTCGTTGCGAAGGTGGGGAAAGTTCAGATCGCTATTCTTAGGTATTTTCCATAATGTAAAAACACATTTCCTAGGAAATGTATGCTGTTATTACATTATGGAGGGAGGCCACTACCCAGACCGGTT
This sequence comes from Typopeltis vanoorti, assembly GCF_054136105.1. NCBI lineage: Eukaryota > Metazoa > Arthropoda > Arachnida > Uropygi > Thelyphonidae > Typopeltis > Typopeltis vanoorti. The sequence goes on from NC_143569.1 coordinate 97,460,403, forward strand.
TCAGCCTCTTTTGAGGCTTCATCATTTCAACTGCTTCAACATTTTTTATAAATTTACTGAAGTGAGCTTGAAGATAATTACTCTCACAATAGGAATACAACAATTAATTGAGCAGATCCAAAGGCAATTTCAAGGAAAAGAATTTTACTGTATTAGGGGTGCTTAAGGGTCAAAGCTGTATAACTGAGAGGAGACCTCCACATAGCCTTTAAAGGAATGTGGAGAACCGACTAGGGCTTCTGACCTAATGTCCAATCTTCACCTACTCGTGGTGAACCCTGTTGGGTATCTACTTGTATACTGAACAAACGAGGATGGGCTGGCAATTTGGGATTTAGCTGACCAAATTGTATTCTTATTGGTTAGACCAGAATAAAAAAAATGATGGTACAACATGACAAAATTCCATGCCGGCTGGGGCGTCGCCCGGTTAAACAAGGCCCCCGTTGTTTTCATCAGGGAACCAGGGCGAACAGCGAAACGTCAGCTACTGGAACAAATCTGAAAACCCATCCCAACTCAACATTACCAGAGTTAAGGATCGGTACTATCAACATAAGAAGCCTGAATGGCAAAGAAATGGAGCCAGATGAGGAATTAGATAAGTACCAGATCGACATAATAGGGGTGACTGAAACAAAAAAGACAAAAACTGGTGAGATCTTTCTGAGAAATAAATACAAAATGTTATATTCAGGAAATGACAATCAAGGAAAAGAAGGAGTAGCCATAGTATTCAACACAAAATACGAGGCTAATCTTCTTGAATGACAGTCAGTCTCAAGTAGAGTAATGTGGGCAAATATGAGAATGGGGAACTGGACAATGAGACTTATTTGTGCCTATGGTCCCACAGAAGGTTCTACTAAGGAAGAAGTGGAGGAATTTTTTTGAGGCTTTAGAAAAAGCAACTGACACAATGAAAAATGAAAAGTTGGTCCTTGTTGGGGATCTAAATAGCAGAGTAGGAAATGAGTGTGAGATATACAGAAATAATTTGGGAAAATTTGGAGAAAAGAGCAAAGCTAATAATAATGGCAAATATCTGTTGGATTTCTGCTCAGGACATGGACTGGTTATTACTAACACCATGTTCCAACATAAAAATGTGCACAAATTCACATGGAGAGAAGAGGCAAGGAATAAGAAAAGTCTCATTGACTATGTTATTGCTGATAGTGATGTTTTCTCCCTGGTGCAAGACACCAGAGTGTACAGAGGATTAGGAATTGGAAGTGATCACTATTTAGTCTTGAGCAGGATAAAATTGAATTTCATATTGAAAAGAATAACATGTAAGAAAGTTTTAAAGCGAATAGAAGTTGAGCAGCTCTCAGATGTGAACTGTAGACTAAAATACACAAAGATATTGAAGAAAAAATAAAGAGTTTGAGAACAGGAATCAAACTTTGGAGATTCGGTGACAAGCCTTGAAGAAAGCCATGATTGATTCAGCTGGAGAGGCATGTGGTGAAGTTGTCTGTAAGGATAGAAAAATTAGAACTCCATGGGGGACACAGGAAGTTAAAGAGGCAGTGAAGGAAAAGAAGAAAGCATATCAAAAGTTCCTGGCAAATAAGTCAGCTTGTGCTCTTAGAGAAATTCAGAGACAAATGTAAGAAAGCTAATCACTGTGTAAAACTAGCTAAACAAAAGTCATGGAAGGACTTTGGCAAGAATATAGAAAATAAATATCAAGAAGGTGGCAAAATATTCTGGAGGTTGTTGAAGAAGCTTAAGAATGGAGGCAAGAGTGCTGTAAAAGGAGTTAGAGATGATAAAGGTGACATGAAAACAGGAGAAAAAGATATCCTTGAAGTATGGTGTAATTAATTTGAAAAACTGCTAAATGAAACAAGCAGTGATGACAGCACAATGGTAAAAAACACTGACCAGGCATGCAGTCAGAAATGCATATCCATATTTGAAGTAGAAAAAAAAGCCATCAAAGGCTTGAAATGTGAAAAGATAGCAGGAGTATATGATATTCGACCAGAAATGGTAAAGTATGGTGGTATAAGAGTCTTACAGTGGCTGCACTGCATAGTTCAGAAGGCCTGGACAGAGGGATGAATTCCTGATGATTGGAGTAGAGCTCTCATAGTACCTATATATAAAAAGGGAAATAAAACTGAATGTGAGAATTACAGAGGTATTTACCTACTGAGTGTTCCTGGCAAGATCTATGCAAGTATACTTGAGAAACGGTTGAGAAGAATTGTGGAAGAAAAGCTTGGTGAAGACCAAGCTGGATTCAGACCAAACAGAGGCTGTCAGTATCAGATCTTCACTTTACGACAAATAGTCGAGAAAGCATGGGAATAACAAAGATCTGTATTTAAGTTTTGTCGATTTGGAAAAGGCATATGACAAGGTGCCAAGAGAGAGAAGCATTTCATTATGCTGCAGTTATATGATGTCAGTGGGACATTATATCAAGCAATACTTAGCCTTTATTTGAGTTGTAAGTCAGCAGTTAGAATTGAAGGAAGTACAGGAAGATGGTTTAATGTTAAATCTGGTGTGAGACAAGGATGTACATTATCTCCTCTGTTATTCATTATCTATATGGATCACATTATGAAGGGAAGTGGTATTAAACATGATATCAAAATTGGAGATGTTAATGTCAGCACTTTGCTTTATGCGGATGATGTTATACTTCAAAATAAATCAGCTACAAGGCTGCAAGATTCTCTGACTAAATTCAATAACTGTTGTAATACATGTGGTATGAAGGTCAGCATTAAAAAGACAAAGACAATGAAAATAGACAGAATCATTGAAAATGTGAACTGTGTTGTGAATGGGGAACCTGTGGACCAAGTAAAACATTTCAACTACTTAGGCACGATTTTTGGTGAAGATGGTAAATTAAATATGGAAATAGACAACAGAATCAGCAAAACTGGTATGGTGAGAAGTCAACTGAATAAATTTATATGGAATAAGAGAGAAATTAGTCAGAACACTAAATTAGCTGTATACAAGACAGTGTTCAAACCAGTTTTAACTTATGGATCTGAGAGCTGGGTCAGAAGTAAAACACTTGACGAAAGACTAGAGACCACAGATATGAGAGTCCTGAGAAAGATTAGAGGCGTGAACAGATGGCATCAATAACAATATCATATGAAAAACGAGGATATTAGGAAAGAACTTGACATTGTCAGCATCCAGGAATGCGTTAGCAGAGCTAATCTCAGGTGGTATGGTCACTTAAACAGAATGGGCGAAGAAAGATTAGCAAAACAAGTGTTCTCTGCCAGGTTGGCAGCAAAACGACCCATAGGAAGACCAAGATATAGATGGATTGATACGGTACAAAGTGCCTTAGACGACAGAAATATAAGATCTGATAATGTTGGAGTCTTGACAAGTAACAGACTGATTTGGAGGAAAATTGTAGATAGGAAGTTAGTTATGATGTCATTTTTTTAATGTAGTACTATCATATCCTGTACACCCCTTGAGGGTACATGGCAGGAATTTGATGATGATGATGATGATGATGATTATTATTATTCAGGCCTCCATGGAGTCAAAAGACTCATCATCAATGGAGGTCCTTCCTAAGAAACACAAAGTCTATCATACCACTCGTTGACTGTTCTTGCTATCACCACTCTGGCAATGCATTCCAAGGTTCTAACCAAGCAAAGAAACCACTCCTCACCCTCTTACTCACAGCTTCCTTTCGTAACTTCCAGGGATGGCCCCTTATATAATTCAGTTCTTTTTATTGAATATATGCTCCTTTCTTTTCTTCCCAGTTGAGCATGGATTGGTTGCTCAAGTGGTTAGTTTATACACTCTCCAGATTGTGGGTTTGTATCCTGTCTTGGACATGGACAAAAGTGATTGTCTTTAGGTGGTAGATGAATTTAATCTCCTAGCATGAGACTACCACTTTGCTAGGAATCCTGAAGTGACATGAAAAGTTCCATGTTTGGTGTTTCTTTTACATGGTTTCCAGAACAGATAAAAAATGAATAAAAAATACAACAAAACTAATAAAAAAAATCATTAGCCTACTGATGGTATTAGTGTGCTATAGGTTCTCAACCTTTTATGGGTAGGAGTTAATTAAAAAAAAAAAAAAATAAATATATGTGTGTGTGTAATTTATCCAGAATTCAATTCAGTAGTTTTTCTCTCTTTCTGATATCTCTCTCTCTCTCTGTCTGTCCCCCCCCCCTTTTTTTTTCTCTGTCTTTCACTAGTGTTTCCAGATGACAGCTGTTCCATAGCTCACAACTCACTTGCATTACTGGAAAAGTTGGTCAAAAACAGAATTCAGGAAAGGCTGGATAAGAATATGATACTCTATGAGGAGCAGCACAGTGGCATTGGAAAGAGTCAGTTATGTCTTAGTAATTTATTAAGTATTTATAATACAGTGACAGCTGAATTGGATTATGAGTATGGTACATGATGATACTGCTGGACTTCACAAAGATGTTTGATAGAATTATTATTATTATATCACACTTCCAGGGAGTCCAGAGACTCGTCGCATGAGGGCATCAACTCTACAACTCCTTATCTCACTACTCCACCAACCTTCATCATCTAACACCAGTGCCATCTACTGCCGACTACCACCACTAGTGCTTTCACAGACAGTCACAAACATCCATACCCACAGCAGGATTTGAACCCGCAGCCTTTTGGCTGGAGAGCGGATACGCTAACCACTCGGCCAACCAGATCCTGTTACGGAAATGAAAATAAATGGGGATGGATAAAACACTAGTTATATGGATATGATGATGGGCTGATGGACAGGTATCAAAAATGTATTATATGGAAGAGAAAATCCAGGAGAAAGGTGAATAATGGTGTGCAGGAGGGCTCAATGCTTGGATCACTTGGTGTTTAATTTGCACATAAATGATATAGGAAATAATATGAAGAGAGATGTTCAGTTGTTTACTGATGGTACAAAGTTGAGTAGGGTAATATTTAATAAAGATGATTCAGAGAGCTTGCAGAATGATTTAAACAGACTGACAGTATGGACAAAATATAATGGATATCCATTTAAAATGGAAAAGTTTAAAGTTATGCATTTTAGGATAAAAAGATTGCAAGCTGTGTACCACATTGAGGAAACTGTACTCCAAGAAATTGATGAATCTAGGAATTTGGGCTTGGCTAAGGTAGCCAGGGTAGCTTACTGGATTATTTCATTACTGAAGAGTTTAGATTTTAGATCTCATTTTAGAATCTAGATCTCACCCCTTTCTTGACAGCATTCATTCTCAGCTTCAAAGGATGCCTTCTTATCCTTTCCCAACCCTCCATAAAATGAAAAATTCCATAACTGAAATCCATCCTGTATAACCCTATTCAGATATTAAGTTTATAAGTCTCAATTATATCACCCATCTTTCTCCTGTTTGCTAGTGCCTGCAGTCTACAAATTCTCAATCTTTTTTTTCATAATCAGTGTTACACCTGATATTTAACATTCTCCTTTGCACTCTCTTCACTGTATCAGAATCGCCACAGAAACCAGGAGACCAGACCCGGACACAATAGTCCAAGTGAGATCTTATAAAGAGACAATACGACATCTTTATCATTACATGTCAAAGTTCATTTCATCATTACAATTATTCTCTGAGTTATATTTGCAGTCTTTGCTATACGACCCTTGAACTTCAACTTCCTGTCTACTAAAACTCCACAATCCTTAGCCTGATCAGTTCCTTCTAGCATAATCTCACCAATACAATATGACATTGGATATCTAATCTCACCAAAGTGCATGATTTTACATTTACTAATATTGAACTGATAGCCATTTTCCCATGCCCACAGTTTCAGCCTATTCAAATCATTCTGCAAGTATTGCATATCAGCCACATTCCTGATTACTTTGTCTATCTTTGCATCATCAACAAATAACTGTATGTTCCTGTCAAATCCTTCCCAATGTCCACTGTTATTCAAGGATGGATCCTTGAATAACAGTGGACCAAGGTAGGATTCTTATGGTACACCACCGGTTACCTTAAATCTTGCAGTCTCGCATCCCCCATATTGTGATATCTGTCGGTCAGCCATCCTCTTATCTATGCTAATATTTTATAATCCAAACCCATATTCTCAAATTTATGCAACAGTCTTTCATGCTGTATTCTGTGAAAAGCATTAGCAAAATCCAAAAGTATCATGGTGTATCAATTCCCCTTGACTAATTCAATGGTAACACTATTATAGAAGGTGAGCAAACTGCTAAACATATGACCTTCCTTAGTAAACTCTTGCTGTTCATTGTAAAATAGATATTTTCTCTCAACCCATCAACCCATTTTTGAATGCCAACCCTAAACAGTTTTTTCAAAAATCTTTACCACCAGGTCAAGAGATACTAAGGTCAATAGTTGGATACACCAGTCTTTGCACTACCTTTGTGCAATGGGATTGCCATACATTCTTTCCACTCTTGTTGAATCTTCCACTCTTGTTGAATAAAAGGAATAGCTAGTTCAGCCGAACACTCTTTTAGCATCCACGTTGATATCCCATCAGTTCTGCCCACATGGTTGGCGTATCCTCTTTCCAGCCAAAAGACTGTGGGTTCGAATCCCTCTAAGGGAATGGATGTTTGTGATTATCCTAGCAACCATATATACTGCTGTGATCTGTGTCCTGGCACAGTATGACATTTGATGTCTTTGCACCATGAAAATCAAAATTTAAAATCAAATCAAATCCCATCAGTCCCTATTGCTGAATTCTTATTCAGATTATGCAACAGCTCTAATATCTCCTCCTCATACATCTGAGTTTCTAAATTCAGTGAAAAGGTACCAGAAATACTGAGCACAATGTTATACACACTAGGTATGAGAGCCTTTAGCAAAATGAACACTCATTAGGTGAACAATTTCTTCAGCATATGTCATCCTCGCACCATCTGCCTTCAGTAGTGTTGTTCTTTCATATTCATTCTTTCTTTTACTTGCAGTAGCATAGCAATAGAATTCTTTGGGATTGTCTTTAGCTTGCTTTTCATACTCAGATTTAGCTTTTCATACAACAATTGTGACTTTTCTGACCCACTGCTTATAATTTTCATAACGGACATCACCCTTATATGCATTGTATTCCTTCCACATCATTGTTTTCTTTCAAATCTCTTGTTTGATAAGCTTACACATCCATTTCACTCCTACTCTATTTATTCTTCAAACACTAGGGACACATTTTGATATTGCATCATTTAAAATGCTTTCCATGCACTGTCCACATCCCCTTCCATGAAGGGGATATAATTGAGGCATATAAGCGAGTCAGGGGTTGTTATTATCCTACATGTGTATGAAGGTGGCCAATGTGACTGACATGGGCCACCTTCATACACATGTGATACAAAGAGGTTTTTCATCTATTGGGATTGGAGGGTAGAACAAGAGGGTATTGCTGGAAACTGTATAAAGAGGATGTGAGCAGAGTAGTAGGTTCTTTGAATGCAGAGTGGTTGTTGAGTGGAATACATTATCTGGTTGTGTGAATGCAGACACTTTGAATCAATTTAAGGCACTGCTGGATGCCCTTCATGTATAATAGTGTGTGCCTTCCACAATGAGTCTCTGACTCCATGGAGGTCAGATATTAATAATAATAATAAGCAGCATGCCTACTCCTCTCCTATCCTGTCTATCCTTCCCAGTGGCGAATTCTCCATGCTTGCTGTGCAAGCTCATTAATTGAGAAAGAAGTAATATTTATTTGTTAATAAATGCATGCATTTATAAGCATTCCATTTAGGCTTTTATTTTTGTAGACAGAAGGCGTTTTAAGCTTGCACAACAATAATTTAGCTTTGCGTTGTGTATCGAAGGCTGACCCTAGTCAAGCTACCTTGGCTTGCCCAGTTGTGGGAGCATCCAGGTCCTCGCTTCAGTACTGTGATTTCATGTGTGCATAGCCATTTCTGCTCCTTCCACATCATCTCACCCTGTTGCTTAAACATGGGCCATATGCAGTCAAAGTAGCTCTAGCCAGTGAGCTTCAGCCAGCCTTTACAAGTGTGCGTGTTAATTGGGAAAATTAAGTTACAACCAACTTTTTATGACGATGTTATTGACCAATTCATAAAGAAGAACTGTAAGGTAGAATTTGTATTCAAGTAGCTAAATTGAAAAAGATAGAATATCATTTGTAAAATAAACGTTGTATTTGTATGATTATATGTACATAAATTTCTAAATACAGGTAACCCTCGTATAATGCGGTACTTATACAACGCAGTTTTGATATAACATGGTCTAAAATTGTAGTAACCCTTGTTGAATGCAGTACTTATACAACACAGTTCTGATAAAAACACGGTCTACAAATTGTAGTAACCCTTTATCTTTTCATGTGTTTTTCACCGCGGTACTTAAAAATCAAATTTTATCTTCGTTAAACTTGAGTCTGCCTGTATCCCGCATGTAATTATAAGTAGCGAATTTATATTAGGGGAAATACCCTTTAGCACTCATGTATCACCTTTATCTCAATTGTTTACCGTATAAAACGTTTATTGTTGAACATTGTCCTCGTTTCTGCCAGGAAAGTGCATTAAAAATCATAAGTGTATTCATCTCAAGCTGAGCACTTTATTTTCTGGTGAGTTATATACAATATGTAATGCTTGCTTTTTTCTGTAAAAAAATATTTTTATAGTAATGGCCACAAACTGCAATGAAAGGGAAAAACCAACATCGAAAAGAAAATTAATTTCTTTCAAAGAAAAATATTCAAAATTTTGGATCGGTTGAAAAATGGAGAAAAACTAGGAGTTTTTGCAGGGACTTTGAATTTAAATGAATCAACAATTCGAACAATCAAACAAAATGAACATAAAACCAGAGAAAGTGTTTATTGCTGGGTCAACGATAAGTGCAAAGCACGTTGCTCATGTATGTGATATTCTAATGGAAAAATGGAGAAATCTCTAATGATTTTGATAGAAGATTGCACCTAAAAAGAAAATTCCTATGGATGGTAATCTTTTACTTTGATTACCTTGATGGACCTGTGGTTTCAGTCAGGATTTCTCCATGACTGCAGGTCATAAAGAGTCCAGCTATTCCTGTCTTGGGCTTTCCTTCTCCTTTTTCTTCCAACTTTCTTAATCATTGGGTCTTCCCACCTTAAGGCTGGTCTTCCAGGTTTCCTTTTGGTATGTCTCGGATACCAGTTTGTAACTCTGACTGTCCATCTGTTGTCTCTCATTCTGGCGAGATGTCCTGCCCATCTTCTTTTGCTGTTGTAGATTGTTTTTATTATATCTCTGAGTCCAGACTTCTTCCTGATTTCTGTGTGTCTTACGTGGTCTATTTTGTTTATATTGCAAATTCTTCTTTCTCTTGCACATTGAGTTGTTATTAAGCTTTGTTCTTTTAAAGTTGTGTTCCATGTTTCACTGCCATAAGTTAATGCTGGTAAGATGTGACTGTTGAAAAGATGGGCTCTTATGTTTATATCTATGTTTTGGTTGGTAATTGTTGATTTTATTTTGTTGAAGGCTCTCCAAGCAGCTCTTTTTCTCTTTGCTATTTCATTTGATATATCATTATTCATTTTTATGGACTGGTCGAGGTAGATGTATTCTTCAACTTTTCGATGGTGTGGGATTCTAGAGTGATTGTATGATCTTTACGGTATTTGTTTTTCATCCATCTTGTTTTGTCAGGGTGTATTTCCAATTCAATTTTTTGGCAGTTTTGGCTTATGTTATTCAGCATTGATTCTAGGAGTTTGGGTGAGTGAGATATTAATACCACATCATCGGCGAATAATAGGATATTTAATATTTCACCATCAATGTTTATTCCATCTTTCATGTCAATTTTTCGAATGATGCTGTCCAGAGTAGATGTGAAGAGATGGTGATAAGACATCACCCTGAATTACTCCTCTACTTAAGTTAATTTTAATCGGGTGATTGAAAAGGGTGATATTTGTTGTGCTTTCTTTGTAGATATCTTTTATGAGTTGGATGTATGCTTTTTCTACGCCTTGTTCTAGTAAAGCCTTGGAATACTGTGTTATGTTCAACAGTGTCAAATGCCTTTTTAAAATCTATAAAAAGAAGACAAAGTGGGATCTGGTATTCTCTGCATGGTAATCTTATTAAACAAAAAAGTCTCAAAGTTCATAAACATTTATAGTGCAGACCAGGTGTTCAATGCGGATGAATCTGGGTTATATTGGAAAAAAGTGCAAAAATGTACCTATATTTTGGAAAATGAAAGATCAGCTCATGGATTCAAAGTTTCCAAAGATAGAATTACTCTACTGTTTTGTAGTAATGCATCAGTGATTACATGACAAAACCAGTGTTTATTAACCAATCCTCAAATCCTTGTGCTATGAAAGATTAAAATATGCACTATTTTATTTTGCCTAAAACATTTATGCATTATGTGCAATGAACTTTAAGTGCAATTTGTAATTTTTATACTCTGTATTTGTTTCATAGTTTATATGTTTTCTTAACTTACATGAATTACCTGAATTAAATAAAAATATATTTTTTGTTGGATATGTCATTGTTGTTTATATAATTAAAAAAAAAAAAACGATTTCGGAACATAATCCTACTTTTTCTATGTTATCTGAGACTCTCATAACGTGATTTATATAATGCGGCATTTCTGCGGAACCTAACATCCGCGTTATACGAGGGTTACCTGTACATAGTTTTAAATAGTCAGTAATTCATTATTCTGCTAATCAGACTTCAATCACACCTCTCATTCCCTGAATGATAACGAGAGCAAGCGTGAATTTCATGATCAGCATTTGCCCCTGATCCTTCCTCAAAATCGTTTGTCTGTTTATGATAGTATGTCTGTTTATGATAACAAGGTCTCACTAATGCCTGCAATCTGAGCTACCATCATATCAACCAACAATATCAAACTCTGACCCTTTGTTTCTGATACTCCTACCATTCATGTATAGACATGATAAGCTATCTGTGTTTTTTTGCATACTGTTGTCTGTAGTCTGTGTGACACAGTTGGACTAATTGCAGATTTCTGTTCCTATCTAGTGTCTTCTTTATGCAGACATCATTGCATGTGCTTGGTGGGTCTGAACTGGACAAACACAAAATCGAAATTATTCTCTCCTCATAACCATTTCCATGATAATGCCTATTCCCATTATTATAGTTACATAACATTATTGCTCTTACACACAGATTCTCACCTTTCCTCCCATCATAATTTAGTTTGAAACCTCTCCATGTTAGGTTTCATACCAGTTATTACTTTTTCAAGACTACTGATACCAAACACATTCAAGTGATAGACCACAGGCTAAACTTACCCCACATTACTGTTGTAACAGTTGTTAAAAACAAAGATAAAATGAAAAGTGCAATGCTTGTTTCCAAAATGGAAAAACTTTTAATAGTATAGATTGATGACCAAGCTGGTTAGAATGTTCCCTTAGCCAAGCTGTTCAGAATAACTTTTATGTTTGGAAATTATTCTAAATTTTTCATTTGTGTTATGTAAATTAATGCTTTACTTATGTTATTCATGCACACACAATATGACCTTATTAAGTTATTTTAAATAGTCAGTAATTCATTATTCTGCTAATCAGACTTCAATCACACCTCTCATTCCCTGAATGATAACGAGAGCATTATATGCATCCGTAAGTGAAAAATCACGGTGATTCCCTATACAACAAAATTCGCTATATGATGGCGTTCTAAACTTAATGTGTAGTTATGACCAGGATATTCCTGTATTGAGATTATGGAATGTATATAATGAGGAGAGATTGAAGTCTGTGTGTGTAGAGGCTTAAGTGCTGTGAGGACATCATATTTCAACTTGCTTATATACTATAAAAGCGTTCACCACAGCAGAACCTAAAAGAATTTCAACTGCGAGTTTTTGGTACCATTTCACACTTCTTCGAAGACAAGAAGCATAGGCTTTTACCTGATCGGATAGATCAATAAAACTTTTGATTTTGTTATAGTCCATAATAGCTTCCGACTTTTGCGCTTCATTACCATTTCTTCCTGTAAGGGATTTCATTTTGTTTGTGTGTTCTGTTGATAACATAAGCACTTCACGTTTATCACACCATTTTATTACCACCACCCTTGTGTCACTTTCTTTACCAATTATTTCACCCTTTTTCAATTTCTTCTGGGTAACATCCTGTGGAATTCCCTTTCGATTTTTTCTCAAAGTGCCTACAAGGTGTGTTTGTCTATTCAAAAGTTTGTGCGCTAAGTCAATACCGGTATAATAATTATCTACAAATATTGTGCATCCATGGTCAAGTAGATTCTCACAAAGTCCCATAACAATTGAAGTTGGAACGCTAATAGTAGTATTGGTCTTTTCTGCGTCGTAGTATATCTTGAAATCATATGTACGTAGGCTGTTCAATAAGTAATAAGACTATATTTATACAGAAAACAGATTATCTTTAATCGTCATCATTTACATGGTCTTTTTCGAAGTAACTACTGTGAGACATGATGCATTTGTCCCAACATTACATCCACTTCTTAAACACATGTGAGAGTCCGTTTTTTGAGAGTTCTTTCAAAACCTCCTTCGCAGCTTTTACAAATGCTTTGTTGCTTTTGAAATGTCAGCCTCTTAGTGGCTTCTTGAGCTGAGGAAACAGCTAGAAATAACACAGTGCGAGATCAGGACTGTATGGAGGACGTGGTAGGATATCTGTGTTGTTCTTCTGCAAAACGTCCACAACCAGCAATATGTGGCCTTGCATAATCGTGGTGCAATAAGAAGCCATTCTTCAGCAATGGACGCTTCCTTTTGACGTGCTTGATGATAATCGCTGCTGTGTTGATCATTGTCTCTGTGATGGACGTTGAAGGTCTTCCCTCACGTTCAAGATCTTCCACATTTTGCCTTCCTTCCTTAAAAGTTTTAAGCCAGCAAAAAACACTTGCCCTTGACATTGCTCCATCGTGGAAAGCTTCGTGTATCATGTTAAAAGTGTCCGATGCCGATTTTTGCAAACACACACAAAATTTAATCGCATAACGCTGTTCCAAGAATGCTTCCATTTCGAAGTACTGGTCGCACCTCGTAGGCATGCCGATGAGCACTTGTGTTTAGTCACGTGACACTCTGGCACATCATCCCGTATACGTCATCTATCAACCTCTTTTGTTAATACATACAGCAACGTTTCTTTATTCCACAGAAATTATATTGTGATGAGTGGTTTCGGCACAGTAAAATTAGTCTTATTACTTATTGAACAGCCTATGTATATCCATCTTCAATACACAATTTGAATAGTTTTATGCCAAATTTGTGTCATTTATTCTTGATGTACTGATGAAAGGCAAGACGACCTCGGAAAGGAACTAAAGTTTCATCAACGCAAATATTACTCGACGGCGTCATTATTTTCTGGAAATTTTTTCTTATATGATTTATGAGAGGTGTAATTTTATAAAGTCTTTCAGAAGTATTTCCACCCTAGTTGTCTGTGAAGTGCCAGTTACTGAGAAGAAGATCAAACCGATTCCTTGACATAACTTGTTTGATTTCTGTAGAATAGAGGATGTTATTCGACCAATAACACTCTAATTTTGGCATCTGCACTAAACTGATCCAAATTTGCAGACCAAAAAATATCTTCATTTCACTGGGATTTGTGTTTTTCCATTTTCTTATCCATGCTTTTGGTAAAATTGTCTTACTGAGTTTTTGAAGAGTATATCTGTTAGTTTCTTGCACCATTAGGTCCAGCAGGCCTTCATCAACAAACTAAAAAGAAGTCTACAGGCTGTTTATCGTGCATTTCTTCAATAACATTTTGTTTTATTCCAAAATTATTATCTATAAACTGAAAATGTTTTAGAATATCACCTGTAATTTCATTCCATTGTAGGTTGGTTGAATTCACATGTCCAAGTATTTCATCTGAGGAAGAATCATTAGTCAAATGCAGATTTCTTATAACATCATCAATTGTTTGTTCTACAGAATGAGCAGCAGTAAACCGAGATGTACTATCTGCGAAAATTTCGGTATTACCAGTTGTAGATACTTTTATTCTCTTTCTAGCAATGAGAGAATCAGAATCCGAAGACACAGAACTAAGATCACTTCCGTTGTAACTTTCCGATGAATATTCGTATGGTTCGTCATCAGATAGAACTTCATTTATCAAGGCTTCTAAATGACGTTGCTCTCTTTCATAGTCTCCCATATTAGGGCAATTTATAACAATATTTATCACTATAACAAATTTATTCCACCGGACAAAACACCGAATGCATATAACTGTTCGTAAGCTTCATAGATATGCAAGTTTGACCTTTTGTGAAGTGCGAATCACGTGTGCACCGCTCGGCCCAGTCAGTAAAAAAATTCTTCTTAGGCCATGCACTGCACACATGATTTGCACTTAACAAATCTATTTAGCTGCATGAAATAGATAAAAAAATCATAAAATATGATTATTTTATGTTACTTTCAGCAAATTGTAAAACAAAAAGAAGTTAGCCTGGGGATCACAAAATTTTTTAACATTACGCCGGTCAATGTGTTAAAACTCTTACCGAGAGCCCACAATCTTTGTTCCAGTGGAACCGCCCTACACTGAGCTTGACCATATACACAACACTTTCCTTTCCAATAGCCACAGTGATCACAGTATTAAAAAAATAATCAGCTCCTCCCCCTCTCTCAGTCTTCTCTTCAGAAAGAGTTCAGAAATGCCATCACCATACCCTACATCCGTGGAACATCAGAAAAAATAGTCAAGATTTTAAAAAAGTACAACCTACACACAGCATTTAAGCCACACCGCAAACTTGCTACCTTTATCCGCTCTACAATAGATGAGCTCCCTCCTCTCTCAGTACCTGGAGTCTATAAAGTACCCTGCTCATGTAAACTGGTGTACTTTGGACAGACAAGCAGATCAGTCACTATCTGCATGGAGGAACATAGGTCATATATTTGCAAACACAACTATAGTCAGTCAGGCTTGGCTGACCATGTCTTGGATACAACCCACAGGATCACATGGGGAAAAACCACCATGCTCCACCACAGCCAATTCAAAATAGAGAGACCTTTCTTAGAATCAGCAGCAGCTCTCAGGAACCAACCAAATCTCAACAAATATGGTTGCATTAAGCTTCCTAAGATTTGGGAAACTCTTATCACCAGAGGTACCACTTTACATTCTAGGCCACCTACAACTGCCCTTAGAGGGCGCTCCACCTAGATAGGACTTTAGTGTCACCCATGTGGTTGGGCTTAGTATTGTGTGCTATTTGTTTGTGATGTTACATTAGTTTTTTTGTAATCCCTGAAGATGTCTCATTTACTGAGACGAAATATATAGAAAGTATTAAATTCTGTTTTAATCCTTTCTGAGTGCTGTATATAATCCATTAAGCCTCCAATATGAAGAGATTGAAGTATGTGGACTGCAGGCAATAATAAACAGGAGAAAGATTGTTAGAGATTGATAAATTTCTTAAACTGTATTATAGGATATTGGTTGGTGAAAATTTTTGTTATATGAAGGTGGAGGATGACAAGGAGACATCCATGGAAGGGAAGTTTATACATTGTTAGAGAAAGGGGGTGAGCTCGAGATTATACGCTCACAGAGCAGTGAGTGAATTGAACAGTTTTTTTAATTATGTGATGTACGGCCGCCCTTGATGAGGCCTTGATTCCCTGGAGGTCTCTGATAATACTGTAATAATAATAATAATATGATAATATTTTATCCCACGTATATATGTCTGCACTTATATAATGTATATATATATGCATATATTAATATATATATAGATAAATATATAATAGCATTTTGTTTTTCAGAGCTGTAAGAAAGCTACAAAGCAGTTTTGAACAAAATAAAATTGATCTGGATAATATTAAACAAGATTTTTACCGTAAATCTCATTCCACAAAATATGAAAAGTATGTGAGGTTTCCTCATTTACCTTCAAATATTCAACAATTTGGGGCAAAATTAGAAATGGATACTGTTTTTGATTCCATAAGTGCTTTTCCAGAGTTCTTATCAACCAACCTGACAGTGAAACTCTTTAGCCAAGTCATTAATTTATTAGAAGTTGGTCTTACTGCAAGAGGTAATATATCTCTATATATATATATATATATATATATATATATATAATAAATAAATATATATTTATTTATAATTAACTTCCAGTTAATAATTAACTTATTTATAATTAACACACATATATATATGTGTATGTGTGTATGATCAAATCACATATATATAATCTGTTCTACTCACTCACTGCTCTGTGTGAGAAGAATCTAGCTGTCACTCCTTCATTAATCACACACGAACTTAACTTCTATAAGTATTCCCTTGTCTTTTCACCACATTCCATATAATGTAAAAATTCCATCACTCAAAATCTTATAATAACACCCTTTCAGAAGTTAACAGGCTCTTATATTGATCTATTTCCTGTTCACCATAACTTTGAGGTTCTGGTCTCATCAGTTTCTCCAAGCATAATCCCACCAATACAATGTGCCATTGAAAATCTCATCATGCCAGTGTATTATTAACTTTACATTTATTAACAAATGGATAGCCATTTTCATTTGCCCACAGTTCCAGTCTATACAAATCATTTTATAAGTGCCTAAATATCAGGGATGCTATCTTTGCAAATTTCTGAACATATCCTGTTGTGTCTTTTCACTGATAGTGAAAAGAGCACATTTGAGGCTGTTTGGTGTGAGTTTGAGATTAGCAAAACAAAATATACAGTTGGGTGCTGCTATAGACCAGGTGATGGAATAGATGGTGGAGATAGTATGCATAAGCAAATAGACGCAATGAGTGGAAGGAGGGCAATTATTATGGGGGATTTCAACTATGGTGACATTGATTGGAAGGAGGAGAGGACACATGGGAGGAAGGAATTGGATTTTATGCAGTTATTAAGGGATAACTATCTGAGACAGCATGTACAGTCATCCCTCGACTTACGTCCGGGTTCTGTTCCGTCCGGAAGGACGTAAGTCGATACATTAAATCAACAGTGTTATGGGGGGTTAGGGACTTAACCGTAATAAGTACACTGTCATTTTAGTTTTTAAACCTTATTAAAAAACTGTACTGTGTGTTACTGCCACAGTACAGTTTTGCTTATTCCTTTTCTTCTTTTCATCATAAATTTGTTCATAGCAAGCAAACACATCATACACTTTCGTTTCTACTAATAAGTAGCATTCAACATTGGGGTTCATGTCTTCAGCTCTTTTGAAAACATTGCTAACTGCAAAGAATACTTCTTCAAGACCCTTCACTGTAAATTTTTAACTACCTCTTCCTTTTCTCGTTTTCCTCTTCTGCAATAGTTGTTCCTCCAGTTCGACCAATTCTTCATTGGTCAACTCTTCAGGGGAACTTTGAATGAGTTGAATTATGTCGTCATCAATTACTACAAGATTCAGATTGTTTGCTACGCTCACTATTACAAACTTCCAAAATCATGCACAAACCTTTTAATGTGTTTTTCCATATGGCAGTCATAAGCCACAGCAATATTTTTAATAGAATGAAAAATATTGAATGTTTCCCAGAATTGCATGGGAGTGGTCATTTCCTTCAGTGGCAGAAATGGATTGTGAAAAGTTGTCCGTATATAATAAGCCTTAAGTGTTTGGAGGGAGAAACATAACCTTGAACTTGCTGAAGGATCACCCCTGTAAGACTTACAAGACGGATAATCTGGAGTGTTATCTAGAATTAATAAAAGTTTAAATTCTACATTTTCTTTCAGAGAATAGCTTTTCATTTCACTCGCATAACAGTTGAATAAGGCATCCTCGAACAATTTTTGAGTCATCCATGACTTCTTGCTCCGATAATGAACTGGGAGTATGCTTTCTAATGTTTTGGAAGATTCATGGATTCTCACTGTGCCATATCACAAATGGTTTCAGTTTATATCCAGCCACATTACCTGTAACAGAATCATAATGCAGGCATTAAGAGCTTTGAAACTAGGTATAGATTTCAGCTTTTTGTGAATGAATGTCTACTCGGGCATATTTTTCCAAAACAAGGATGTCTCATCCATATTAAATAATTGCTGTGGCAAATAATTTTCTTCCATAATAATTTTATCCAATTTTTCCACAAACTTCTTGGCAGCCTTCTTAGCACTTGCAGATTCCCATATATTTTCACATTATGCAGCACAAAACACTGCTTTAATCTCATGAACCAACTGGAAGAAGTGTTGAATTTGTAGTCATAATCGGGTTCTGCTTTCTCCTTCAACATGTTGAAGAGATTTAGTGCCTTAGTGGTTATGGTCTCAGTGCTAAGGGGGTATGCACTTTTCGTTCAGGTCCTATATATATATATAATCAAAAATGTTGTTTATTCCCTTATGGGATCACGGATGTATCTTTGAAAGGATGTAACTCGAACGGACGTAAGTCGTGGGATGACTGTAATGGAAAACACTAGGGGTTTGAGAGTGCTTGACCTAGTAATTGCATCTGAGAATTTGACTGTAATGAATATGACCACATTGCCACCAATTGGTGAGAGTGATCATAAGATCTTGACCTGGGAGGTGACTAAATGTGTGGAATTTTCAATTAATTATGTATATGTGGAATTACCGGGCAGGTAAGTATGACAAGCTTAGGAGATTGCTTGGTTCAGTGCCATGGCATGTAAAACTGCAAGGGCTAGATGCAGTGGCGTATTTAGGTATTTCTTGCCCCCCCCCCCCCCTAGGCCCGCAGAAAGTGCCATCCCCCATATTTAATGAACATGTTGATTTACATGCATAACCTATTTATATCGTAAATTCATAATATAAATAATATAATTACAAAAATTAGAGCCCAGAAATTTCCACCGCCCCTCAAAATTTGCTGCTCTAGGCCCAGGCCTATACCTAAATATGCCACTGGCTGGATGTTGACAGTGCATGGGAGGTGGTTAAGGAGTGTTTACAGGAGGTAATGGCTGACAAGCCATTACCAGCTCAAGCTTAACACCATTAAGCTTGAGCTGCAACAAAAGAAACAACTGTGGAGGGAATTTAAGGAGAAAGGTGATCTGCAGGCACACGAATGGTATCAAGCATAGGCCAGAAGGGTAACGAGTGGTAAGAAAAGCAAAAGCGGATTATGAAAGGGAATTAGCCATACAAGCTAAAGAGAATCTCAAACAGTTTTTTCAATATGCTACAAGTAAAAGAAAAAATGTATATGGCAGAATGATTTTAAGGAATGCCAATGGTAGGGAGGTAACTGAATCAGTTGATATAGTAGAATTACTGAGCAAGCACTTTGCAAGAGTATATCATCCAGGTGGTGATATTGCAGGAATGAAGGAACCAATAGCTTATACGGGAATGGTGGTGAATGAAGTGGAGGTGAATAGTCTATTACAAAACCTTAATGTGAATACATCTGTGGGATTGAATGGTATACCAGCTCGGGTCTTACGTGAAGCGACTAAAGAATTGTCAGTGCCCTTGACCATTTTCTTTAATTTGAGTCTCGGGTCTGGGTTAGTCTCGATGAGGTGGAAAGAGGAGAAAATAGTTCCACTGCATAAAGGAGGTTCCAAGACTGGTGTTGAAAATTACTGACCGATCAGCATATTAGGAGTTGTCAAGGTCTTGGAGAAAGTAGTCAAGAGAAAAATACAGGAATGGGTAGATGAAAATGGGATACTGTATGGGCGACATCATGGTTTTGTGAAGGGTAGATCATGCCTCAGTAACTTACTCACGTTTTATAACACAGTGATGGCTGAACTGGATAAGAGTAATGGGTTTACAGTGATGCGATGGACCTTGCTAGGGCCTTTGACAGGATACCACATGGAATTCTAATCAGTAAACTGCAGCATATGGGGATGGATATAGGGTTGGTGATATGGATAGGAAGGTGGTTGATGGAGAGATATCAGAGAGTAATTTATTCAGGAGTAGAGTCCAAAAGACGGCCTGTGACCAGTGGTGTGCCACAGGGTTCTGTTCTTGGACCACTACTATTTAATTTGTTCATTAACGATATAGGAAAGGATCTGTGAGGAACTGTTCATTTGTTTGCTGATGATGCAAAGTTGGTAGGGCAATAGTGAATGCACATGATGTCAAAATTTTGCAGGATGATTTGGATAGATTGGAGGACTGGGCTAAGGAGAATGGATGTCAATTTAATGTGGTGAAAAGATTAGCAGCAGTATACCACATTGGTGGAACTGTATTCCAGGAGATTGACGAGGCCAGGGATTTGGGAGTGTTGGTGCAGAGGGAATTGAAGTTTAGAGGGCACATTGCAAAAGTGGCTAAATCAGCTCATCAAATCACTTGGTTACTGAAAAATACTTTGAAGAGCAGAGACAAGCAAGTTATTGTTCCTCTGTATTGAGCCTTGATAAGACCCCATCTTGACTACTGTGCCCAGATTTAGGCAGCAGGGTTTCTTCTTGATGGTGAGGAGGTGGAGAAGATCTGGAGGCGAGTGACCAAGATGATAGCAGGTCTATGGAATGAACCTTATGAGAACAGGTTGAAGATTTGTCGGTTGCAGAAATTGGTTGATAGGCAGAAAAGGGGGTGATATGATTGAGACATTAAAATTACTTAAGGGTTTCTATAAGATTAATTCAGAGGATATTTTTGAGAACAGGACTGGTGGTGGGAGGACTAGTGACCATCCATGGAAACTGGGCAAGTGTTATAGCTAGGTTTCTTACTTGGAGAGTGGTGAATGAGTGGAATAAGCTGCCAGAGTCTGTTGTGGGTGCCATGACTGTGAATGAGTTCAAGGCAAAGTATGTTAGATACTGTGTGAATGGTGAATAGTTGTTCTTGACATGATATTTGCGGCCTCCCTTGATCAGTCTAAAGACTCCTTGGAGTTGCCCATAATAACAATCCTGTGAAATTCTTCCCTATATCATTAATTGACAGATAGAAAAACAGCAATCCAAGGATTGATCTTTCAATACACTACTGGTCTCCTTAAATCTGACAGAATCGCTGCAGCCCCTGAAATACCAATCCCATCTCCCAGCCCACTTATCCAAGTAAATAATTTATATTTTAATCCCATATTTTCATAACTGTATTAGAAGATATTCTATTAAATTAACTAAAATAAATTTAATCAGTACTTCCAGTATTTCAGTAAAGTCAAATTACCATCGTCAGGGAACAAAATATAATAAGATATGTGCACACAGGCATCACACTAAGTAATGAGGCTGAAGCATGTCAAATGAGAGTAACTCTGAAGTCCTAAATGTGTGCAACAGCAGTCTTTACCACATGGTCTTGTAGTATGCTTTTCTGGAGGCTTCAACTGTCTAAAGATCAGTCACTCCAGACACGCACATCCATCCATCTCCTTGAGGGTCTACTACCCCTTCCTCTTTTTCCTGGAACTTTACCTTTATTATTGATTTGAGAAGTTCTCTTTCCATTCTTTCAATGTGGCCAAAGTATTTCCACTTCTTTGAATGTATTTATTATTATTATTATTATTATTACCACAAGACCTCATGGAGTCAAAGACTCATCTGGGAGTTCCTTTTATCACACACACACATCACTTCATACCGTGTCTTAAACACACTCAAACACCTTGCAGACACCACACTCTCAGGTAAGGCATTCCAATCATTCACAACTCTGCACAAAAAAAACCTGCCTCTCACTCCCCTACTCACACTCTCTTTATACAGTTTCCAGGGATGACCTCTGGTTCTCCCCTGATTTCCCACTATTATCTGTAGAACTTCTCCATCGTTGATTCTATAACAACCCCTTACCAATTTGTAGGTCTCTATCATATCTCCCCCTCTTCTTCCTGTCCACCAGACTCTGCGAATTACATCTTCTCAATCTTTCCTCATACTCGACATTCCAGAGGTCAGAAACTACCTTAGTCAGTTGCCTTTGGATCCTTTCCAACATCTCTTCATCCTTCTGAAAACCCGGTGACCAAATCTTAGCACAATAGTCCATGTGTGGCCTAATCAAAGGAAAAAGAATCTCCCTACTTCTATATGTCAGTGTCCTCCGCATCATTCCCAAAAGCCTTAGTGTTGTCTTCACAATTTCGGCGATGTGTCCCCTAAATTTTAGATCCTTATCCACTATCACCCCCAGATCTCTTATTTCCTCTACCTCCAACAATATATTCTCACCAAGCATAAATTCTGCATCCCATCTTTGTTTTACAAATTTTAAAACCTCACATTTTGCAACATTGAACTCGCATCCTCATTTCCGTGCCCAATCACTCAATTTATTCATGTGTTCTTGTAAGGCCACAACATCTTCACTACTCTTTTTTGTTCGTCCCAACTTTGCATCATCTGCAAACAACTGAATATCTCCATCCAAATCTTCGCCAATATCATTAATATACAAGTTAAACAGTAATGGCCCTAAAACGTAAGGCACTCTATTAGTGACTTTCCTTTTCCTGGATATTGCACTCCCATACACAACTTGTTGATACCTATCAGATAGCCAGTCTCCAATCCAATGCACTAATCTAATATCCAACCCCATCTGCTCTAGTTTGACTGTCAACTTATCATGAGGTAGTCTATCAAAAGCTTTTGCGAAATCCAAGTATATTACTGTGTATCCTTCTTCTCTGTCCAAGAAAGCAGTAACTTTATTGTAATAAGTAAGTAGATTACTAAAACATGACCTCCCTTTAGCAAATCTATGATGTCCATCAAAGATAATACCATTGTTGTCAACCCAACTAGTTTCTAGTTCTCACATGCTTCTCTAATAACTTAACCACAACACCATGACACACAAATATGCCTATAGTTTGATGCTTGAGTTCGATCACCTCCTTTATGAAGTGGCACAATCTTGCCCTCCTTCCACTCTTTAGGAACTTAACCAAGTGCAAGACTCTTATTAAAAAAATATGTCAAGGCAGGTGTCAACTTGCTACACCCTGATAACTAAGAATGTAATAATTTCAGTTATCATGGTGTAACAAGAAAATAAAAATATAAAATCCTATGTAAGTAGCTAATACAAAATATTTAAAGACAGAAAATATGCTTGCATCCAAGTAAAATAAATATAGAAGAAATTGTTTGTTTAACTAAATAATGAAAAAGGGAATCTTATTACAAAAAAAGGATAGGTTAAGTAAAACAAAGAAGATTAGATATAAGAATTTGTATGTGAGAGGCTAGTTTAACATTTGAAAAAAGGAGATTAAAATATTCAAGTAAATTTAAAAAGAGGGATTAATTTAGTATAGAGGCTAGCTTAAAACAAATGACGATCGCTCAAGGTCAATTCCCTAAGTGAGACGTCGTCCCGTGAGAGTCAAGTGCAAGGAACCATAGCATGTTTTGGGCAGAAAAACACGACCTTTAATTGTTGAGGGAGATCGACTCCAGTGGGGGGGGGGAGAAAAGAAATTGAAGCAGGTGCCGATAGGGGCCATGCAAATAAAAGGGTTAGGAACCCCCCCCACCCACGTGGCTTTTTCCTCAGAGTTTCTTCACAAAATTTTCGTTTAGGTAACACGGGTTTTCCTGAGTGATGGCATAGGAGTTATCTCCGTCCGACGCAACAAGGAAACAAAGTTTGCGGGAATTCGAACCCGTATTCCTATTGCAAGAGACAAGGAATGCCATATAGTTACAAGAAGGAAGGAATTGTCTATGTATCTTATCATCCAGTTCTCGTATCGAGGGAAAGAAAATCCATACAGAAATCCGTGCCCATGTGATAAGTTCCATAACAATAGAATGGAAGATCCTGTGTGTGTCCTTTATTCAAGCACGAAAGGTATAGTGAAAATCGTGAAAACCAGGGTTCGTCCTAGAAAGGTACTGTAAAATCTTGTATCAATTGAAATCGCATATAGTTGCAATCATTGTTAATTACTGGAAAGTCGAAGATATACTAGGACTCTAGTACAAATCAGAGTAGAATGAGAGTAATATAGAGTACAGACAGTAATACAGAGTAGAATGAGAGTAATATAGAGTACAGACAGTAATACAGAGTAGAATGAGAGTAGTTTATATTATTTGATAAGCATTCACGTGCTAGAGATTTATGTATGCGCATGGTATTTCATATGACAGTATCTTAAAGGTCAAATTATGTATGGGCATAGCGAAAGGATGGTTTAACCTATATTGTTTGTTTGTAAGTTAGATAAGGTAGACTGAATATTAACATTAATGTCCATGGTATTATAGCAATATAAAGCATTCTGACTAGTATAAGATTAAGTAAAGTGTTAATTTGTTCCAGGATTATATGTGTATATTTATATGTATAAAGTCTATTATGACGGCACGATCGCAAATTCCATATAAGAATTTGCCCTAATACTTTGTATTTTGCTTGTGTAATTTTGTAATTTTATTCTTAGTATTGAATTGTGTTTTATATAATAGAAATTGAATTGTACCATGTTTAAGATCTTAAATAAATTTTTGTTCATTAATAGTACAGTTGTTTGAAATTACTGCCTAAAGCACCACTTGAAAAACGTACGAACCTAATCACGCGGGAAATTAATGTGTTAAGTTACGAGATAGAGGGTCACGACTGCTTAATAGTTTCACGCTCAGACACATTTTTGTATTTTGCTCCTTGTTTTCCAATTATATATCTTAAACTAAATGTCCTGAAAAGGCCCAGTGTAATATAAATATTAGGGACACTAAGGGGAGAAAAGGCTTAAATATTTGAATTTTGTAATATCTCGTGTATAGTTAAGTTTTGATTAAAGAAAATATAGAGATTCACTTGAAAGGAGAAAAGGAAAGTTTAATAATCGTAAATAGGGACACAACAAACTCCCTGGAACATTACTTCAGAATATGCGATGATATATTATCAAGTCCCACAGCCGTGTTTACATCTAGTTTACTCACCCAAACACATCTTGCTCACCACTTACAGTCGGTCTCTCCTCCCCATCATCAACTGCTCTCAATCTCTCCATGAAGTCACATTCACAAGATTGAAAGATCTTTATGAACTGCTCATTAAGTATCTCCACCACACATTCTGCAACAGCTGTCTTTATACCATTTTCTTCAATCAATGTCATTCTTCCATAATAATACTTTCTTTTGCTGGCTACATATCGAAAGAACTCTCTAGGATTCTTTTTGGCTTCATTAGCTAAATGGCTTCATTTTAAAGTTTTACCAGTCTTTTCTAGCACTTTTCCATTACCTGCCTCTTCGTATATATTCTCAACAGCCTTCTTTAATACCACATTTCAAATGCAGCTATGCTTTTCCTATCAAACTTCTTTAAGTTCCAAGTCTCACATCCATAAGTCGCTTTTGGAAAAAACAGCTACATGTAGAATCCTCAACTTTGTTCCTGTGAAGATAGATTCTTCCTTTCAGATTTGTTGGGGCAAGGACAGAAGACAGAAACACCTCTTTCTCACTCACAGTCAGTCTCTCCTCCCCCATAATCAAACCTGACTTCATCAGGTTCATCCAAAATCTCGAAGTTAAAGACTTACTAGTGACACTTCACTAATCATATCATCTCCTTTCTGCATTATTATTATTATTATTATTCAGGCCTACTGGAGTCAAAAGACTCATTGTGGGAGGTCCTTCCTAAGAACATAAAGTCTGTCAAGACCCTTCATGGGAGGTCCTTCCTAAGAACATAAATTCTGTCAAGACTCTTCGTGAGAGGTCCTTCCTAAGAACATAAAGTCTGTCAAGACTCATCGAGGGAAGGTCCCCCCTAAGAAACACAAAGTCTGTCATACCAATCCTTAAACACATTGACCGTTCTTGCCGTCACACTCCATCAGGCAATGCATTCCACGGCTCAACCACCCACCACGCAAAGAAACCACTCCTCACCTGTTGCAATTTTTTCTTCCTTATTAAAACTATCCTACCGGTTGCGCCATTTATGTTGTATCGCTTCTTCTTATTCACACTTATTTTAAACCTTTGTTGCTTTATCTCCGTAATATACTGTCGGGTAGCACGTGGTACCTCTGAGGGACGATGGAATTTCCTCGAGATAGAGGCAGTACCAGAGGTCGCATGACCCTTATATTTCCCCTATTCTTCTCGGCGATTCACGCCCTTTTCGATATCCGGCCGACTCACACTTGCTATTACGTCACGGCGTCCATTCTCTGCCCTGCTTATTTCACGTACGCTGACATCATTGTTTACTTGGGATGAGCCGCTCCCTCGCGTAACCTTTGGACTTGACCCCCCCCCCAACTGTTGAATTTTTGCTTACATTCCATCATAACTCTTTTATACATGTTTTATAATGCTCTACTCATGTTTTACACTTTCAATATTAAATTAACCACATTCGTGAATGGCACAAAATACATACTTATTTAACCTTTTCATAACAGAACACACCTGATTTATATATACATGATACTTAATTTTCACTTAGAGGCAATTTACTGTATTTATCTCATTCTTTTGTTTGGAAAAGCATGTTAGACTGTGATAAGATAGAAATTCATAAATTTCCACTCTATCACAATCTAACACACCCTCTTGCTCACAGTTTCCTTTCATAACTTCCAGGGATGGCCACTTGTCATCACTCCTTCCTGCTGTTCAACCAAGTGAAAGAACTTCCCAGTGTCAACCCTGTAACCACCTCTCAACAGTTTAAAAGTCTCAATCATATCACCTCTCCTTCTTCTATCCACCAAACTCTGCAGTCCACATTCCCTCAGCCGATCCTCATAACTATCCTTGTACAGTCCTGAAACCCACTTTGTCATCCGTCCTTGTATCCTTTCCACAGTTAATTTATCCCCTTCAAATCCTGGGGACCAAATCTGAGAACAATAGTCCAAGTATGGTCTGATCAGAGACTTATACAATGGAATGATAACCCTCTTATCTCTGCAAGTCAGTGTCCTTCTCATAATTGCAGCAATCCTCTGTGTTACCTTTGCAATATGTCCCCTAAACTTCAGGTTTCTATCAGTCATCAATCCCAGATCTCTTGTCTCCCCTACTTCCTCCAGTATAACTCCTCCCATAGAGTATGCAGCATCCCATCGATGTTTCCCAAACCTCAAGACCTTACATTTTGCTGCATTAAAATGAAACTCCCATTCATTTGCCCATCTATCTAGCTTATTCAAATCCTCTTGCAGGGCTACCACATCTACATTATTACTAATAATCCTTCCCAGCTTCGCATCATCCGCAAACAACTGAATATCCCCTTGCAATCCACTGGCAATGTCATTGATATAAAGGTTAAACAATATAGGTCCTAGTACTGAGCCCTGTGGGACCCCACTTGTAATCCTCTGTCTCCTTGAAACTGCTCCACCATACACAACTCTCTGATACCTATCAGACAGCCAATCCTGAATCCAGTTGACCAATCTGACATCCAGACTCATGTGCTGCAACTTAAATATCAGCTTATCATGTAGCACTCTGTCAAATGCCTTTGCTTAGTCTAAGAAAATTGCAGTATATGCCTTTCCCTCATCTAATGTTCTTGTAAATTTATTATAAAAGGCCAGTATATTACTAAAACAAGAGCGCCCTTTCACAAATCCACTTTGACTCTCACAGATAACATTACCTTCATCTGCCCAATGCTGTATAGGGGCCTTCACTACTTTCTCCAAGATCTTAACAACTACTGATGACACACAAACTGGTCTATAATTAGACACTTCCAGTCTGTTACCACCCTTATGCAATGGCATTATCTTACCTTCCTTCCATTCCATGGGCACCTTTGCCGAAGCCAGACTTTCATTGAAAAGCCAGGTTAAAGGCACTGTCAATTCCCTAGCACATTCTCTCAAAACGTAGTGAAATACCATCCAGTCCCAAAGCTTTACTGACATCCAGAGTACTCAGTATCTGAAACACATTCTCCTCCTGTACCTCTAAACCTCAAACCAGCCCTATCCCTCTAGCATTAAAACTGACTCCTCTAGGATGAAATACTCCAATAAAGTGTTCATTGAACAATTCCACTATGTCCTCTGCATCAGTCACTCTATTCCCATTTTTATCCCACAATATCATTCTTCCACAGTCATTTCTCCTCCTACTGGCCACATAGCTAAAAAATTCCCTAGGATTTTCTTTGGATCATAGGGCTAATCTCCTCTTATATTCCATTTTCGTCTTCCTTACCATACTAGTCACTCTTCTGGCCTGTGTCTTACATTCTTCATGCATCCTCTCTTCACCCGTCTCCTTGTATCGCTTCCAGCCTCCTTTTCACATGCAATTCCTGTTTAATATTGTTTGTCATCCACTTTACTCCAAATTGTGTCCTATTCTTCACTCGTGGTATACAACTAACCATTGCTGCTAACAAATATTCTTTCACAATTACCCATGCACTAATGATATGCCGACCTTCCAATTTCTCCCTCCATGAAACTTCCCGAAGTTGACGTCTAAGACTATTATAATCACCAGCATTATAATTCCACATAAGTTCCCGTCTCTTTGATTTTGCTTCATTAAACGTACAATGATTCCACAAGTAAGTTATACAAGAAGATATACAGTAACTTATGCTACACCACAATATCAGGTTTTTGTTTCTCCAAGAAACATATTTCTCACATATATAAAAACATTAACAGATAGATATCCACTTCTTATTGGAGCATTGGAAGATTTAACAGGGCTAGAATATGGATCTTATTGTCCCCCTCCCTCCTTGGGTCATTCTGTAATATCCAAAGAGATGCAGAAGGGAGAATCATGACAATACCAACAAAACAATTAGACAAAATTCTTCGAAGAATTAGTCATAATTACACAGTGCCCATACATCATAGCATCTGGAGACTAGGATTGTATTGAAAATCGCACATTAGACAAAATAGGAGGACACCCCATAAATGGTAAAGTGGAATATGCATAGTTAAGGATTGAAGGACTTGCAATCTTCATCTCCAGGCTTACACATACATGAATCAAGGTATTGGTACCCATCTTGATCGAATTTATCTGTTTATCTATCACTTCATCTCTTACAAATATGGTAATTCAGATATTTTGACATCAACATGTTAGATCATAATACAGTTCTGTTAAATTCCTCATGGAACAAGTAGAGGGCAGTTCTTGACCATGGAGACTTAGACCAAATTTCCTGTTGCTCCTTTCAACAAAATTAAAAACCCTCTGTTCCTATTAAAATAATGTTACTGGAACTGGGATATGTGGTTAAAATTCAAACAAGCAGTAAAACAAAATATAATTGAGTGGGTGGGTGGGGGGAAGAAACAAGCTTTCCTCAAAAGAAAAAAAAAGTTACAAGACCTACATAAAGAGAGAAGCTGGTTTGTAAGAAACCAATGCAATCGTATGGAATGCAGCAACATCATTAGAAACATTAATATAGAGATAGAAGTGGAAAGGCAGAAACAAGTGGAAGAAATAACTTTTAAAATAATAATATAGCAGTACTTAGCAGATAGCCCTTCAGCAGCATTTTTCAATAGACAATTCACTAAATTCCATAAAGAAAGGACTATCACTCAAATCTGTGTTGATGGTGAAGACATGTCCACCACTCAACACATCCGTGACTCCTTTCAAAAATACTATAAAAATTTGTTTGAAGAAAATAGTACTCTGGGAAATTATAACTCTTGAAATTATTAATGGCTTTCCTGTTCATATCCAAGATGGGCTCAATGGGCCCATTACAGTATCGGAAGTTATTACCACAGCCTATAAAGAATGCTAGAAAAGAAAATCCCCAGGACCTGACCTGATAGTCTGGTCCTGGGGATTTTCTGATCTGGGTCTGGGGATAGAACTTTACGTGAGGCCTGGCATTTTATTTTTCCCATTCTATTTATACTGTTTTTTTATAATTCTTTTTAGTTATACTGTTTCTGCTATGTGATCTACTCTGCCTAGGTAATTTGAAAAAGCAGCCAATGGCATTCTATCAATAGACCTTACTTAAGCATTTGATGATGTCTGGAATCCCTTTCTGTCCCACATCCTCCAGAAAATTGGTGTGGGTAAAAAGCTGCTATTCATTATTAAAGGAGCCTATTCCAATTCAACTACTTTCCTCCTCGTTAATGGGTTACTATCAGACTCAGTCAAAACTCAAAAAGGAGTCGGGTATTGTTGCACTCTTAGTCTATTACTCTTTGTATCTATTCTTGAATCGTTTTTGCAGGAAGTCAACAATTGATAGCACCATCTGGAAGTAAATGCAAGTTCCTTAGTCCTCCATGGAAGAGTGTGTGGTGCAGTCATCACTAATATGATTCAAAGTCTACAACACGGCACCGCATATGAAAAAGGGTGTTTGTGAAATTCCCCCCAGATGTAATAAGTAGTCACAGCAGCTTGTCTAATAATAATAAGGTGCCAGAAATCATTCTCATTGTTATGCTAAGGTGTCCATGAGAGTAATGTGGTGACTTTGGCTCCAAACTTGCAAACAATAATCTGCAACAGGGAAGAGCAGAGCCTGCTCGGGATTGTGGCTCGACTATTAAAACATTCGAGCCACAATCCCAAGTTATGCCTATTAGTTTGTTTATTACATTGTTCCTGGGATATCTTTAACTTATTTTTTTCCATATTTTTTCAGTAGGTTAGACTCATCAGAGATGGAATCAGAGAATAAGAAAAATGAATTTCTTGAGTTTGTTATGGACAACAATCTTAGGCAGTATGTAATGGAGGGTTAAGGGTCTTAGCTCTAGTTATATCATCAGAAGATGTGATTGTGAAATGGAATGTCAAATCATCCCCTGGTTGGTGAGTGACCATGAATTCATTACCTGAGTAGGAGGCAGTCATATACGAGGGCACTAGTGGGTCAAGCGCTATGGACGTGTTTTAAAGAGCTCCTGATTCAGATAAGTTTTACTAGGAATAATTAAGTATATATGCGTAATTGTTTAAGTAAAAATGGCTGTAAACGTTGTATGCTACCGATATTATTAGTGTGGGTTTTTTTTCTTGCTTAAACTAAATACGAAATTATTAATATTAGACCTAGTAACCTGCAGAGAAAAAAAAAAAAAAAAAAAAAATGGCGGCGACATTGTCATTCCATGATTTTAATTTGGATTTCAGTCGTTTCGTTAAGTGTGAGGTCTGTTATATGTATTCCTTCGATTACATAAATGATTTGTGGATGTTTAGTGCGGATGGAAGAAGGGTGTGTGCGAAATGTGACCTGAACGAGGAATTGATGAATGCGAATATGAAGTTGATGACAGAAAGTGCTAGTACCGATTATGTCGCGAGTGCACGTTTGAAAGAGAAGGATGGTGGGAAAGACAGGCGAAAAATTGTTAAAAAATCAGGAAAAAAGAAAAAGAGCGATTTGACAACCGTAACGGATGTTAAAAGGGACGAAAGTGAGGCGGAAAGAAACGAAATTGAGAGAACGAATGAAAGTAGAAATGGCGTGATGCAGAAATCGCAAGTAAAAAAAATCAAAAGAATGAATGATAGCGAAAAAAGAATGACTGATGGCGAAAGTTGGACGCATGTTGGAACGAAAGTACTGAACCAAAGAAAGATGAATGACAGTAAAAGTGAGAAGAATGATAGTGAAAGTTGGGCATATGTTGGAGCGAAAGTACGGAAACAAAGAAGGATGAATGAGAGGGAAAGTGAGAAGAGGGGGTCGAGAGTTAGAAAGTTAGAAAGATTTAATGATAGAGAGAATGTGTCGCGAGGTTCGGAAGGTGAATTGGATTGGATGAAGCAAGAAATGAAATGGATGTGGAATGAAATTAAGAAAACTATTAAAATAAATCATGATGGCATGAAAGAGTTAACAAAAGATGAGCGAGTGGCGTTGTATGGCGACTCCATTATTAAAGGTGTGCTAGAGGATAAAATGCACAAGGTATGTTTTCCAGGTGGTAAAATGAGTAGAGTGATTGAGGCATTGAATATGAGGCGGGAACGAGCAAAAGAGTTAATTGTATTAATTGGTACAAATGATTTGAGAGAGAACAAAGAGCATGTCAAAATGAATGTCAGAAGACTGCTTGGAAAGATAAAGGAGAATAGTGTGACAGGAAGGGTAGTCAGTGTGTTGCCTAGGTATGATTGTGGTTAAATGAGGCGGAGAGCAAGGATTACGAATGATATTCTGGCTGAAATGTGTGAGGAGATGGGAGTACAGTTTGTTAATGTGTGGAATGAGTTTGAGGGACGAAGTCAGCTGTATGGGAGCGATGGACTGCATTTAAGTGGTTATGGTGTGAGTTGCTTGGAGAGACTGCTGCTGGAAAGTGGAGAAGTGAATAGAGAGAATGAATCAGATCGAGAGGGGAGTGATGTGGAAGAGCAGGAGAGTAAGACAGGGGAGATTGAAGAAGTGGAAATGAATGGGGAAGTGAGTGGTATGAGTATAGAAAATGAGAGAATGGGTGTGCAAGAGGAGCAGGGAAACGGGGAGGCTCAGGGTGGACAGGGATACATAGGGTGAGAAAGGTGGATGCTCCAAGAGGAGGTGAGAACATGTGTAGGCAGGAAAGTAATGGGATGATCAGGGATCAAAAGGAAACAACAGATGGAATTGCAAAGGGTTCTAAAATGAAGAAGCAGAAAGGGAAATGGCCCCAGCCCAGCATGGAGAGATCACATCGAGTGAGTGGTATCAGTGGAACTAGCTGTAGATCCAGAAATGAGTTGTTGAGTTTGTATACCAATGCTAGAAGTATAAGAAACAAGGCGGATGAAATGGTTGCACTAATTGTGTCTGTGCACCCAGAGATTGTCGGAATAAGTGAGACATGGTTAGATGAGGATGACATCCTGACAGGAATAGAGATGGAAAGGTATGATGTGTTTCGTGAGGATAGAAGGGGTAAAAAGGGAGGGGGAGCGCTATTGATGATAGAGAAAGAGTTATGTATATACAAGGTAGAGATGCAAGAGGGAAATGGGGCCAGTGGTTTTGAGGCAGTATGGTGTGAGATAGAGGTGAATAGAATCAAATACTTGGTGGGATGTTGTTATAGACCTGGTAATGTGGATGGTGGTGATAGTGAAATGTATAGTCAAATAAGCCAAGCAAATAAGAAAAGGGTGATCATTATGGGTGATTTTAATAATGGCAATATAGACTGGAATGAAGAGATAGCAACTGGAAGTAAAGAAAATGAGTTTCTTGAGTTTTTGAGGGATAACTACCTCAGACAATATGTAAGAGAGGGCACACGAGGATTAAGGGTTTTGGATTTGGTCATCTCATCGGAGGATGTAATTATCAATGATTTTTCAAATCATCCACCAATTGGTGAAAGTGACCATGAGGTGATTACTTGGGTGGTTGCCAGCAGTGCAAGGACCCCTGTGAAAAAAGGGTATATTATTATTATTATTATTATTATTATTAAACAAGACCTCATGGAGTCAAAGACTCATCTAGGAGGTCCTTTTATCTCACACACATCTCATCATACCGGGTCTTAAACACATTCAAACTCCTTGCAGACACCACACTCTCAGGCAAGGCATTCCAATCATTCACAACTCTGCACGAAAAAAACCTGCCTCTCACTCCCCTACTCACACCCTCTTTATACAGTTTCCAGGGATGACCTCTGGTTCTCCCCTGATCTCCCACTATTCGCTGTAGAACTTCTCCACCATTGATCCTATAGCAACCCCTTACCAACTTGTAGGTCTCTATCATATCTCCCCTCTTCCTTCTCTCCACTAGTCTCTGCAAATTACATCTTTTCAATCTTTCCTCATACTCGACATTCCAGAGGTCAGAAACTACCTTAGTCAGTCGCCTTTGGACCCTTTCCAACATCTCCTCATCCTTCTGAAAACCAGGTGACCAAATCTGGGCACAATAGTCCATGTGTGGCCTAATCAAAGCCTTATACAATGGAACAAGAATCTCCCTACTTCTACACGTCAGTGTCCTCCTCATCATTCCCAGAAGTCTTTGTGTTGTCTTCACAATTTTGGCGATGTGACCCCTAAATTTTAGATCCTTATCCACTATCACTCCCAGATCTCTTATTTCCTCTACTTCCAACAATATATTCTTACCAAGCATAAATTCTGCATCCCATCTTTGTTTTCCAAATTTTAAAACCTTACATTTTGCAACATTGAACTCACACCCCCATTTGCTTGCCCAATCACTCAATTTATTCAAGTCTTCTTGCAAGGCCACAACATCTTCACTACTCTTTATGGTTCTTCCCAACTTTGCATCATCTGCAAACAACTGAATATCTCCATCCAAATCTTCGCCAATATCATTAATATACAAGTTAAATAGTAATGGCCCTAAAACAGATCCCTGAGGCACTCCACTAGTGACCTTCCTTTTCCTGGATATTGCACCCCCATACACAACTTGTTGATACCTATCAGATAGCCAGTCTCCAATCCAATGCACTAATCTAATATCCAACCCCATCTGCTCTAGTTTGACTGTCAACTTATCATGAGGCACTCTATCAAAAGCTTTTGCGAAATCCAAGTATATTACTGTGTATCCTTCTCCTCTGTCCAAGGAAGCAGTCATTTATTGTAATAAGTAAGTAGATTACTAAAACACAACCTCCCTTTAGCAAATCCATGCTGTCCATCAAAGATTATACCATTGTTGTCAACCCAACTCTGGATTCTAGCTCTCACAAGCTTCTCCAACAACTTAACCACAACACCCGACACACAGGTAGGCCTATAGTTTGATGCTTGAGTTCGATCACCTCCTTTATGAAGTGGCACAATCTTGCCCTCCTTCCACTCTTTAGGGACTTGACCAAGTGCAAGACTCGTATTAAAAAAATATGTCAAGGCAGGTGTCAACTCTCTGGCACATTCCTTCAGAATACGCGGTGATATATTATCAAGTCCCACAGCCTTATTTACATCTAGTTTACTCAACTCCCCAAACACCTCTTGCTCACTTACAGTCAGTCTCTCCTCCCCATCATCAACTGCTCTTAATCTCTCCATGAAGTCACATTCACAAGATTGAAAGATCTTTATGAACTGCTCATTAAGTATCTCCACCACACATTCTGCAACAGCTGTCTTTATACCATTTCCTCCAATCAATGTCATCCTTACTTCTACTTCTTTACCTTACCTTACTTCTTTACATCATAATCACCCCCCCCTTGTAGTTCCACATATTGAATATGTGGAACTACAAGGGGGGGGGGTGATTATGAAGAGCTCAGGAGACAGCTTGCAGGTATATCATGGAATGAGGAGTTAGTTGGAAAAGAGATCAATGCAGTTTGGGGGATTTTCAAAAAATATTTAGTAGATGCAATGTCTAAATGTATACCATGGTTAAGAAGGTTAAATAAGGTAGTTGTGAGATGGATGAATAAAGAGATTAAGCATGCAATACAGAGAAAAAGGGCATTGTGGAGGCAGCATAAGAGAAGTGGAAGTAACCAATTTCATGAGGTCTACAAAGACCAGGCAAGGAGGGTGACTTGGTTTGTGAGAGTAGCTAAAGAGAGGTATGAACAGCAGTTAGCTAATGAAGCTAAAAAGAATCCTAGGGAGTTCTTTCGATATGTAGCCAGCAAAAGAAAGAATGATTATGGAAGGATGTCATTGATTGGAGGAAATGGTTTAAAGACAGCTGTTGCAGAATGTGTGGTGGAGATACTTAATGAGCAGTTCATAAAGGTCTTTCAATCTTGTGAATGTGACTTCATGGAGAGATTAAGAGCAGTTGATGATGGGGAGGAGAGACTGACTGTAAGTGAGCAAGAGGTGTTTGGGGAGTTGAGTAAACTAGATGTAAATAAGGCTGTGGGACTTGATAATATATCACCGCGTATTCTGAAGGAATGTGCCAGAGAGTTGACACCTGCCTTGACATATTTTTTTAATACAAGTCTTGCACTCGGTCAAGTCCCTAAAGAGTGGAAAGAGGGCAAGATTGTGCCACTTCATAAAGGAGGTGATCGAACTCAACCATCAAACTATAGGCCTATCTGTGTGTCAGGTGTTGTGGTTAAGTTGTTGGAGAAGCTTCTGAGAACTAGGATCCAGAGTTAGTTGACAACAATGGTATAATCTTTGATGGACAGCATGGATTTGCTAAAGGAAGGTCATGTTTTAGTAATCTACTTACTTATTACAATAAAGTGACTGCTTCCTTGGACAGAGGAGAAGGATACACAGTAATATACTTGGATTTCCAGGAAAGTCACTAGTGGAGTGCCTCAGGGATCTGTTTTAGGGCCATTACTATTTAACTTGTATATTAATGATATTGGCAAAGATTTGGATGGAGATATTCAGTTGTTTGCAGATGATGCAAAGTTGGGACGAACCATAAAGAGTAGTGAAGATGTTGTGGCCTTGCAAGAAGACTTGAATAAATTGAGTGATTGGGCAAGCAAATGGGGATGTGAGTTCAATGTTGCAAAATGTAAGGTTTTAAAATTTGGAAAACAAAGATGGGATGCAGAATTTATGCTTGGTGAGAATATATTGTTGGAAGTAGAGGAAATAAGAGATCTGGGGGTGATAGTGGATAAGGATCTAAAATTTAGGGGACACATCGGCAAAATTGTGAAGACAACACAAAGACTTCTGGGAATGATGCGGAGGACACTGACGTGTAGAAGTAGGGAGATTCTTGTTCCATTGTATAAGGCTTTGATTAGGCCACACATGGTCTATTGTGCCCAGATTTGGTCACCTGGTTTTCAGAATGATGAAGAGATGTTGGAAAGGGTCCAAAGGTGACTGACTCAGGTAGTTTCTGACCTCTGGAATGTCGAGTATGAGGAAAGATTGAAAAGATGTAATTTGCAGAGTCTAGTGGAGAGAAGGAAGAGGGGAGATATGATAGAGACCTACAAGTTGGTAAGGGGTTGTTATAAGATGAATGGTGGAGAAGTTCTACAGAGAATACTGGGAGATCAGGGAAGAACCAGAGGTCATCCCTGGAAACTGTATAAAGAGGGTGTGAGTAGGGGAGTGAGAGGCATGTTTTTTTCGTGCAGAGTTTTGAGTGATTGGAATGCCTTGCCTGAAAGTGTGGTGTCTGCAAGGAGTTTGAATGTGTTTAAGACGCGGTATGATGAGATGTGTGTGAGATAAAAGGACCTCCTAGATGAGTCTTTGATGCCATGCGGTCTTGTTTAATAATAATAATAATAATAATAACAATAATATGAGAACTTCTGTGAAGAAGGGATGCATG
Organism: Typopeltis vanoorti; assembly: GCF_054136105.1. Taxonomy (NCBI): domain Eukaryota; kingdom Metazoa; phylum Arthropoda; class Arachnida; order Uropygi; family Thelyphonidae; genus Typopeltis; species Typopeltis vanoorti. The sequence continues at coordinate 97,497,646 of NC_143569.1, forward strand.
TGAAACTGTCAGGCTGGTGAATATTAAAAGCTTAGGAGACAACTGGGAGCTATGCATATAGCAGTGAAAGACAAGTTGAGTTAAAAGATAGCAGATGCTGCTTGGACATTGATCAAGAGCTATTTAGAAACAACAGTAACTGAATATATTCCAAAAGTGAAAAGGCTAAATAAGGTAGAAGTAAAATGGGTTAATGAAAAAATAAGCAGAAATCTCGAAGAAGAAGGAACTATGGAGACAACAAAAGACAAGTTGGTTTCTTCTACCTGTCAAATGATAGTTATAAAAAAAAAATGATTATAGAAGAATTAATCTGTTTGAGACACTCACAGATTGGTAAGCGATGCAAAGATATAGTTGAAGTATTCAATGAGCAGTTTGTCAGAGCACAGCATGAGAAGTTGGAGTATACAGGATATGATGTCGGAGCTGATGGAGAATGAGCAGGAGATATGAGGAGAGAAGTGGACTTGATGTTATTAATGCAGTAGGAATTTACAATATATTGCTGCATGTCTTGAAATAATACTCTTAGGAAATTAATATCACCTTTGGCACAGCTGTTTGATATGAATCTTGCAACAGAGCAAGTCCCTAAGGAAGAAGGTGGGAAAAACTGTTCCACTTCACAAAGGGGGGGGATAGAACTAAGACTAAAAATGATGTCAATCTGTGTGTCTGGAGTTGTTAAGGTGCTAGAGAAGTTGATAAAGACTATGAGTCAGAAATGAGTTGATAATATCAGTATTCTTTATGATGGTCAGCATGGGTTTTTTAGGGTGAGTTCATGCTTTACCAGTCTGCTTACATATTATAACAAAGTGACAAAATTTGATAGACTGCCACATGACAAGCTGGTAGCTAAATTGAAACAGTTGAGATGAGAACTATTTTTTTTATTACTATTATTATTACGGGTATCTCCATGGAGTCAGTAGACTCATCGCGAGAGACCCAAACTATCAAAACAATATCTGTCATATCTGTTCTTCAATTCATTTACAGATGAAGAACTCACAACTGAGTCAGGCAATGCATTCCACTCATTCACCACCCTCCAGGCAAAAAACTCGTTCTCACACCCTTGTTTACCATACTTTTCCTTAATTTCCAGGGATGACCTCTTGTTCTTCCATCACTATCACACAGCTGAAACATTTCCCCTGCATCAATCTTATAAAAACCTTTTAGTAATTTAAATATTTCATATCCCTTCTTCTCCACCTATCAACCAACCTCTGCAATCCACAAGCTGTCAATCTATCAACCTAGGGAGCATTTTTTACATCACTCACCAACGTAGTCACTCTCCTCTGTGCCCTCTCCACAACCTCCTCATCTCCAAGGAATTCAAGTTACCAGACCTTGGCACAGTAATCCAAATGTGGAAGTATCAACGCTTTATAAAGGGGAATAATAACCTCTTTGGATGTTAGTGTGTTCCTCAATAACCAAGTAATCCTATGTGCAATCTTCGACACCTTAGCAATGTGTCCCCCTGATCTTCATCTCCCTATCTACCAACACCCCCCTAAGTCCCTAGTCTCATCAATCTCTTGGAGTACCATTCCATCAATGTGGCACACAGCTGGTAATCTTTTAATCCCAAAATGCATAACTTGACACTTTTCCACATTGAACTGACATCCATTTCCTTTTGTCCATTTTACCAGCTTATTTAAATCATCCTGCAAACTCTCAACATCAGTTTGATTCTTTATTGCGCTACCCAACTTTGCATCATCAGCAAACAACTGAATATCTCCCTTTAAGTCATTTCCTATATCATTTATGTACAACTTAAACAAGAATGGCCAAGCACAGAGCCCTGAGCCACCCCACTGGTCACCTGCCTCATCCTGGACTCTGCTCCTCCATACACTACCTTCTGGTATCTCTCCCTGAGCCATTCTCCTATCCATATCACCAGTTTAGTATCCATCCCCATCTGCTCCAATTTGTGCAACAGTATTCCATGAGGTATTCTGTCAAAAGCCTTAGCAAAGTCCATCAGATGTTATTCTATTATAAAAAGCTAATAAATTGCTAAGGAAGGATCAACCTTGAACAAAACCATGTTGGTCCCTATAGAGTATCATATCCTGATCCACCCATTGTTGAATTTTGTCTTTAACCAACTTTTCCAATACTTTTACCACCACTCCCGAGATGGTGATTGGTCTGTAATTAACTGCTGCAGTTTTAGAGCCACCTTTATGCAAAGGAACAACTTTGCCTTACTTCCACTGCCTAGGGACCATACCAGAGTTCAAACTTTAAGTTAAATAACCAAGTAAGAGGCGTTGACAATTCCTTTGCGCATTCACGCAAAAGCAGAGCTGATATTCCATCTAAACCTACAGCAGTGTTCTCATTTAAATTTTGCAATATACTATTCTTAACTTCAATTCTCACATTAGTTATTGCTACAGGTACAGAGAGAGATATTCTCACTTAGGTGATAGACTTTTGAAAAGTGATCACTCAGTAGCTATACTATTACATCTGAATTAGTCACCTCGATACCATCAGCGCCCACTAAGGTTATCCTTCCGAAGTCATTCTTCCTTTTACTTGTCACATAGCGGAAAACTCTTTGGGATTATCCTTGATCTCCTTCACTAAGGTCTTCTCATAATCTGATTTAGCTTTTCTTACTATGCTGGTAGCCTTCATTTAGAGATTGCGCTGCTTTACTTACTTATTGCCTTACTTCTGCTGTGGTTTTAAATTCAAGAAAGTAAGCATGAATCTTTTTTTTTTTTTTCAGTTGTAGGGAAGGAAACAAAATTCTGATGTTAAATTTGTATTGATTTTAAATTATTGCTCTATGTAACATTAAGCATATATACATATACAGCAATAATTTCCTCCATTTCTTTTTCTTTTTAGGTTGGGAAGATATAGTAATCTGGATGAAAAAATCAATGCCTAAAAGTTCAGATCAGGTTGGTGCATGGTTCTTGCAGAATCTCATGGAGTTTATTCAAAGATTAATGCCTGGACATACACCTCCATCGCAAACTAAAAGAGTCACCATACTAGATAAAACAGTTGAAGAGCACATTCAAAAGCTACATGATCTTTACTACCAAACACATAAGAAAGTCAATCCATTCTTTTTAACATATCTAAAGATACTTGGTAAGTTCAAAAAGCAGTAATTATATAGTACTGTTTATGCTAAAATTCTTTAAGGTGCTTAATAAATATTGCAAAATAGAGTCAACTGTCACTATAGCAGTTTTCTAGTGAATTTATTTTATCACAGTATTGTATCTATGAATTTTCATTATTGTTATTATTAATGTCTTCACCTCCATCTCATCTTATTAATGTCTTACCTCCATCTCATTGAACCATTCCTTAAACTCATTCACAGTTGCTACACTCACCACACTTATAAGCAAAGCTTTCCGCTCACAAAGCATTCTCCATGCAAAGAAGCTTCTTCCTCTCGCCCCCCCCCCCCCATTCACATCCTTCTTATACAGCTTCAAGAGTTGCAGATCAGAGTTGCTAATGTAACATGTGGTTTGAATATGAAGGCCATATTAATTAGCAACTCTGATCCATTCTCCTAATTATAAACTCCATCCTCTAGCATATCCTGGAATGTATGAAGTTCTTTGTTATTGTGACTTGGCCTACTATGGACAGACAAGAAGATCTGGAAAATCATCAACAAATTTAATACATTCACTAGTATTATTATGGCAAATCAGGTCTGGCAAACCACACTTTGGACATCCCTTCACACAGGATTAGATGGAAGAAAACCAGTGCTATTTAGAAGTCATTACAGATCAGAAAAATTATTTTTAGAGTCAGCCATGGCTATGAAGCATTCTCCTAACCTGAACAAGTTGGGTTGCATTAATTTGTCAAAAAGGTGGGAGACTGTAATCTTAAGATCAACTCCTACATAGCTGTAATACTTCTTTTTTTAAAGTCCTAATTTTGGTGCCCACTAATGTGGGCAATCTTTTGTCCATTAAATCTTTTTAAATCTTTTGTCCATTACAAATTGAATAGTTTCACTTATTCATTCTCACATGTAAAGTCTAATGTACTGTTTTGCGCTCTGAAGATGCTGGTTTAAATCCAGTGAAATATAAGTTAGTTAATAAACATCTTTTTTTTTAATAAATAGTCAGTTGAACAGTTCCAGAACTGTTTTCAGCAATGAAAAAAAAACATTGGGACAAGTGCATTGATTCATATGGTGAGTATTCTGAAGGGGACTAGAATATATTATTATCAACTTTAATAATTTTTTTTAAAAAGCAATTCTTTTTATTTTTGGGTACCCCTCATAAATAAATAAATCTTTATGTGTGTGTGTGTGTGTGTGTGTGTGTGTGTGTGTGTGTGTGTGTGTGTGTGTGTGTGTGTGTGTATATGTGTGTGTGTGTATATATGTGTGTGTATATATGTGTATATATATGTGTGTGTGTATATATGTGTGTATATATATATATGTGTGTATATATGTGTATATATATATATATATGTGTGTATATATGTGTATATATATATATATATATATATTATTATTATTATTATTATTATTATTATTCAGGCCTCCAAGGAGTCAAAAGACTCATCGAGGGAGGTCCTTCCTAAGACATAAAGTCTGTCAAGACTCATCGAGGGGAGGTCCCCCCCTGAGAAACACAAAGTTTATCATACCACTCTTTAAAGTCACTGACCGTTCTCGCTCCCACCACTCCATCAGGCAATGCATTCCACGGCTCAACCACCCTCCACACAAAGAAACCACTCCTTACCCTCTTGCTCACAGTTTCCTTTCGTAACTTCCAGGGATGGCCTCTTGTCATCACTCCTTCCCGCTGATCAACCAAGCGAAAGAACTCCCCAGTGTCAACCCTGTAACCACCTCTCAACAGTTTAAAAGTCTCAATCATATCACCTCTCCTTCTTCTATCCGCCAAACTCTGCAGTCCATATTCTCTCAGCCGATCCTCATAACTATCATTGTACAGTCCTGAAACCATCTTTGTCATCCGTCTTTGTATCCTTTCCACAGTTAATTTATCCCCTTCAAATCCTGGGGACCAAATCTGAGAACAATAGTCCAAGTGTGGTCTGATCAGAGACTTATACAACGGAATGATAACCCTCTTATCTCTGCAGGTCAGTGTCCTTCTCATAATAGCAGCAATCCTCTGTGTTACTTTCACCACCTTTGCAATATGTCCCCTAAACTTCAGGTTTCTATCAATCATCAACCCCAGCTCTCTTGTCTCCCCTACTTCCTCCAGCATAACTCCTCCCATAGAGTATGCAGCATCCCATCGATGTTTCCCAAACCTCAAGACCTTACGTTTTGCTGCATTAAACTGAGACCCCCATTCATTTGCCCATCTATCTAGCTTATTTAAATCCTCTTGCAGGGCTACCACATCTGCGCTATTACTAATAATCCTTCCCAGCTTCGCATCATCCGCAAACAACTGAATATCCCCCTGCAATCCACTGGCTATGTCATTGATATAACGGTTAAACAATATAGGTCCTAGTACTGAGCCCTGTGGGACCCCACTTGTAACCCTCTGCCTCCTGGAAACTGCTCCACCATACACAACTCTCTGATACCTATCAGACAGCCAATCCTGAATCCAGTTGACCAATCTGACATCCAGACCCATGTGCTGCAACTTAAATATCAGCTTATCATGTGGCACCCTGTCAAATGCCTTCGCCAAGTCTAAGAAAATTGCAGTATATGCCTTTCCCTCATCTAATGCTCTTGTAACTTTATTATAAAAGGCTAGCATATTGCTAAAACAAGAGCGTCCTTTCACAAATCCATGTTGATTCTCACAGATAATATATATATATATATATATATGTGTGTGTGTGTATATATGTGTGTGTGTATATATGTGTGTATGTATATATGTGTGTATATATATATGTGTGTGTATATATATATGTGTGTATATATATACAGGGTGTTCGGGATAAATTTGACATATTTATAATTAATTATATTTTTCCGTAAGTTACATGTATTAACACACACTTCTCTTCATTTAAAAGTTTGGACCCTTCTTCATTCATATACAAGATGTCAGAAAGGATGGATAGCTGGAACCCACCTGAATCATGGAAGAGAATAACTTGTATCATGATGATTCGTGCCCGCCATCAAAATAAGGATATTACGACTGCTGCCCAATGCTCCCTGAATACAGTAAAAACAATCAGGCATGAACTAGAGACTTGCAATGGTGACTACGAGGATGTAGCAAGAAGAAAGATCCCTAGCAGACGATCTGATTGCGTTCGTACAGCAGAATTCCTCGCAAATCTGCAGGAACAGGTGTTGAAGAACCCTGGCATTGGAATTCGGGCTTTGTTCGTGGAGTTGCTAACTGTAGTCAAGCCCTGGATAACAAGGGTAGCCAATGGTAGGCCGTATGTATGGCAGCAGGATTCGGCCCCTTGCCACACCTCTGGGAAAAGTCAAAAATGGTTGTCTGAAAATTTCGACGACTTCACCAGTCCAAATGTTTGGCCTCCAAACTCCCCAGACCTTAACCCCATGGATTATTTTGTATGGGGCGCAGTTGAAAAAGACACCAATCGCACTTCCAGTAATACAAAAGCCCAGTTAATGGATAAAATTAAAACAGTTTTTGCGGCCCTTCCCAGGGAGACTGTAGCATCAGCTTGTTCGAGGTTCCGAAGAAGAATTGAAGCTGTGATCGATGCTAATGGTGGTTATTTTGAGTAAATCTTGTTGATAGTATTGTAATTAACTCTGCCTGTAATGTTTTTTTTGTCAATTCATTAAATTTAATAGATACAAAGAAGATTTTCTTTTTCCTTACGAAACTGTCAAATTTATCCCGAACACCCTGTATATGTGTGTGTGTGTATATATATATGTGTATATATATATATATATATATGTGTGTGTGTGTATATATATATATGTGTGTATATATGTGTGTATATATATATATATATATATGTGTGTGTGTATATATATATATATATATATGTGTGTGTGTGTATATATATATAGAGAGAGAGAGAGAGAGCTATGGAATTAGATGATGTGGTTCCATGAAAATTCATCAAACGTAGTTAATCGAAAGACAGTCCACATGGTTAGCCTAGTGGCTATGCGCTTCATAACCATATGCCTGGGGAAGGAGTGTCCTAGGTTTGATTCCTATCGACGATGTGAGGAGCTCAAAGATCTTCCTCAACCATAGCCAAGTTAGCCAGTCTTGGGCGTCGACAGCAGGGTTTTTTCCTCAGTTTATCCTGGGGCTTTTCCTCCTGTTAAGCAGGCAAACTGGCTCCATGAACACACACACTTCGACAGACATGGGATACCACCAGGAATAAGGTGCAACCAACCTATTCCATGGGATTATTGGTTACGGAAGCTTACATGGTAAAATGTGAAGCCTGCATGAAAGTGTAACGTACGATGACGATGATATATATACAGTAAAACCCCGAAGTTACGCGGTAGGTGGGACCAACAAAAAGCGCATAAGTCGAATTTGCATAACTTGGGGTATAATTTTGCATGTAATTTATATATACAAACATACAATTGGGACCAAAAGTTTACAAAAACATCTATTTTTAAGAAATATAATCATAATTGTAGTTTTTCGTACATAAAAAAAAGAAAGTTATTTCGATGTTGATGGTTTCATAAAATCTAATAGATTAGTCTGATGGCATAATGTCTTTTTCTTGTCACGCAAAATTTTTTCATAGCAAGCTAATGATTTTTTTATTCCTTGCCTTGTGGCTACAATTCGTTCCTCGTTAGAATCAATGTCCTCCAAAATCTGTAAACCTTTCTTTTATGATTGTTCTTACTGTGGATTCCTGTAGATCAAACTTCTTTGCTAGCTCACAAATTTTCATTCCATCTTCAAAATCCTTAATAATGTTGAGTTCTGTTTCCAAAGTCAATGTTTTTCTTTTCTTGCTAGCAGTAGAAGAACCGGACTTGCTTCTTTTGGATGACATTGTTATTTTTTATATGATTTTTATCAAGAACATAACATTAAACAATTGCAAGGTTTGTAGACTATAAAAATCGTGTATGAATGGAGACCGCGGGAAACACGTCAGTGCTTGTTCACAGCATTGCGACAATGGTGAATGTGGCCGGCACATGAAAGATACAACTAGTGGTGAGGTGGGATGGTAATATGTACATATAAGAAGCTGCATAACTCCGGATTCACGTAACTCGGGGTATGACTGTATATACAGTTTGTCCCAAAATTCATGCAAAATTTAAATTTAGTGCCATTTGTGCGGTAAAGTGTTGCCAACGAGAAAAAAAAGACAGCGTGACAGCTGACAGTTCAGGGTTATTAAAAATGGAGCGCTACACGAAAGAACAATGCATTTTCATTGTTGAGCAATATTTTAAAAATAATGAAGGTTTGGCAGCTACAGTTCGCAATTTTCGTACAAAATATGGTTGGAATAGTGATTTAACTTCATCAACTGTGAAAAGATTAATTAAAAAATTCAAGGAAACTGGATCAATTAGTGATCTTATACACTCTGGCCGTCCTTCAACAAGTCATTCAACAGAAAACATCGAAGCAGTTCGTGAGAGTGTTGCTGAGAGTCCAGGAACATCAATTCGGCACCGTGGTCTTGAATTGGGCATTTCGAGAAGCTCTCTACAGCGTATTCTCATGAAAGATTTGCATCTTTATGCTTACAAAGTTCAATTGACTCAAGAACTGAAGCCTACTGACCACACATAGTGAAGAGAGTTCGTTGAATGGATTATTCCAAGTGGAAAAACTCAACAGTTGATGTAATTACAGGGATAGAATGTGAAGGGTTTATAGGAAGACAGGAAGGATACTGATGATGACAGTGGATGAATTGTTGCCAAAAAGAATAGGAGATAGGCAGGAGGGTAGCTGTTCATTTGAAGTAGTTTCATTAGAGATCAAGGCCAGTAAGACAAAATATACAGTTAGTTGTTGCTATAGGCCAGGGGTTCCACAAATGACCCGGAACGCATACATCGGAAAATTAGTACAAGTTGAGTGATTATTATGGAGGACTTCAAGTATGGAGATATATAGACTTGAAGGAAGAAAGATCACATGGCAGGGAGCAAACGGAATTTATACACCTGTTGAGAGATTATTGCTTGAGGCAGCATGTGATGGAAGCGAAGAGGGGGTGTAGGAATATTTGAAGGAATATTATCCATGTATACCTTTCTGACAGAATATTCCTCAAGTTTTACAGTCTCCCAAGTCAAAATCGCATGGTTACTTTTGGAAATTGGTGACAATGTGACCTCCTTTGATTATGGATAGCTCTTCTGATACTACAACCAAAGGAGGCCACATTGCCACCAATTTCCAAAAGTAACCATGCGATCTTAATTTGGGAGATTGTAAAACGTGAAGAATATTCTGTCAGAAATGGTATACATGGATCTAAAAGGCAGATGATTATGAGGAAGCTTAAATTTGTGCCATGGCATAAAACACTGCAAGAGAAAGATGTTAGTAGTGCATATAGGATAGTGAAGGGTTATCTAAATGAAGCATTTTTAAATTAGGAATTAGATGGATGAGTAATATCATTAAGCATAACTGCAGAGAAGAAAATGCTTTGGAGAGTATATAAAGAGAAAGGTTACCAGCAAACTCATAAACAGTAGAAGGCTCAGGCAAGAAAGATAACTAACAAGGCAAGGAAAGCAAAATCAGATTATGAAAAGAATTTTGCCAAGCAGGCCAAAGGGAATCCTAAAGAGTTCTTTCACGATTATTAACCTTAATGAGTGATGATGGTCACAAAGTGACAGAAGCAGTTAAAATAGGTGAGTTTCTGGGTGACCACTTTGCAAGGGTATATCATCTAGTGAGGTTACTGCTGTAGCATATGCGACAGACACTGATGTGCCAATTATATATTTGGTTTAATCCTTTATATAAGTGTAAGCAAACAAAGTTTGCACCTGAAATATTTTCAGGACTGGGGCAACTCTTGGTAAAGGTGGTATAACTTCACATCACTTGCCTTAGTATCCCATAATGCAAAACACATATCCTTATGGGTATGTAGGGAAGGGTAGTGTCCCTTCCCATCATGCTATGCATTATGGGAAGGGACACTACCCTTCCCTATATTATGTGTAGGGTTACATCTTGAAAAGCTCATGAGATCCCCCTGATCACCCAACAATGAGTGACCCAGAGGATCATTTAATTCAGTGGTTGTTCCCCTCAGTAACAGGCTCACCCCATCACTGAGAAGAACTCTCAGTGTTGGCTCTACCCAGCGGCAGGCTCACCTCACCATCGAGCAGAACTGCTCATCTGAGGGGCAACAGCAACAGCTGAGCCTCAGTTAACTTCATGAGCTACAGCATTGCCATCCATTACCCTTCTACATGGGTAACAGCAACAGCCAAGCCTCAATTAAAACTTCATTGGCTACAGCATTTTGCCATCCATTACCCTAGGCAGAAACTCTGCTTCCCTGGAATCAAGTCACCAACCAGTTCAACCTTTATTCAGGCCTCATCAGTGGGAGCCAGACCCAGAGGTGGTGATACTAATTTGGAAGTAATGCAGAAGTCATATTTCCATATACCAGTTACCAAAAGGTGTCATGCCTTATTATTAAAATTCTCTGGATGATGGAAGTTTTTTCACTTGGTTATGCTAGCAATTATATATTTGGTTTAATCCTTTATTCAAGCGTAAGCAAACAAAGTTTGCACCTGAAATATTAGGACTGGGGCAATTCGTGGTAAAGGTGGTATAACTTCACATCACTTGCCTTAATATCTCATAATGCAAAGCACATATCCTTATGGGTATGAGGCAATTTTTGGCAGCTAGTATATGGAAATATACTAGTAGTATATTTCGTGTATAAGTAGGGATACCAAGGAACTTTTAGCTAAATATGAAAAAACTGAAGATCCAACTATTGTTAAGGAATTCATAGCAATGCTCGAAATAAACAGAAACGAAAGATGGATTTCAACCATCCATGAACTTGACTTCACCAAATCTAGCTGGAAAAGCTGGTCACTCCTGAGAAAATTTTGGAGCAGAACCAACAACATACAAACCACTAGAGATAACTACTTATCAAATGGCTAATCATTTACTGAAAACCTCCAAGATTAGTCCCAGCTCTACCAGGAAAATAACTGTGCAATCTTCCATCAGAAAAAAATCTGATGGCCTCTGAGCTTCCTGATCTTGAGCAGCCAGTTTCTCTTGAAGAGGTACAGGAAACCTTAAAACTCACCAAGAATGGCAAGGCTACAGAAGTGGATAGTATCCTTGAGTTTCTAAAACATCTTGGCCAATGAGGTCAAACATGACTGGCTGCCATTTTATCAAAAATTATAACAACTAGAAAACTACCAAAACCACGGTGGAAGCCAAAACAATTGCAGTGCCCAAACCAGGGAAAAATCCAAATAATGTCAAAAATCTATGACCTATTTCTTTTCTTTGCTCCACCTTTAAGCTCTTTGAGTGACTTCTTAAAAGAATTTCCCTATTCATTGAAAGAGCACTCCTGATTAAACAAGCTGGCTTCAGGCTGGGAAGAAGTTGCTGTGACCAGATCCTGTCCCTGACAACATAGATTGAAGCAGGCACTCATAAGAAACTTAAATTCGGAGTCACTTTTATTGATCTAACATCAGCTTATGACGCAGTCTGGATCAGGGGCCTCCTCCTAAAACTATGCAATATCATAAGGTGCAAAACAACTTTCCAGCTTTTTGAATTCATTCACTCCAACAGAAAGATCACAGTCCATATTGACGGAGAAAAGAGAAGGCCCAGATTTCTCCACAATGGTCTTCCACAGGACTCTGTGTTGTCCCCTTTACTATTTAATATCTACACATCTGACTTACCACATACCAGCTCAAGCAAATCCTACACCAGTCTACCTCCTTTGCCAACCTGCAAACAACCTTGAATACAGACCTGAACATCCTAGAGGTGTACTTCAAGACCATCTGTCATCTGGAAAAGCAGTGGTACCTGAAGCCAAATCCAACAAAAACTGTGTCCACAGCATTCTCTGAACAATGCAGAGGTGAATCGACACCTCAACCTCTCTTTCTGTGGCAAAAAAAAGGTAGAGCATGCGCCTTACCTTAAATGCCTTGGAGTGAGCCTGGACAGAAGCCTAACCTATAAAAGGTCCATCACCAACCTGTTCAACAAAATTAAAACAAGAAATAATATAATCTCACAGCTTTCTGGAACAACCTGCGGTTATGGTGCTGATGTCTTAAAGTTGTCTGCACTAGCCCTTGCATTTCTGCAGCACAATACTGTGTCCGTCTGGGAAAGAATTGCACACACTAACATTATAGACACCCAGCTAAACTCTACCATGCACACAATTAGTGAAATGCTGAGAAGCACCCCTCTCCCATGGCTGACGTCCTATCTAACATTGCTCGACCATATATATGGAGAAGACATGCCTCGATTAAAGTATTTAATATAGTAATGAGCAACCTACTCCTGTCCCTGCACCAGACTCTTTTAAATCTACTTAGTCTTCACCAAAATCAAGAAAGCCTTTCTGGTCCATGGATGAACTTTCCTCAGCTGCCTTACCATCAACATCTGACATGTGGAGAGAACACTAATCCAACAATCTTCCAACAAATGGTTTCCTGGTTGAAGATCCCTTTGCTCTGCAGCCTGGTTTTTCCCTTCCTAGGAAGATGTCATCTGTCAACAGGATCAGAACAAACCAGGGCTGCATAAATGGAGACTGTCAGACCACCCTTATTGTGATTGTTCCCTTGTGGCCCAAGGTGCCAATTTCATGGTTGTGGCCTCCAGGACATCCACGAGGTAGCAGATGAGGCACTAGATTGGTTTCTGGTCTGGACATTGACCTGTAGCTACTTTTACCATAAGAATAAATAAAGGGGAAATATACGCGTGGATAGGCTTATGTGTTCGTCAGACATGTTATGATAGGTTTCACGGTATAAAAGAACACAGATGGTTAAGCAAATAACTATTTATTAACTTAAGGCTAATATTTCGCTGGTCTTATATCCAGCATCTTCAGAGCACACAACACAAAGTTTGTTACAAAGGCAAGACAACCACAATCCGGTGTAACAGTGGGGACAGTATAAGTGATTGCGGCGTGCAACACAAGACTAAAGTCCTAATATGGCGCCATCTAGGAAAAAAAAAAAAAAAAAAAATTTCAAGTTTTGAAATAGTAGTCCAAATGATAAAAAATAAAAGTGATAAATATTAATTTGGTCTTAGGATGACTGTCTCCCAAATCTTTGGTAGATTTATACAGCCATACTTGTTAAGGTTTGGGGTATGTTTCAAGGCGGGGCCAATCGTTCGATGCTGTTGGCACACTCTCCCTCGATGAGTCTTTGGACTCCCTGGAGGTGTCAAATAATAATAATAATAATAATAACCTCTCTGACTTGTAGAGGCTTCTGTGTATTACTTTTGTTTCTTTCCAATTGATCCTGTGTGCAGGGGTATCCAGAGCATGGTCTGCCAGACCCGACTCACCATAGCGAAAGTGTCGGATATATTTTTTGTGTTCACTGAGGCGGATGTCCACATTTATGCACTCCTTTATCACATCCTGGTGTCTATGAAGTGCCCTGTTCTTGCCATCAAGCCTACTACGGACAGACAGGAAGAAATGTGGACATCCGCCTCAGTGAACACAAAAAATATATCCGACACTTTCGCTATGGTAAGTCGGGTCTGGCAGACCATGCTCTGGATACCCCTGCACACAGGATCAATTGGAAAGAAACAAAAGTAATACACAGAAGCTTCTACAAGTCAGAGAGGTTGTTCCTGGAATCAACAGAAGCCTTGAAACATACCCCAAACCTTAACAAGTATGGCTGTATAAATCTACCAAAGATTTGGGAGACAGTCATCCTAAGACCAAATTAATATTTATCACTTTTATTTTTTATCATTTGGACTACTATTTCAAAACTTGAATTTTTTTTTTTTTTTTTTTTTTTTTTTTTTTTTTTTTTTTTTTTTTTTACCTAGATGGCACCATATTAGGACTTTAATCTTGTATTGCACAGTGGGGACAGTATAAGTGATTGCACGCTGCAATCACTTATACTGTCCCCACTGTTACACCGGATTGTGGTTGTCTTGCCTTTGTAACAAACTTTGTGTTGTGTGCTCTGAAGATGCTGGATATAAGACCAGCGAAAAATAGCCTTAAGTTAATAAATAGTTATTTGCTTAACCATCTGTGTTCTTTTATACCATGAAACCTATCATAAAAAGCGGAAATACGACTCTCTGAAGGATACTTTATTATTATTATTATTATTAACATTTGCCCTCCATGGAGTCAGAGACTCATTGTGGGAGGTACATACTATTGCACATAATGCTCATTCAACTGCACCTTAAACTGATTCAATGTGTACTTAACTGGAATTCCCTGGAATATTCCCTTAAGATACATGGTGATATGTCATAGCTTATGTGTTCATCGCACATGTTGATTGCATTTTAACGGTAATAGATATAAACACAGATTAATAAGAAAATAACTATTTATTAACTTTAATGCTGATATTTAGCTGGTATTATATCCAGCATCTTCAGAGCATACAAACAAAGTTTGTTACAGTTATAAGACAACTGCAATCCAGTATAACAGTGGGACTAGTATGAGTAATTGCAGCGTGCAACACAAAGACTAAAGTCCTAATTAGGTGCCATCTAAGTTAAAAAAATAAAAAAAAAAGAAAAGATTAATTTGGTCTTATGATGACTGTCTCCCAAATCTTTGGTAGATCTGTATAAAGCCATACTTGTTGAGGTTAAGATTATGTTTTAAGGCTTCTGTTGATTCCAGGAACAACCTCTCTGACTTGTAAAAGCTTCTGTGTAGTACTTTTGTTTTTTTTTCAATCGATCCTGTGTATGCAAGGATATCCAAAGCATGGTCTGCCAGACCCAACTTGCCATAACAAAAGTGCCGGATATATTTTTTGTGTTCATTAAGACAGATGTCCACAGTTCTTCCTGTCTGTCCATAGTAGGCTCGATGACATGAACAGGGCACTTCATAGACATGGTGATAGACCTCCTGGATGTGATAAAGGAGAGAATCTGTCTTTAGGTGAATGGATGAGAGTTGCCAATTTCACATAAGGTTTAAATGCAGTGTGTAGTTGGTGTTTGTTAAGCACCCTAGATATCTTTTCAGATGTGCCTTTAATGTATGGGATGATGACAGTTTTGTTGTTAGTCTTCTGTGGTAGATAGTAGGGGAGATTTTTGGGCACATTAAAGGCATAAGTACATAAGTAGGTTAGTGAAACATGATCTCCCTTTAACAAACCCATACTAATAACTACAGAGAATACCGCTATTATCAACACATTTCCGTATTCTAATTGTAACTAATATCTGCAGTACCTTCACTACAACTCCAGATATACAGACCGGTCTATAATTTGTAGTTACAGCCTTATCACCACCTTTATGCAGTGGAACAATTTTATCCTCCTTCCACTCCCTTGGAACCTGTGATGTTGTAAGACTCTTATTAAACAGGCATGCAGTGCTACTGCCAATTCCCTGGAATATTCCCTTAAGATACATGGTGATATGTCATCAAATCCTATTGCCTTATTGACATCAAGGTTATTTATTTCCTCAAATACCTCCTACTCACTCACAATTAAGCCATTCCCTCCTGTCTTCTACACTTTAGTTCTTCATGATTCCACCCTGATCAGGATGAAATACCCTTATGAATTGATCACTGAATACCTCAACAATGCTTTTGTAGCAGTTACCATTCTACAACTTTCATCCATTAACTTAATCTTACATGATCATTCTTCTTTCTACTTGTCACATATCTAAAAAACTCTCTGTGAGCACCCTCTTAGCCTGATTTTCCAATTTCTACTCATACTCTACTTTTGTTTTCCTTACTAACTGCGTCACTCTCCTGGCTTGTTCTTTATATTCTTCATGATTACCATTATTCATCTTGTACTTCCTCCAAACTACTTTCTTTTTCCAGATTTCATGCTTAAGCTCTGCATTCATCCATTTTACACCTATGTTGTGTCGGAAAAAGTGCCAACTCACTTTTAATGAGTTATCCCATTTTCGACCCAATATAAGGTTACGTTAAAAGCCATGGATATGGACATGCTTATGCCTACCAGAAGAAAATGTGCATCTTGGTAACTCAGAACTGTGTCTAAACATTTTTTGTAGATATTAAGTGAATTTTGACTAACACATAATTTAAATAGATGTTTGTGGATTAATTAAAAGAGGAAAATTATGTATAATTACTGAAATTGTATATAAGATAATACATGCATAGGACCATGTCAAAAACAGTTCGGAGCTGCGGTAACCAATCGGCCGCCGCTATGTGCGTGACGTAGCCACCAAGAGAGGGCGCTCACATGAGGTATATAGGTTTCGGCGCCGAATTCAATCGCTTTCTATTTTCTGTTTCCTGGTTCCTGATTCCAAGTGCTGGATAGTTGTGAAGCTTGCCGCCGTGCCAGAAAGAGCCGTTGGTTAGCCATGCCAACGTATAAAACAGCAAAGAGGTGAATCTCTTTCGAAAAGAATAGAAGTATGTCGCGGATGCCATAAGAAATATACGGTGAGGAAATCCAGAGATCTAGTTAAGGAAGTCCTAATAACTACCAGAAAAGCAAGAACGGTAAGACGCAAGTTTTCGTATTAGATTAACTAATAACCAAAGAGGGAATAAGAAACAGAACGTTAAGGAACTCCATATAGTCTACTTCTACTTTATATCTAAAGAACTGTAATCTTTTGGACATTCTGTCTACGACTAAAGAGCAAGTAACACCCTAAGCTTAAGCTGAGCTGGGAACCAAGGCTTCGGACTGTTTATGCTAGAAGAAACATTGTTATTATTGTATTAAATTTGAATTTAAATATTAACTGAATTTTGGGGGAGGATAAAGCCAGAATATAAGAGAAAATATTGTCTCATGTGAATTTAGCAAGACAGAGTATATCTAATATCTTTCACACTAGGATTGTAGAATATATCTATGTATATGTGTTATTCCCATGAATGAGAACTGAGCAACCCAGTAGAAATTAACCGAGCCTGAATATAGTTATACAAAGAAGAGTGTGAAATTGATACCATAAGATTTCAGAGTAAATAATTTTGGATATGTAAATTTAAGAGCGGGGAAGTTCAGGCTCTTTAGAATTGAAATCTCTGACCTAAGTGTATATATAGGTGTTTGTCTAAAATAAATGTATTTCTTTAATTTGAACCCATGAGTCTGTCATTGTTCTGAGAGTTGAGTTACCACTTGTTAAAATTCGGACTGTGCATAAGTGATAAGGGAATCCATTAGTAACTAAGAAAGGGGGACCACGACTGCAAACCTCTTGATCCCTATATTGTTTTCAGTAGCTTAAAATTGTGTCTCAGACTTCAGTTGCTGGCTGGCGCAGTCAACTTAAAGAATATAAATTTGTTGGCAACGGAAGAGCTGAAAACAGATAAGATAAGTGAATAGAATAATAATAAAATAGTAAATAATAGGGAGAACAAGACGTAACACCTACCTCATTCATCCTTTTAGCCTCTGGAATACATTCACACACTGATGCTGTTATGTATTTCTTTGTCAGTTCCCATGCAGCATTTATTCCTTACCACTCAACTCCTCGTTCCATGTTATAGTTCCATCCTGTCTCCTAAGCTTGTTGTAATTGCCACCTTATAATTCCAATATATCCTTTCGTCACATAAGTCTGCATATGACCAGCCACAACACAGGAAATTACTTCATGATCACTTTCATCAACTGGAGGAAAGTGTAAAACCCTTATACTCAATCACATCCTCTGAAGAAATGATGAGATCTAGAACTCTTGATCCTCATGTGCCCTTCTTTACATACCAACTGAGAGAGTTATCTCTCAAGAACTTGAGAAATTGATTTTCCTTATTCCCTTATTATTTTCCTTATTAAGGTAGACCTTACTTAACCTTTTGGCGCTTGGAATACACAGAGACACTTGGATCAGTCTTGAACAGCACCCAAGCAACATATTTTTCCCTTCCATCCAACACCTCATTTCATGATATAGCTGCAAACTGTCTCTTGATCGCTTAATAATCAACAACCTTTTAATTTCACATATATCTTTTCCTCACAGAGGTCCTCATATAGATGACCAACACCCAGGTAATCACTTCATGTTACTCTCACCAACCATGGGGAGATTTGGTACCTCATTTGTAATAACATCCTCTGATGAAATAATCAAATTCACTATTAGATACTGTCTGAGGTAGTTGTCCATCAAGAAACTAAAGAAATTTATTCCCATTACTCCTGGCTGCTACTGTTCATCAAAATCTATATTACTTTATGGTAAAATCACCTATTTCTTATTTGATTGGCTAATTATTTTATATATTTTGTTGTCATTGTCCTCCACATTATCAGGTCTATCACAACATCAAACTAAATGTTTCATTCATAGAAGTAAACATTTATTCCTCTACCCCTCTGTCTCACACAATTCTACTTCAAAATCACTGCCATTATTTCTCTCTTGCAAATGTACCCTGCATGAGCAGAACTCCTTTTCTACCGACAACAGCACTCCATCTTCCTTTTTGACTATTTTGCCTTCACAAAAAATATCATACCCCATCATCTCTATTTCTGTTAGGATGTTGTTCTCATCCAACTTACTTATCATCTTACTTATTCCGACAATTTTTTGTTGAATGAAATTGATCAATGCAACAATTTCATGCCCTTATTTCTGATAATTTTGATTCATATATAAAGATAAGAGTTTATTTCTGGGTTTATAACATGTTCCACCAATACCTTGTCTCAGACATGACTCCTCTATACCTTTGCACAGTTATTCCCCTTCTCTCACACATGATCCATCCTGTAACTCTATCTCCAAACCCAGATCCTCCCCCTCCCTGCATTTTTCAGGATATCTTATTCCATTCTTTTGCATTCACTTCCACTTCTTGCTATGTTTCCTGTTCTTCCTGAATTCCCCTCCATTTCTCCCATCTCCCTTGAATTCTGTTTTCTCTTTTCTCAATTCACACCCACTCCTTTAATTTCTTGTATCTTTTTTATTCTGCTCTTCCATATCACTGACTTCTTACTCCCTTGGATCTTTTCTATGAAGTTATTAATCTCCCATTAGTCTATATTAATCCATTAAGAATTTTAAAGAGTTGTAAATAAAGAATATAAACTAATACAAAACCTGGTATTATGTACACAGCATGCCAGTAACAAGACAGATGCTAGCCATTTCATGTTTAAACATTATCAGATGGAACAGCATCGCTTTCTCTGTGCAATTTTATATGTAAGGAGTAACATGATTTTAAGAAGTTAAAAACATAAAATTCTTTGTTTTTCTTTTCAAGGTTGATGTCAGTGAAGTGTCATTAAAGAACAGAGATATGTAGTAATAAGAAACATTCTTACATATATTGTCCATGCAAAGGGAGCATCCAATCTTCTTGTCAAATGTGACTTCAATTGCCAGCCTGGTTAGCCAAGCAGTTAGCGTATCTGCTCTCCAGCCAAAAGGCTGTGGTTCAAATTCCACCATGGGAAATTGAGAAAATACTAGTGGTGGTGGTGGTTGGCAGTAGATGGCATTGGTGTAGATTATGCAGTGGAGACGGAGAGTTGTAGAGTGGGTGACCTACCTTGATGAGTCTTTGGACTCCTGGAGGTGTCACATAATAATAATAATAATAATAGTAGTAGTAGTAGTATTCTGCCACATATCATACTATTTGGACTTCTTTTGGACAAAGGGCTAGCAGGTGACAGCTGGAATCTCCTTCTAGCATCAGGTTAAATTCCATGTACGGTCTAGCAGCTCGTCTGCAGAATCACGTTCCCTCAAAAGGAGGAAGTCCACTGTATGTCTGGTATCTCATTGAATAGTATTAACATTACTCCCACCATATGAAAAATGGATGAAATATTTAAAAAAAAAAGATCAGGAGACCAAGTACATCATCACATACTTCAGCCTTTTAATAATAAGTAGTAATGTTTCACTGGGGGGAAATGGAGTCACCTACTGGGTTTAGTTGAAATTTCTTCCAACTAATAGATATCTCATCACAGCTGGAATACTCGATGTTCCCAGCAAGATTTATCAAGAATTAGAGGCAGATTAAAGTGGCTTAAAGGGGTAGTTGGAAGAAAAAGCTGGTTTGGTTTCAAATAATACCAGAGTTGTCTGTAATAAATTTAACCTTTGAAACAAATATTTCATAAATAATATGGCGAGGATTTCTATTTTCATTTTAAGATATGGAAAAGGCATATGATAAGCTGCCATTAGAAGAGCTCTTCAAAATACTACCATTATATATATTTATATATTGGATGCCACAGATTTCCTCAGCTATATAACATGAAGAAATTTAATGACTGTAAGCTGAAATAGAAGAAAAAAGCCAAAATAGAAAAAAAAAAAACTTTATTATTTGAATGCACAACTAGTTTTGTGTTCTTAGATGTCTTCATCGGGTGCATAACATGAAAAGAGAAATACAAAAATATACAATACTAGAGAACAACAGCTATAAATTAACTTTCAAACATATTGCTGAATGAAAAGATTGGAAAAAAGTTCAGGGTGGTGATTAACAAAGGTAGTTTCTGGTCTCTGATATATTGCGTATGAAAAAAGGTTGAGAAAATTCAATATGCAGAGTCTAGTGGATAGGAGGAGAAGATAGAATTGATGATGAAAGTGATAAAAAAAATTATTATTATTATTAAGAGAGACCTCTGGGAGTCAAGAACTCATCGATGGAGGCCATACTACATGCACTAGCTGTCATACTTATTCTTGAATTCATTGACACTGCTTGCACTCACAACATCCAATGGCAATCCATTCCAATCATGCATGACCCTATGAGAAAAAAATCTAGCCCTCGATGAATGAGGGCTAGATTTTTCTCTCACTGGGGGCTAATAGCAGCATTCATTCTCAGCTTTCAAAGGTGCTCTCCTGTCCTTTCTCCACCCTCCATAAATTGAAAAATTCCATCAGCTGAAATCCCGCATGACCCTTTTTCAGAAGTTTATAAGTCTCAATCATATATAACTCCCCTAATTCTACAAATTCTCAATCTGTCTTCATAATGTATTTCACAACCCTTATGTCATTTTTAACCCTCTCCTTTGCACTCTTTCCACTAGAATCACAATGGAAACTAGAAGACCAGGTCTGGTCTCCTGGTTTCCATTGTGAAACTTGCACAATAGTTCCAAGTGAGGTCTTATCAAGGCCTTGTAAAGAGGCAAATATAGTATAATAGTAATAAGTATTGTTGAATTCATCACATCTTCCTTTAAATAAAAATAAATTATTTATCTTAAGTCATATAAATAGTGAATATATCTGAAATCCTGTCACTTATTCAACTTTGAATCTTGAAACAATTGGTATTGATTATTGTTGTTAATTAATCTTTTATAGGAAGCGAACTGGATTTTACTACTCTTCAAGACATCCTTTCTGTAATTTTACCTAATATGCATTCTTTTGATCCATTCAA
The DNA here is from genome assembly GCF_054136105.1 of Typopeltis vanoorti. Lineage (NCBI taxonomy): Eukaryota > Metazoa > Arthropoda > Arachnida > Uropygi > Thelyphonidae > Typopeltis > Typopeltis vanoorti. The sequence continues at coordinate 97,519,327 of NC_143569.1, forward strand.
AAGAATGAAAAATCTAAAGGATGGAATTTCCTATGATGCCACACGGGCTTTAATGTTAATTGAAGCTTATCATCAAGTACCCACCATGATGGGATTGCCCCTTAATTGGACAACCAATGCTACCTTTATCTATTCATTTCAGTCAGGGCTCCATTTTGATTTAAATACACAGATGAAATCAGATCCTTATGCAGAAGGAAGAATTCTTTTCCGGCCAAGGTAATCAATGGATGTTTCATGAAGTCAAAATCATAAATTAATAAAATTTATTAAAAATATGAAAAAATTGTTAAACTTTCCTTTCTGAAAATTCCTCAGAATGATATTTTAATAAAGTTGTAAGCCACATGAATAAAATGCTACTTTAAATGTACTTCAACATTTATAATATAATTACAAAATTTTATATAAATTATTATTATTATTGTTATCATCCTAAAACCCCATGGAGTCAGAGGAACATCTGGTAAATACCTTTTGTCATACAGCTCATCATACTGTACCTTAAACACAATCAAATTCTTTGCAGACACCACCCTTTCAGTCAATGCATTCCAATCATTCATAGGCCATCAAGAGATGACCTCTTGTTCTCAACACCCTCAGTCTCCCATTATTTTATGAAAAATCTCTTTAACATTAATCCTATAACAGCACCTTACCAACTTGTATGTCTCTATCATATCACTCTTCTTCCTCCTATCCACTAGACTTTGCAAATTGCATCAATTTAACCATTCTTCATATTCGCCATTCCAGAGATGAGAACTGTTTGGGTCAATTGCCTCTGGATGATCTCCAACATTTCTTCATCCTTTTGAAAAACCAGGTGACCAAATCGGTGTACAGTAGTCCATATGCGGCCTAATCAGAGTCTTATGCAATGGAAGCAGAATCTGCTTAGTTCTACAAATCAGTATCCTTCACATTCCTAGAATTTGTAGTGTTGTCTTCAAAATTTTGGCAATATGTCCACTAAATTTTAGATCCTTATCCACTATTATGCCACATCCAACAATATATCCCCACCATGAGTAAATTCTACATCCCATCTTTGTTTTCCAAATTTTTAAACCTTATATTTCACAACATTGAACTGCTATCCCCAATCCTGTCCCCATTCACTCAGTCTATTCAAGTGTAAGGCCACAACATCTGCTCTACTACTCATAGTTTGTCCCAAATTTGCATCATCTGCAAACAACTGAATATTCCAATTCAAATCTTCCTCAATATCATTAACATACAGGTTAAACAGCAATAACCCTAAAATAACCCCGAGGTACACCACTACTGACTTTCATCTTCTGGGATATTGCTCCCTAATACACAATTCGTTGATACCTATCAGGCAGAATTCAATGCAGCAGTCTAATATCCAACCAATCTACTCTAGTCTGTCAAAAGTCTTTGCAAAGTCTAAGTATACTATTGTGTATCCATTGCTGTTGTCACCTTATTAAAATAATTAAGTACATTACTAAAACAAGATCTCCTTTTAGCAAATTCGTTCTGTCCATTGCCATCCCAATTTAGGACCCTGATTTTCACCAGCCTTTCCAGTGTTTTCACCACAACACCTGACACACGAATCGCCTATAAGTTGCTGCTTGAATTTTGTCACTTCCTTTATGAAGCAGTACAATTTTGCTTTCCTTCCACTAATTTGGAACTTGACCCATGTAAGACTCATATTAAACAAACCCATGAAGGCAGTTGTCAACTTTCTGGCTTTTTGCTTTAAAATACATGGTGATATATCAAGTCCCACAACCTTATTAATATCAAGTTTGCTTAATTCCTCATATACCTCATGTTCACTCAAAGTCAGCCTCTCCTCCTCATCATGCATTATGGGAAGGCCACTACCCATACCGGTTTCAATCTTTATTGAAGGCTCATCAGTGGGAGTAAGACCCTGAAGTGATACCAAGATTGCAGTAATGTAGAAGTCATATTTCCCTATACAAATAGTCAAAAGGTGTAACACTTCATTACTAAATTAGAGATCTGAATTAGAGACAGATGTTAAAAGTTTTTTTTTCAGTTGGTTATACTATAAATCAAATATGCCAAGAAATTATATTTTTGGTTTCATCCGTAATCCAAGTGTAAGCAAAGAAAGTTTGCAAGTGAAGTCACTTCATGACTGGGCTACTTGTATATGAAGGCTAATGACTTCACGTCAATTGTACATTACATTCTACATTACTTCTGCATTACTTCAACCTTGATGTCATTAGCCTCCATATACAAGTAGCCCAGTCATGAAGTGACTTCATGTGCAAACTTTGTTTGCTTACACTTGAATAAAGGATGAAACCAAGAATATAATTTTTGGGCATCTTTGATTTATTTAAACTGACATCCATTCTCCGTTGCTTAGACTACAGTCTGTCTAAAATCAAAATTTTAACATAATCTGTATTAACTATCTCTCTACCCAACTTTGCATCATCAGAAAAGAACTGAACAGTTCCTCTCAGATCCTTTCCTATATAACAGTAGCACCCAAGAAAAGAGCCCTGTGGCATGCCACTAGTCACAGGTCTTCTTCTGAACTCTACTCCTGAATAAACTACTCTCTGATATCTCTCCATCAACCACCCTCTTATCCACCTCACCAATACTGTGTCCATTCCTGTGTGCTGCAATTTATTAATTAGAATTCCATGTGGTATCCTCTTAAGCTTTTGCAAAGTCCAGCAGTATCACTGTAAACCTATTATCTTCACCCAAATCAGTTGTCACTGTATTATAAAATATGAGCAAGTTACTGAGGCATGACCTACTTGTCACAAAACCATGTTGTCCCCCCATACAGTTTCCCATTTCTGTCTATCCATTCCTGTGTTTTGCTCTTGACCAACTTACTTCTCCAGTACCTTGGCAACAACTCCTGATATATGCCGATAATTAGTAATTTTTGGTAATTTGCTGCATCAGTCTTTGAGCTTACTTCATACAATGGAACTATTTTCATCTCTTTCCACTCTCTCAGGACTAATCCAGAGCTGAGACTTAGATTAAATAATGTTGTCAAAGGTACTGACAATTCCCTCATTGTTTCATGTAAAACACGAGCTGGTATACTGTCCAATCCCACAGCTGTATTCACAATAAGATTCTGTAACATGCTATGCACCTCCATTTCATTTACCTCGCTTTCCATATGAGCCTTTGCCTCTCTCATTTCTGCAGTATCTCCACTGGATGATATGCTCTTGCAAAGTGCTTACTTAGTAATTTTACTATTTCGACTGATTCAGTTACCTCCATACCATCATCATTCATTAAAATCATCGTCATAAACATTCTTCCTTTTACTTGCAGCATATCAAAAGAACTGTTTGAGTTTATCTTTGGCCTGCTAATTCCTTTCATACTGTGCTTTTGCCTTTCTTACCATACTGGTTATCCTTTTGGCCTGTGCTTTGTACTGCTTATGTGCCTGCTGGTAATCTTTCTACTTGAATTCCATCCACAAATTTTTCTTTTTTGTAGCTCCAGCTTAATGGTTCTGTTCATCCATTTAACTCGCATTTGATTTACTCTCCTGCTTTCCCTCAAACACGTCTTTACCTCTCCATGCACTATCAACATCCAGCCTTTTCAGTTTCACATGCCACAACACTGATCCAAACAATCTGAGCTTGTCATACTTACCAGTCCTGTAATTCCACATATACCCCCACCCCCTTAACTGAAAATTCCACACATTTAACCACATCTCAGGTCAAGACCATACGATCATTCTCACCAGTTGACAGCAACGTGGTCATATTGGTTATAGGCAAATTCCCAGATGCAGTTACTAGATTGAGCACTCTCAAATCCATAGTATATTCCATCACATGCTGTCTCAGGTAATTATTTCTTAGTAACTTCATAAATTCCATTTCCTTTCTCTCTCCTTCTTCTAATCTATGTTTCCATAGTTGAAATCTCCCATAATGATCATCTGCCCTCCACTCATTGAGCCAGTGCATGCTATCCCCATCATCTGTTCAATCCCCTGATCCAGCATTCAACTGTATATTTTATTCTGCTGGATTGTATCTCACATCAGATAGCCTCGAATGTGCTATTTTCACTGGCCTGCAGTGAACTTCTACTCTCTTTGGTTTCAGTTTATCAGTTATCATCAATAACACTCCTTCCCCCATTATTTTCTCTCTATCCTCCCTGAACACAACACACTGTATTATGTTATGTAAATTATGTAAAATATTATGGTAACAAAATAGATACATTTAAAGAACTGTAAGTGATACATATACTGTACTACAACAATCAGAAATACCACTAAAAACTTCTGGTCACAAAAAAATTAATTTTACACACCAGAAGTATGAATTCTGTGTGTGTGTGTGGGGGGGGGGGTTACTTATTCCTACATGCTCCATTGCATACAATGCATATATTACTTATAACTTCCAAGTACTGATTAACATTTATATTTCCAATTTTGTATCAATATTCATACTACATTTATATTTTTACATTTATATGTACATATTCTGATCTTTACATCCATATTTATATTTTTATATATGCATATATTTACACTATACAATTCATACGATATCCCTGGAAGTCACGAAAGGAAACTGTGAGCATGAGAGTGAGGAGTGGTTTCTTTGCATGGAGGGTGGTTGAACCATGGAATGCATTGCCTGATAGAGTGGTGAGAGCGAGAATGGTGAATGAGTTTGAGTGGTTGATAGACTTTGTGTTTCTTAGGAAGGACCTCCCATGATGAGTCTTTTGACTCCATGGAGGTCTGAATAATAATAATAACAATATCAGTAATTTATGTTGCTTTACAACGACTGGTAGTTGATCTTATTGGCAAATTTAATTAGTTCTGAGTAATACTTTTCGATAAGTCTCTGTTTTGATACTGGCCACTTGTCTCCATAATTAATGATGTGTTGCATTAAGGGCATCCGGATGTAGTCTAGTAGCTGACAGTCGTAAAGTATGTGGTCAACAGTCTGTTGAAGATGTGAACTGCAAATACATGATGGTGATTCCAGGATATGGAATCTGTGTACGTAGTGTCTTAGTTTTCCATGTCCTGTTAGTAGCATGGTTAAACCTGGAGAAATGGCATGTTTTTTCAGCTGGAGTCTGCTTCTATGCTAGGAAAGAATTCTTTTGTTGTTGATCCGTGTTTTGGTATTTTCCATTCTTCTTCCCACAAGGCTAGGCTTCTTTCTTCTGCAAGTGTTGTTATAGCAGATCTCAAGTACTTTTGGCAACTTGTTTCTTGCCTTTCATTTTGAGCCGCTTCTTTAGCCAACTGATCCACTCTCTTTTTTTCTGCTACTCCAGTATGCACGTTCATCCAGCAGAACTTGATTTCCCATCCCAATAGAGTTAGATTCCAAACCAGCTTTTTTGTATGTTCTATTAATGCTATATATTATTATTATTATTATTACCCCAAGATCTCATGGAATCAAAGACTCATCTGGGAGGTCCTTTTATCACACACACATCACATCATACCATGTCTTAAACACATTCAAACTCCTTGCAAACACCACACTCTCAGGCAAGGCATTCCAATCATTCACAACTCTGCACGAAAAAAACCTGCCTCTCACTCCGCTACTCACACCCTCTTTATACAGTTTCCAGGGATGACCTCTGGTTCTCTCCTGTACTCCCACTATTCTCTGTAGAACTTCTCCACCATTGATCCTATAACAACCCCTTACCAACTTGTAGGTCTCTATCATATCTCCCCTCTTCCTCCTGTTCACCAGACTCTGCAAATTACATCTTCTCAATCTTTCCTCATACTCGACATTCCAGAGGTCAGAAACTACCTTAGTCAGTTGCCTTTGGACCCTTTCCAAAATCTCTTCATCCTTCTGAAAACCCGGTGACCAAATCTGGGCACAATAGTCCATGTGTGGCCTAATCAAAGCCTTATACAACAGAACAAGAATCTCCCCACTTCTACACGTCAGTGTATTCCGCATCATTCCCAGAAGCCTTTGTGTTGTCTTCACAATTTTGGCGATGTGCCCACTAAATTTTAGATCCTTATCCACTATCACCCCCAGATCTCTTAATTTCCTCTACCTCCAACAATATATTCCCACCAAGCATAAATTCTGCAACCCATCTTTGTTTTACAAATTTTAAAACCTTACATTTTGCAACATTGAACTCACATCCTCATTTCTGTGCCCAATCACTCAATTTATTCAAGTCTTCTTTTAAGGCCACAAGATCTTCACTTTATGTTCATCCCAACTTTGTATCATCTGCAAACAACTGGATATCTCCATCCAAATCTTCACCTATATCGTTAATATACAAGTTAAACAGCAATGGCCCTAAAACAGACCCCCTGAGGCGCTCCACTAGTGACTTTACTTTTCCTGGATATCGCACCCTCATACACAACTTGTTGATGCCTATCAGATAGCCAGTCTACAATCCAATGCACTAATCTAATATCCAACCCCATCTGCTCTAGTTTGACTGTCAACTTATCATGAGGTATACTCTATCAAAAGCCTTTCAAAATCCAAGTATATTACTGTGTATCCTTCTCCTCTGTCCAAGGAAGCAGTCACTTTATTGTAATAAGTAAGTAGATTACTAAAACATGACCTCCCTTTAGCAAATCCATGCTGTCCATCAAAGATTATACCATTGTTGTCAAACCAACTCTGGATCCTAGTTCTCACAAGCTTCTCCAACAACTTAACCACAACACCTGACACACAGATAGGCCTATAGTTTGATGCTTGGGTTCAATCACCTCCTTTATGATGTGGCACAAACTTGACCTCCTTCCACCCCTTAGGAACTTGACCAAGTACAAGACTCGTATTAAAAAAATATGCCAAGACAGGTGACAACTCTCTGGCACATTCCTTCTGAATATGCGGTGATATATTATCAAGTCCCACAGCCTTATGTACATCTAGTTTACTCCTCTCCCCAAACACCTCTTGCTCACTTACAGTCAGTCTCTCCTCCCCATCAACTGCTCTCAATCTCTCCATGAAGTCACATTCATGAGATTGAAAGATCTTTATGATCTGCTCATTAAGTATCTCCACCACACATTCTGCAACAGCTGTCTTTATACCATTTTCTCCAATCAGTGGCATCCTTCCATAATCGTTCTTCCTTTTGCTGGCTACATATCGAAAGAACTCCCTAGGATTCTTTTTAGCTTCATTAGCTAACTGCTGTTCATACCTCTCTTTAGTTACTCTCATCAACCAAGTCACCCTCCTTGCCTGGTCTTTGTAAACCTCATGAAATTGGTTATTACCACTTCTCTTATGCTGCCTCCACAATGCCCTTTTTCTCTGTATTGCATGCTTAATCTCTTTATTCATCCTTCTCACACCTACCTTATTTAACCTTCTCACCCTTGGAATACATTTAGACATTGCATCTACTAGATAGATTTTGAAAATTCCCCAAGCTGCATTGATCTCTTTTCCAGCTAACCTCTCATTCCATGCTACACCCGCAAGCTGTCTCCTGAGCTCTTCATAATCACCCCCCCCCCCCTTGTAGTTCCACATATACCCTTTTCTCACAGGGGTCCTCATACTGCAGGCAACCACCCAGGTAATCACCTCATGGTCACTCTCACCAATTGGTAGACGATTTGACACCTCATTTATAATTACATCCCTTGATGAGATGACCAAATCCAAGACCCTTAATCCTTGTGTTCCCTCTGTTACATACTGTCTGAGGCAGTTATCCTTCAAAAACTCAACAAACTAATTTTCTTTACTTCCAGTTGTTATCTGAATCATTCCAGTCTATCTTGCCATAATTAAAATCACCCATAACGATCACCCTTTTATTATTTGCTTGGCTAATTTGACTATACATTTCACTATCACCATCCATGTTACCTGGTCTATAACAACATCCGACCAAGTATTTGATTCCATTTACCTCTATCTCACACCATACTGCCTCAAAACCACTGGCACTATTTCCGTCTTGCATTTCTACTTTGCATGGACATAACTCTTTCTCTATCATCGATAGCACTTCCCCTCCCTTTTTACCCCTTCTATCCTCACGAAACACATCATACCCTTCCATCTCTATTCCTGTCAGAATGTCATACTCTTCCAACCAAGTCTTACTTATTCCGACAATCTTTGGGTGAAGAGACGCAATTAGTGCAACCATTTCAACTGCCTTGTTTCTTATACTCTCGATCTGATTCATTCTCTCTCTTCACTTCTCTACCCTCCAGCAGCAGTCTCTCCACGCGACTCACACCATAACCACTCAAAATGCAGTCCATTGCTCCTATACATCTCACTTTGTCCCTCAAACTCATTCCACACATTAACAAACTGTACTCCCATCTCCATCTCCTCACACATTTCAGCCAGCATATCTTTCATAATCCTTTCTCTCTGCCTTATTTCACCACAGTCATACCTAGGCAACACACTGACTACCCTTCCTGTCACATTATTCTCTTTTATCCTTCCAAGCAGCCTCCTAATATCCATTCTGACATACTCTTTGTCTTCTCTCAAATCATTTGTACCAATTAATACTATTAACTCTTTTGCTCGCTCCCACCTTATATCCAATACCTCAATCACTCTACTCATTTTACCGCCTCGAAAACATACCTTGTGCATTCTATCCTCTAGCAGACCTTTAATAATGGAGTCGCCATACAACGCCACTCGCTCATCTTTCCTTAACTCTTTCATGCCATCATGATTTATTTTAATAGTTTTGACCTGAATTCTCTTAATTTCATTCCTCATCCATTTCATTTCTTGCCTCATCCAATCCAATTCAACTTCCGAATCTCGCGACACATTCTCTCTATCATTGAATCTTTCTAACTCTCGACCCCTCTTCTCACTTTCACTCTCATTCATCCTTCTTTGTTTCCGTACTTTCGGTCCAACATATGTCCAACTTTCGCTATCATTCTTCTCACTTTCACTCTCATTCATCTTTCTTTGTTTCCTTACTTTCAGTCCAACGTGCGCCCAACTTTTGCCATCATTCATTCTTTTGATTTTTTTCACTTTCTATTTCTGCGTCACGCCATTTCTAGTTTCATTCGTTCTCTCAATTTCGTTTCCTTCTACCACTCTCACCTCACTTTCATCCCTTTTAACATCCATTACGGATGTTAAAAGGGATGAAAAGTTTTCAAAACTTTTTCTTTTTTACTGATTTTTAAAAATTTTTTCACCACTCTTTCCCACCATCCTTCTCTTTCAAACATGCACTAATTTTCCCTGCGACATCACGCTACTAACACTTTCTGTCATCAATTTCATATTTGCATTCATCAGTTCCTCGTTCAGGTCACACTTCGCACACACCCTTCTTCCATCCGCTCTAAACATCCACAAATCATTTATGTAATCGAAAGAATACATATAACGGACCTCACACTTAACGAAGCAACTGAAATCTAAATTAAAGTCATGGAATGACAATGCCGCCGCAATTTTTTTTTTTTTTTCCCTGCAGGTTACTAGGTTTAATAATATCGATTTCGTAATTAAGTTTAGGCAAGAAAAATCCCCCACACTAATAATACCGGTAGTGCACAACGTTTACAGCCACTCTTACTCAAACAATTACGCATACATACTTAATTATTCCTAAAATCAGGAGCTCTTCTTAGACATGTCCACAGCGGTTGGCTCACTCTATGTGGTTGTTCTGGTTTTTTATACCATCTATAGTGCTTCTACTGTCACTGTAAATTGTTGCTATCTTTTGATGAGAGGTGTCGACTTCTAATTCCTGGATATATGTAAGTGAATGAACTATAGCAAGTTGTTCTGCTTGGTTGTTTGAACAGAAAGGATGCATTCTAAAACAGCGTTCTTGTATAATGCAATGAAAGAAAATTATATGCAATGAAAGAACAGCCGACATTCCCTCTGGTTTTGCTTCTGTCATTGTATATATATGGAATTCATCACTTTTAGAGCTTAACTTCTCATTAATATTTGTTTTCTTTGCTGGGTGAGGCCACTTACTGTAGTGAAGGAGACGTTCATAGCAATTTGGATCAATGTTGGAATTTCCGTTATATCTTCCGGAATAATTCTTGTATTTTCAGATAGATCGGTGTTAGAGCTGCAATAATGCAAACTGCCTCGGAAGATATTGTCCTGTATCCTTTTATTATACATATGGCCATAAGGCGTTGAACTCTGTTTAGCTTTTGTCGAGTTTTCTTTGATTTTAGTGGATGTTTCCAGGCAGGTGCAGCATAGGATATTAATGGTAGTATAGCTCCAGTATATATTGTTTACAGCACCCATTGGCCTAATCCCCACTTAATCCTTTCCAACTTTGTTAAAAGATTTACAATTTGGAAGCTTTTTCCGGCAACATATGCGATGTGCTTGTTGAAGGTAAATCTTTCAACTATTATTACTCCTAGCTATTTTAGCTGACTGGCTACCTCGAGAACTTCTTCGTTTAGGAAGACCGTAACAGGTTTTTTTTTTTTTTTTTTACATGAGATGTGGAACACTTTAGACTTGGTACTACTGAATGTAAGTTTCTTCTCGCATGCCCACTCTGCAATTTTAAAGAGGTCTTCGTTGGGCGTTACTTCTAGTTGTTAAACGTCACATCCCCGAATCATTATCATCATATCATCGGCGAAAGCTATGACTTTTGTTTCAGTAGTGAAAGGAAGTCTTAATAGCGAGTCATACTGGATGTTCCAGAAGCCTGGTCCACAGCAGGAGCCTTGCGGGCAACCTCCTTTGGCTTCTTTCGTTACTTCTGTGGTTTTTAATGTCATGGCTGCTCTTCTGTCTGTGAAATAATTTTTTGTAAGATCGAGTAAGTTTTTCAGACATTTTAAATCTCTTAATTGATTGATTATGGCTGGCTACTACGCAACATCAAACGCTCCTTGTACATTGAGTGAGATCAGTAGTACATCTTTTTTTGCTGTAGACTGTCTTCTGTGAACTCTTTAACCTCTATAAGTGTGTCTACTGTGCTGGATTGAGGTCTAAATGCATATTGATTGCTGCTTAATAGGTTTCTTGAGCAGACATAGTTCATTATTCGGTTTTTCAGAAGTTTTCTAGCACCTTACCAGCAATGTTTATGAGACTGATTGGCCTGTATTTGCTAATTTCGTCAGATGTTTCTTTTCCTAGTTTTATTATGGGTATAATTTTAGAGTGTTTCCATACTAAAGGAAATCGCCCTCTTTTTAGACATTCATTGTAGACTGTTATCATGAATTCGGGAAATTCGACATATGCTCTTAGGAGTATATTGCTAGTTATTTCATCCTCTCCAGGAGTTTTACTTGGATCCATCAATTTTAATACTGACTCGATTTCATTAGTTGTGAATGAGTCGTTGTTAGGCATATCTTTATCTGTTTTTCATTCTTTGTCTGTAAGTTTTATGTATTTCTTCGTCTGTTGATTCATCATCATTGGGAATAAACTTCTTTATCATAATAGCTGCAGTTTCTGCTAAGTTTTTAGTGTAGGTGTATCTTATTTTTGCTTGCTGCTAATTTATATATGCAATTCCAAGGATTCAATACGATTGGAACAGTACAGAATTTTTTCCATGATTCTGTTTTCACGTTTGTAATTTTTGACTGATACCTATATTTGGCTTTATAGTAGTAATGTCTTCTGCTCTCTCTTAAATCTTAGTTATTGTATATTCTTTAATATAGTCGTCTGAGTGCATTAACACATTTTATTAGGACGGTTAATTCTGTATTCCACCAAGGTAACTGATTTTCTTCCTTCTATGTTTAACTTCTTGGTTGTTCTGAGCGTTTGGTCGCTGGATTTTTTCAGATCTGATGAAAGCGCATAAACAAGGGAGTCTATATCGGCTTGTTCTGATGCTCAGATGGCTAAGTTCTTGTCTAAGCTATTGTTTGCTGATCCCATTAAAGTGATGTTCTGAGATTAGACATGAAAATTCTTTTTTTAATACTTCAGCAAATATCTCTAGATTGGTTCTATTGGTGAAGTACTTGATGTTCTTGCAATAGTTTGCGTTGCGTATTCCATTTATATTTTTGTTACTGATAATTAAACTTAATATGCAATGATCAGAACAGCTTTCCTCTTCTTTGCATTTTCATTCAGAAACCTGGGGTAAAATAGCATTATTTGCTATTGTCAGATCAATGAAGCTGCTTCCTCTGCTATTTTCAAATGATGGAGTGTTACAGTCGTCATTTAGTATGTGTAAGGAATTTGATACTAAGAACTCTTCCACATTTTTGCCTCTATTGTTTGTGTTTTCGTTAAACCATAATACTGAATGAGCGTTACTATCTATTCCAATAATTAGGCCATGGATAATGGTAAAATCCATGATTTTGCCTATTTTTCCTAGATCGTATTTTATGTCTGTGTGATAGTTTAGATACATACTTGCAGCAAAAATTTTAATTCCTCTGTATGTAAATTCAATAAGTACTGAATCCTCATTGCTGTGCTGCGAAATTAGCATTGCCTCGACTTCAGGGGTATTGCAGCTCTCTTCCTTTGGAAAATATTTTGTAATTACTTGGGAAGCCACATATTTGGTTGTTGATGTTGTAGGGTTCGTGTATTAATGCCAGTCCTATATTTTTTCTATTTATGAGTTCTGTTAAGTTATTTACAGCCTTGATAGAGCATTGCAGATTTATTTGAAGGCATGCTAGGGAAGTAATGCTGTTTCTACAAGCTTTATTATTGCTTTCCATAATCTATGTTTTGAATTTTGAGCTGTCTGTGGTAGTTGTATGTCAGACAGTCTTTGCTTAGTGCCATGTGTTTGCAGTCATTTTTGGTTTTGGCATGCTTGTTGTGATTTTGGCACTTTATGCAATTCATCTTGGACTTATTTCGTGGGCACTTGCTGAACTTATGTTCTTTACAGCAGAATGGACAGGTGGTTTTTCCCCTGCAGTCTTGTGTATGATGGTGAAATTTATTGCAGTTAAATCATCCCAGTACGCTTGCTTGTTTTTTAAATAAACAAGCATTCTGGGATGCTTTTTCATATTTTCTCTTCTTTGTTTTTTAAACAAACAAGAGAAAATATGACACAGAAAACATGATAACTTTCTGTCATCTTTGTGTCGCTGATGAAGAGTTTTTTGTTCTGCATGCGGATTGAATCTTGTGTTGTCGATATTAATTTCACTGGGAAAATCATATATTATCAGCCTCAGAAGATGTTTCTTACTAGGATTTGCTACTGACGTGTCTTTACATTCCTTAGATATTGCATTATGTAGCAAATCTATGTTGATCTTTTCTTTGGATTCAGTTACCACACCTCCGTTATTAATACCTTTCATTTTTGTGATTCCGATTTTTATTTTTCTTGGATCGATATTTTTTTAATGATATTTTTGTATTTTTCGAAAACAAGCAAGGATTGTTTTCGGATTCGTGTTTGTTTTTAGCATTGTTTTTAATGATTTGTGAGTATAGCTGTGTAGGCTAAGCTAACTTAGCCTATTCCTAGTTGTAACATGACCAATTTTTTTTTTACAATGAAAAGGAGGACGAAAAAATTTAAGAAAAAAGTACAACGTAAATAAATGAAACATTTTATTAATTTAAACAAAAATACACTAATTATGCTTACATCCCTTTTAATTTTTTAATTAAACGAGTATTTTTCCATTGAATGAATATATTTTGTCAATATATCATTTTCTAACAATATATTGGAAATTTCGGAGCAAGAAATATCCTTCGTATTGAATTTTACGGTAAGTGCTGCAGCTAGAGTATCAACATTCAATCTTGATTTCTCACTTGTCCAAAAATCATTACCAATTGAAAAAACTCTTTCAACTGCTGCATTAGTTCCAGGGCAGCACAACGTAAATTCAACAAGAATAACTAAATTTTCATATGGAATGTGATCATTTTTGAAATGGTTAAATATTTCCACCCATCTTTTATCAATTTCAACATGCTGATTTTCCCATTGTTCTAATTTATCAGAATTTAAATATACATTCAGTCTTCTAATTTCTTCAAACAGACAATTGTCATTGATTTTAATATCAGGCATTTCTTTCGATAAAAACTTAACACAATTTTAAATATCTGCCCAATTTACTTGCGATGAAGTCAAAAAAACACCATTGAAAACTGTTATTTCCTGTGATATTTGTTTCAGACCATTCTTCGACATATTGGAAACATGTTTGGTAAAAATTCTGCACTTTTTTGGTAAACTTTTCCGTTATGCCCGGATTTGATTTCTCTAAGTTTGACAATTTTCTTTTTATTATTAAAGGAATAAATTTTTCTTCAAATCGTGATTTATATTGAAGGACAAAATCATTCAAAATAAGACTAACTTCTGTAGCTGAAATATGTTCACCTTCAATCTTTTGAATTGTTTTGTGGAAAATAGATGCCTGATTATGTACAAAATACATTAATATCTCCAATAATTCATAATTGAAAAAAGATTCCAGAAATTTTGGACATTTGTCTAAACTTAAAAAATATGAATGGAGAGGCTCAAATAATTGTAAAACACGCTCTATAGCAGGTGTTAGAGCGAGCCATCTAACTTTTGAATATCCTAAAAGTTTTTTCTATTCAACATTTGCGTCTTCTTCACAAAATTGTTTTAAAGTAGCCACACAAAAACAGTAAAATGACTAAAATACAAATAAATTGTTGTTATTATTATTTCTACATCAATTGGCATGGCACATGACGCTGTGTTGATTGCATTTGACAAAATATGTGCATTACAACCTATTCCTAGTATTTTCTTTTGGAGTAAATCTTGTAATTTTACATAGACATTATTCACTCCTTTGCGTCTTTGCCCACCAAAATTTGTGTTTGTATTATCAGCTGTTAGTGCAACAACTTTAGATTTCAAATTGTTTTCATTTATTACTCTGTATAGGTGGTTTGATAAAATTTCAGCAGTTTCGCCCTCAATGGATTCTAAATTTAAAATTTTTACTTGAATGCCCTTGGTAACATTATAATACCTTACTAGTATTGGATACAATTTGGTTTCATTATGATTTGATGCATCAGATAAAACCATTACAAATGCTGCATTTTTCAAGTCTTCTGCAAGTATTTTATCTCAGTAATTTTTAAATACTGATTTAATAATAGCCTCACATTTTGTCCTGGCACATGAAAATTTAGCATTGTGAAATTTTTTTCAATAATTTAGTTGTACAATCCATACTACGAAAACTTTGATTGTGAATTATGGTATGAAATGCAAATGTTCCCTCCATTACAGCTAACTGATTTTATCTTCAGAATAATTAGAAGTTTTAAAAAAATAGGTTACTTTACTACTTAAGCAATCATTAGATGCTGATGCATCTAATGATTGCTTATGTTTGTTGGTGTTCAAGTGTTTCGTTATAGGTGCTCTGCCTCCAATTGCAATACAAAATTCTCCTCTCCAAATATTGCAGAAAACAACGTTGCCTCTCTTTGATATGAGGAGTGGAAATTCCTTTTTCAATTGATCGTTGAAATGGCATTTCCACTTTCTTGATTTTTCCATCCCTTAAATGAAATTAAAAATTAAAAATAAAATATAGAGCCACACGAACGATGCAAGCACATTATGAATAAATAAAATTAATAATTAAAACTAAAACTTTAATAACAAAAGCGATAAAACTTTACTAAATCTATATTTAAATTATTTTACACTTGTGTTGAAAACAGGGTTGTATAAAATTGAATTAATGAATTAATAAAACGTGAATCGTACTTACCTGAGTATAATATTCACTGAGAAAGAAATAATTTCGTATTTCCGTTAGAAATAAACACGAAGTATAATATAGAGATAAAGTAAACAAAGTGAAGTGCACAATGGTGTGAGACAAGGGCAAGACATGTGAAGTTCTCCTATGCCCTGCGCATGCGTTTCATAATCACGTCTTTCTGAACTGTACCGTCACATGATGTGTAACAGTTCGGCGCAGCATCTCTGAATACAGAGATTAACAGATTAGTTTTAAAATATTGAAAAGGAGGACAGGTAGGAGGACACTTTTCGAGAAAGGACAGAACCTACAAAAGAAGGACTGTCCTCCGTAAAGGAGGACGATTGGTCACCTTACTAGTTGTTTGTAGTACTCGTAGTCTGTTGTTCTACTGATACTTGCATTTTTCATTTTATTAAATACCTTCATTAGTTCGCTCACTGCAGTTAGTATATCCTTTTTTAAATTATTATTATTATTATTCAGGCATCCATGGAGTCAAAAGACTCATCTCGGGAGGTCCTTCCTAGGAAACACAAAGTCTATCATACCACTCCTTAAACTCATTGACCATTCTCGCTCTCACCACTCTATCAGGCAATGCATTCTACGGTTCAGCCACCTTCGATGCAAAGAAACCACCCTTCACCTTCTTGCTCACAGCTTCATTTTGTAACTCCCAGGGGTGGCCCCTTGTCATCACTCCTTCCCGCTGTTCAATCAAGCGAAAGAACTCCTCGGTGTCAACTCTGTAACCACCTCTCAACAGTTTAAAAGTCTCAATCATATCACCTCTCCTCCTTCTATCCACACTAAACTCTGCTGTCCACATTCTCTCAACCGATCCTCATAACTAACAGTGTACTGTCCTGAAACCATCTTTGTTATCCTCCTTTGTATCCTTTCCACAGTTAATTTATCCTCTTCAAATTCTGGGGACCAAATCTGAGAACAATAGTCTAAGTGTGGTCTGATCAGGGTCTTGTACAACGGAATGATAACCCTTTTATCTCTGCAAGTCAGCATCCTTCTCATTATTGCTGTAATCCTTTGTGTTACCTTCACCACCCTTGCAATATGTCCCCTGGATTTCAGGTTTCTATCAATCATCAACCCCCAGATCTCTTGTCTACCCTAGTTTCTCCAGTATAGCTCTTCCAACAGAGTATGCAGCATCCCAGCGATGTAGCCCAAACCTCAAGATCTTACATTTTGCTGCATTAAACTGACAACCCCATTCATTTGCCCATCTGGCTCGCTTATTCAAATCCTCTTGCAGGGCTACCACATCTACACTATTACTAATAATCCTTCCCAGCTTCGCATCATCCGCAAACAACTGAATATTCCCCTGCAATCCACTGACAATGCCATTGAGATAAAGGTTAAACAATATAGGTCCAAGTACTGATCTCTGTCGGATCCCACTTGTAACCTTCTGCCTGCTTGAAACTGCCTCACCATACACAACTCTCTGATACTTATCGAACAGCTGATCCTTAATCCAGTTGATCAACCTGACATCCAAACCCATGTGCTGCAACTTAAAGATCAGCTTATCATATGGCACCCTGTCAAATGCCTTCGCTAAATCCAAGAAAATTGCAGTATATGCCTTTTCCTCATCTACTGCTGCTGTAACTTTATTATAAAAGGCTAGCATATTACTAAAACAAGAGCGCTCCTTCACAAATCCATGTTGACTCTCACAGATAACATTACCCTCATCTACCTAATGCTGTATACAGTCGCTAACTAATTTTTCCAAGATCTTAACAACTACTGATGACACACAAACTGACCTATAATTAGACAATTCCAGTCTGCTACTGGAAGGCTGGCCTGGTTGGCCGAGTGGCTAGCGTGTCCACTCTCCAGTCAAGAAGCTGCATGTTCGAATCCCGCCATGGACATGGATGTTTGTGATTGTCGTACAAACTTTGTGTGGAAAGGAATCTGCGACCCTACCACTTATTCTTGCAGAAGATATCATTGCGAAAACCATGTGAGGTATGGCAGTGATCATATGGCATCTACCGATGTGAAATGTGAAAAAATTTTTTAGTCTGCTACTGTCCTTGTGCAATGGCATTGTCTTACCTTCCTTCCATTCTCTGGGCATCTTTCCTGTAACCAGGCTTTCATTGAAAAGCCAGGTCAAAGGTGCTGTCAGTTCTTTAGCATATTCTCTCAAAATCATTTCTTAGATTATCACTTACTTTGGCCATGTTACGCCGAAAATTGGGTGCTTTTTCGAACTCTAATTCTTCCTGTCCCACCTTCTTAATGTTACTTAAAGTTATAGTATTATTACTTCCTATTGAATTGCTAGGTTTTCTAAGGTACAAAGTTTACTTGCAGTTTTACAGTTTTTGTACTTATAGTTCTGCTGTTTGTTCCTAGAAGTGACGCTTCCTTGGAATTAGGCTTCACAGGGTTGTTTCTTGTGACCTTTATACTTCCCAGTAGCAGCAGCGAGGACGGGGTGCTAGCCCTTGCTATAGTTTTTAATCCTATTATGAGCTGGACTTTGTCTTTAAACTGAATGATAGATGCTGTGTGACCAGCAGTCAGGGCCAGCCATCTCGTGGGTGCGATGGGTGCAATGCACCCGGGCCCCACGATCGAGTGAGCACAGTCGGTACACATTTGCAGAAACGTATTATATTTCGAATGTGTTTTTTTTTTTTGTTTTCCTGTGCCAAAATCATTTGCAGTAAGAGGTTTTACAATACGTTTATTTCGAATCGTTTAATTTTTACCTTTGAAAAATATTTTAGGATTCCAAAAGGTTTCTTGCACCCGGGTCGCTTTATAGAGAAGGCCGGCCCTGCCAGCAGTATTCAGTCGCTGAAGATAGAATAAAATTCACTTATACGCACTTATAAACTATGAACTATGGAGTAAATTGTGTGTGTGTGTGTGTGTGTGTGTAATCAACTGATTTTGGAGAGGAATTATGTAGATGAATATTTAAAGGATATGTATATATATATATATGTATATATATATATATATATATATATATATAAAGGAATCTCGGAATCTCTCTTCTGGTTTTTACCTATGTATCTCAATAATGGACGAGTTTCTCCTAATTTGAAATATCTATAGAAGAAACTCACTCTTGGAGTCTTTAATTCATTCAGCTAATTTTTGTTTAATGACAGCAATAACTGATACAAGTAGCAAGGCTTATACGTTGGTCAGACATAATTGGTAATTAGTTTACAGAATTAACAACACATATAAAGTATATTAATTAAAGGTAACTTTAATGAATAACTTCTATATTTTGGCAACGTCACATTGCCATCTTCAGGAACATAAAGATATGGTATGTGCACGCAGGCACTAACACAAAGCAAATGAGGAAGAAAGCAAGAAACTAATATTGTTCCTAAAGTCCTAATGGTGCAGGCTAATTTGGTAGTCTTGGCAGTTGGGCTGAAGTTCTCATAATGTAAGTCTCCCAAATTTGGGGTAGTTTCATGCACCCAAATTTGTTGAGGTTGGGAACGTTTTTTAGAGCTGCTGAAGATTCTTTGAATAATCTTTCATATTTAAACTTGCTGCAATGAATTATTTTTGTTTTCTTCCAACGAATTTTATGGTGGGTATCTAAGGCATGGTCTGCCAGCCCAGAGCGGCTGTACTGGTGAAACCGGATGTAGTCATGGTGTTCTAAAATCCTGATATTTGTTGTTCTGCCTGTTTGGCCAAAGTAGGACAATTTGCAGCTGCAAGGGACCTGGTATACACCAGGTAGGTCTAGGGGAAGTGGTTGGTCTTTGGTAGAGCAGATAAGGGATGCCAACTTTTTATATGGTCTGTAACAGGAAGTATGGTCATATTTTTTGAGGATATTGGTTATTTTCTCAGAGGTGCTCTGGATGTAGGGGATGGTGATAGACTTGGTGTAATCTTTATTGTGGAGGGGGGGGAGGGGGGTTGTGGTTTACTGGTTTTAGTATTTTTTGGATTTTTTTGGGGTTATAGCCATTGGCTAAGAAAGTGTTGAGGATGTGGTTTAGTTCAGTAGTTAGGGGCCTTGTCATCTGAGCAGATTAATTTTGCCCTGTTATATAGTGTTTTTATCACCCCATATTGTTGTGTGGGGGGGGGACTGCTGGTGAATGTATCTGCCAGTATGGGTGGGTTTTCTGTGAACAGAGAAAACCAAAGATCCATCAAGCTGGCGGGTGATTAAAGTGTCTAGGAAGGGGAGGGTGTTGTTTTCCTCTTTTTCTAAGGTGAACTGGACTCTGGGGTGTTGGTTGTTTAAGTGTGTTAGGAAGGAATGGAGTGTGTCTGAGCCATGTGGCCAAATAGCAAACACACATCCACATACCGAAGCCAAATAGTGGGTTTTTGTGGGGGCGGAGTTTAAGGCTTTCTCTTCAAATGTCTCCATAAAGAAATTGGCCAAGGGTGGGGAAAGCGGTGAACCCATGGCTGTCCCTCTGTCTGTTTGTAGAACTTTCCTTGCCAAACGAAATAGCCTGAGTTCATTGTGAACTGAAATAGGGCTGAGATATTGGCGAAACTTGGCTTGGATGAGCTCTAGGGTTTCTTTGAGTGGGACATTAGTGAATAGGGAGGAGACGTCTCCTCTAATATCAATTAATTAATCACAAATTAATTAATTTTGTGCTCTTAAATGCATTTAAGATCACAAAAAAAGTAATTGAACAAATTGAACTAATTATCATTAATGGTTTATTAAATAATTTAAGGAATTTACAATGTACACAGGATATAAATTAAATTAAACTTTAATCTATATTTCCAATATTTCGGCAACGTCACATTGCCATCTTCACAGGAACTTAAAATAAAGACACGTGCATGTAGGCACTACACACAGTAAATGAGGACAAAGCAGGAAGCTATTGTTTCTCCTAAAAATCCTGATGGTGCCCCCTAGTGAGCCATGTAGGTATTCTTGGCTGTTGTGCTGAAGGTCTTCTGATCTAAGTCTCTCAAATTTGGGGCAGTCTCATGCAACCAAATTTGTTGAGGTTTGGACTGTTTCGTAGGGCTGAGGCTGATTCCACGAATAGCCTTTAAAATTTGAATTTACTACGGTGCATTAGCGTGGCTTTCTTCCACCATATTCTGTGGCGTGTTATCAGAGCATGATCAGCAAGACCAGAGTGGCTGTAGTGGTGAAACCGGATGTAGTCCTTGTGTTCTGAAATTCTGATATTCGCTGTCCTGCCTGTTTGGCTGGACAGCGAATATCATACTGACATAATGGTCAATTTTGACGTCTCCTCCTTATTCACAAATGTCCCACTCAAATAAACCTTAGAGCTAATCTAAGCTAAATTTCCTCCAGATATCTCAGCCTTATTTCAGTTCACAATGAACTCATGTTATTTCATCGTCGTCGTCATCAAATTCCTGACATGTACCCTCAAGGGGGTGTACAGGATATGATAGTACTACATGAAAAATTTACATCATTACTAACTTCCTATCTACAATTTTCCTCCAAATCAGTCTGTTACTTGTCAAGACTCCAACATTATCAGATCTTATATTTCAATCGACTAAGGCCCTTTGTACCGTATCAATCCACTTATACCTTGGTCTTCCTCTGGGTCATTTTCCTGCCAACCTGGCAGAGAACACTTGTTTTGTTAATCTTTCCTCGCCCATTCTGTTTAGTGACCATACCACATAAAATGAGCTCTGCTAACGCATTCCTGGATGCTGACAATGTTAAGTTCTTTCATAATATCCTCGTTTTTAATATGATATTGTCATTGATGCCATCTGTTCATGCCTCTAATCTTTCTCAAGACTCTCATATCTGCGGTCTCTAATCTTTGGTCAAATGTATTACTTCTGACCCAGCTCTCAGATCCATAAGTAAAAACTGGTTTGAACACTGTCTTGTATACAGCTAATTTAGTGTTCCAACTAATTTCTCTCTTATTCCATATGAATTTATTCAATTGACTTCCTACCATACCAGCTTTGTTGATTCCGTTGTATATTTCCATATTTAATTTACCATCCTCACTAAAAATCGTGTCTAAGTAGCTGAAATGTTTTACTTGTTCTATAAGTTCTCCATTCACAATGCAGTTGATATTTTCAATGATTCTGCCTATTTTCATTGTCTTTGTTTTTTCATGCTGACCTTCATACCATATCTATTACAACAGTTATTCAATTTAGTCAGGGAATCTTGCAGACTTGTAACAGATTTATTTAGAAGTATAACATCGTCCACATAAAGCAAAGAGCTGACATTAACAATTCTGATATCATGTTTAATATCACTTTCCTTCATAATGTGATCCATATAGATAATGAATAACAGAGGGGATAATGTACATCCTTGTCTCACACCAGATTTAACATTAAACCATCTTCCTTTACTTCCTTTAATTCTAACTGCTGACTTACAACTCAAATAAAGACTAAGTATTGCTTGATATAATGCCCCATTGACACCATATAACTGTAGCGTATTGAATAGCTTCTTTCTTGGCACCTTGTCATATGCCTTTTCTAAATTGACAAAACTAAAATACAGATCTTTGTTATATTACCATGCTTTCTCAACTATTTGCCTTAAAGTGAAGATCTGATCCTGAGAGCCTCTATTTGGCCTGAATCCAGCTTGTTCTTCACCAAGTTTTTCTTCCACAATTCTTCTCAACCTTTTCTCATGTATACTTGCATTAATCTTACCAGGAACACTCAGAAGGGAAATACCTCTGTAATTCTCACATTCAGTTTTATTTCCCTTTTTATATATGGGTACTATGAGAGCCCTACTCCAATCATCGAGAATTCGTCCCTCTGTCCAGGCCTTTTGAACTATGCAGTGCAGTCACTGTAAGACTTTTATACCACCATACTTCAGCATTTCGGTCGAATATCATCTACTCATACTGCCTTTCCACATTTTAAGCCTTTGATAGCTTTTTCTACTTCAAGTATGGATATGTATTCCTTACTGTATGCGTGGTCAGTGTTTTTTATCACTGTGCTGATATCACTGCTTGTTTCATTTAGCAATTTTTCGAAGTAATTACTTCATACTTCAAGGATATCTTTTTCTCCTGTTTTCATGTCACCTTTATCATCTCTAACTCCTTTTACAGCACTCTTGCCTCCATTCTTAAGCTTCTTCAACAACCTTCAGAATATTTTGCTACCGTCTTGATATTTATTTTCTATATACTTGCCAAAATCCTCCCATGACTTTTGTTTAGCTAGTTTTACACAGTGTTTAGCTTTCTTACATTTATCTCTGTATTCTCTAAGAGCACAAGCTGACTTATTTGCCAGGAACTTTTGATATGCTTTCTTCTTTTCCTTCACTGCATTTTTAAGTTCCTGTGTCCACCATGGAATTCTGATTTTTCTATCCTTGCAGACAACCTCACCACATGCCTCTCTGGCTGAATCAGTCAGGGTTTTCTTCAAGGCTTGCTACTGAATCTCCAAGGTTTGGTTCATGTTCTCAAACTCTTTCATTTTTTCTTCAGTAATCATTGTGTATTTTAGTCTACAGTTCCCATCTGAGAGCTGCTCAACTTCTATTTGCTTTAAAACTTTCTTACATGTTATTCTTTTCAATATGAAATTCAATTTTATCCTGCTCAAGACTAAATAGTGATCACTTCCTATTTCAAATCTTTTGTACACTCTGGTATCCTGCACCAGGGAGAAAACATCACTATCAACAATAACATAGTCAATGAGACTTTTCTTATTCCTTGCCTCTTCTCTCCATGTGAATGGAGAAATTTGCATGTAAAGTCAACTGGAATGCAAGTCACAGTTACAAAGGTATAGTTTACTCCTCTACATCAAATTTTTCAATTGGGTAGAGGAGTATAATGTCTCAGCAGTGCTATCATCACACACATCACATGCACTAATCCATCTGTTAAGAAACCAAGCATATTAATAAAATACTGTTCCTTCAATAAGTGCAATGTAGATGAAACTAGTCAAACAGAAAAAAAAATGACAAAGGGATGCTATAAAAGACATGGTGGAGCACAAAAGAGCAAAATAATAATAAAATGTTGTTGAATCAGAAGAAATTTGTGTTTCATTGGCAGAGTAAGAGCAATCAACAAAGGAAAGCAACTAAAGACATGGACCACAAAAGAACACCAAAATCTTTTGATAAAAATTGTATTTTACTTTTAATTTATGTTGTCAACTAATGTTTGCCTTGCTGATTTTTAGTAAAAATGTTTTATAGTCAAATGAATTCATTTTATTATTTTTGTATGCAGTAGTTTCTTGACAGAGAAAACATAATGAATAATATTTTCAATATGCTGTTTTGTATGTTAAGAATATAATAATATACTTTAAAAAGCTATAATAAAATAATTCAAAATATATATGAAGCATTTCAATCACTTTTTTTCCAGTGGTGTTCTCAATTTCCGGAATCGCATGGTACTAGATTTTCCAACTTTCACTCAAATTGGAGTTCAGTCAAATACCTCTGGATATTCATCAACCGAGTGGATCTTGAACATTCAGTATTCTGAAAAGAGGGCTCTTAGAGTTCTTTCACTTCAAAAATCTCAAAGAACTCAAAATTTCCTTGAATTACTGTAAGTATTTCTTCTTTTTTAATGTATTGATGTAATGCTCATTGTCATCACAAAATGTATTTTCATTATTTTTTTTAATATACATCACTTGCACACTTCAGGCACATTGTAGAGCCTATACTGCACATTGTAGAGAGTATGGAAATAGGGTCAAAGAGAGAGAGAGAGAGAGAGAAAAGAAATTTAGGAATCTATTGATTAGAACCTACAGATTTTTATAAATCTGTAGGTTCTAGTCTTTATTATTAGTATTAGTATTATCATCAGACCTCCAGAGGCTTCTGCAATCTTCTATCTTAATAAGTCCATTAATAGATCTAAAAGCTAATTGCACCAAAACCTATAGCAACATCTGACTGATTATTTTATCCTGTCCATCACTACCTCACACCATACTGCCTCACAACCTCTTCCAATATTTGCCCTTTGCTTTTCCAACTTGGATGGACATAAGATTTTCCAACTTTCACTCAAATTGGAGTTCAGTCAAATACCTCTGGATATTCATCAACCGAGTGGATCTTGAACATTCAGTATTCTGAAAAGAGGGCTCTTAGAGTTCTTTCACTTCAAAAATCTCAAAGAACTCAAAATTTCCTTGAATTACTGTAAGTATTTCTTCTTTTTTAATGTATTGATGTAATGCTCATTGTCATCACAAAATGTATTTTCATTATTTTTTTTTAATATACATCACTTGCACACTTCAGGCACATTGTAGAGCCTATACTGCACATTGTAGAGAGTATGGAAATAGGGTCAAAGAGAGAGAGAGAGAGAGAGAGAGAGAGAGAAAAGAAATTTAGGAATCTATTGATTAGAACCTACAGATTTTTATAAATCTGTAGGTTCTAGTCTTTATTATTAGTATTAGTATTATCATCAGACCTCCAGAGGCTTCTGCAATCTTCCATCTTAATAAGTCAATTAATAGATCTAAAAGCTAATTGCACCAAAACCTATAGCAACATCTGACTGATTATTTTATCCTGTCCATCACTACCTCACACCATACTGCCTCACAACCTCTTCCAATATTTGCCCTTTGCTTTTCCAACTTGGATGGACATAACTCTTCTGCTGCCATTGAGAGCACTGCCCCCTTCCCTTCTCTGCATCTTCATCTCTGTTCATGTTCAAGTGTTCTGAGAGTTTTTATCAAATAACTGAACTGATGCAACCATTTTACCCCTTAGTTCAGAGATACTTCTGGAACTAAGATTCGGGGTTTATAATAATCCCCATCAACACAACTTCTCAGATGGGATTTCTCCATGGCCATTCTTCTCTATAACCACATATCTCACAACCTTCTACAGATCCAAAAACACTTCCCATACACACAGGCATCTCATTAATTTCTTGTTTGCTCACATATTCCCATCATAAGTTTCATCCAGCCTTCATCTCTCCATCCTTTAGTCTCTCACACCCTACTTTTCGATCTTCAATATCACTCTTACTTCCTTACATTTTCTATCCACTGCAGTCATTACAATCCCTAGCAACAGTTTCTTCAGCTGGTCACACCAAAACCTTTAAATGCATTCCATCTCCCTCTCTTATACAGTTCCATTTGTCCCTCAAATTCATCCCGCATATTCACAAAATGCACTCTTTTCGCCTCGCACATCTCTAGCATATTATTCATAATCTGTGCTCACTTTTCAATTCATTACTACCATACCTCTGGCATCACACTTACTACCTTTTCTACCATACTGTTATCTTTTACTCTCCTCAACAATCTCCTGATATCCATTCTTACATTCTCCTTTCTCAACTAAATCATATGTTCCTACTACCACTAACAGCTCTTTTCCTTATTTACTCATGTCAAACACCTCAATCACTCTGCTCATTCTACCTCCAGGTAAACAAACTTTTATGCACCTTTATTATTACCATTATTATTATCCCAAGACCCCATGGAGTCAAAGACTCATCTAGGAGGTCCTTTTGTCATACACAAAGCTTATCATACCGTGTCTTAAACACACTCAAATTCTCTGCAGACACCATGCTCTCAGGCAAGCATTCCAATCATTCACAACTCTGCTTGCAAAAAAACCTGCTTCTCACTCCCCTGCTCACACCCTCCTTATACAGCTTCCATGGATGTCTTCTGGTTCTCCCCTGATCTCCCGCTGTTTGCTGTAAAACCTCTTCAACATTGATCCTATAACAACCCCTTACTAACTTGTAGGTCTTTATCATATCACTCCTCTTCCTTCTATCCACTAGACTCTGTAAATTGCATCTTCTTAACCTTTCCTAATGTTCGACATTCCAGAGATCAGAAACTATCTTAGTAAGACTCTGGACCCTTTTCAACATTTCTTCATCCTTTTGAAAACCAGGTGACCAAATCTGTGCACAGAAGTCCATGTGTGGTCTAATAAAATGAAACAAGAATCTCCTTACTTCTACAAGTCAGTGTCCTCTGCATCATTCCCAGAATTCTTTGTATTGTCCTCACAGTTTTTGGCAATGTGTCCCCTAAATTTCAGATCCTTATCCACCATCACCCCAAGATCTCTTATTTCCTCCACCTCCAGCAATATATCTTCACTAAGCATAAATTCTGCATCCCATCTTTGATTCCCAATTTTTAAAACCTTACATTTTGCAACATTGAACTCATATCCCCATTTCTGTGCCCATTCATTCAATTTATTCAAATCTTCTCGTAAGGCCACATCTTCTCTACTCTTCATAGTTCGTCCCAACTTTGCATCATCTGCAAACAACTGAATATCCCCATTCAAATCTTCACCAATATCATTAACATACAGGTTAAACAGGGCCCTTAAACAGGCCCCTGAGGCACACCACTAGTGACTTTCCTCTTCCTGGATATTGCTCCCCCATATGCAACTTGCTGATACCTATCAGATAGCCAGTCTCCGATCCACTGCACTAATATAATATCCAAACCTATCTGCTTTAGTTTGACTATCAACTTATCTTGCAGTAATCTATCAAATGCCTTTGCAAAATCTAAGTATACTACTGTGTATCCCTTTCCTCTGTTCAAGGAAGCCGTCATCACCTTATTGTAATGAGTAATAGATTACTAAAACATGTCCTCCCTTCAGCAAATCCATGCTGTCCATCAAAGATAATACCATTGTTGTCAACCCACTTCTGGATCCTAGTTCTCACCAGTTTCTCCAACAACTTAACCACAACACCTGATACACAGATAGGCCTATGATTTGATACCTGAGTTCTATCACCTACCTTACATTCAAAGTTTTTGTTATTTGTTACCTCTTTCACATGGCCATCTTTCATTCCATCCTCTGTTTTCCATACATATCTACAGTTCTAATTTCACTCCCATATTTTCTCCACACTTCCACTTTCATGTCCTAATTCACTTTCTCACTGCCATTCACACTTGCTACTTTGTGTCAGTCACAATCATTTTCCTGCTAACCGTTAGGCTCGCTGTCTTGCTCTCAGTCACATTATTTTTCTTGCTGTCTGTCTCACTGGCTATCTTACCATCATTTTGTACTCTCTTTCCCACTGTTAATCTCACATAGTATCTTACCTCATGAAGAATTAAGGTCTGGCATTTAGGCTGTGCTGGTTTACAATCATTATTAGGTTTAATGGAAGAATACAGCACAGGAGAACAAAAAAAATACAAGTTTATTAAATCCTTTATTTGGTCTCTGTCACAGAGGCATCGAAAGGGATACAATCTCAAAATTGGAAAAGTACACACTCACATATGCAACAAAAACACTCAAACCAAATCTAAGAAACACTTTTCTTGGAATTAGCAGCAGATTTGTTAAACCATCCTAATCTTAATAGATGTGATTGTGTTAAACTTTCCAACATTTGGGAAACTTTATTTCTTAGAATTTAATTCCACCTCAACAGTAAAATCTATCAAACACCACCATAGAAGGTACCTCTTGTAGGACTTTATGCTTTTAGTATACATTTTTCTATTTATTGTTTTGAGCATTTTTTGTGTATGTGCTTTTGCATTTTGAGATGGTTATCTGGTTAAAAAAAATTAGTCATCTTAACACAAGTCATAAATGCTTACAAGTTTTCAACAAACCGTAATTATCTCAACACAGAAATAAAGAAGTTAACACAAATTTTTCAAAATCGAAATTATCCAACATAACTTATAAATTATGCCAACAAAACAGCAAAAACCAGGCAAAACAACCCGACAACCAAAACAAACTTCTCAACATAAAAAATTATCAAACTACCATACATCAAGAACACAAACAAAGCCTACAAATACATTTTAAAACACACTGACTGTAAGCTGGTATTCACCACAAACCAAAAATTGGCAACACTCCTAAAATCTACAAAACCTCACACACACAGAAAGAAATATTAGAACACCACAACATTGTTTGTAAATTTCCCTGCCAAAAAGACTGTGATGTCACCTACACAGGTTCTACCAACAGGTCCTTATAGACAAGACTACAAGAACACTTCCGTGACTGCAACATCCCTATTCCAGAACATTTAAACAATAAAAAGCACAGCAAAAAAAAAGAAAAAGAAAAACAGAATAAGAAGTACAGAAAAACTGATATAGCAGTTCATACCCTTGAATAAAAACATACCCTGCAAATCGACAAAGCCATAATATTTGACATACTAGACAATATTAGAAATACTAGACAATATTAGACATACTAGACAATATTAGAAATACTAATCATAATATTAGAAATACTAACCAATATTAGAAATATCGGAGATAATATTTCTAATATTGGAAACAATAGCCATAAAATGTAATGAAAGTTCAATAAACGTTTACCGACCGTACATAATCTCTGAGAGTTGGAAGCTCCATAACATAAAAATTAGGTTTCGACTCTGACCTATAGGAGATAACACAAGTACACCAAAGACAGAAACACCTAACTGACATGACATAGCATCCACTTCTCCCACACCCCATTACTCCCACCCCTGACTTTTTCCCTTAAATCCCTCCCCTTCCCCCAAAAAATAATTTCTATCTTCAGATCCTTCTCTCACCCCCACAAATCTCACCCACACCCTTACCAATAATAATAATATACATATATAAAAATCCCAGGTTTTTTCAAATAATCCCCCCCACATTTCTTTACCCTCACTTTCTCAAAAAAATCCCCTTCCTTAAAACAGTTTAACAGCATATGAAGACACATCACCGGAATAAGAAGACAGAAAACAACATCCAAAAAAGTATGTTCAAATTTTCTCCTATTTTTATTGTTTATTCTTCATATATTAGGTTTATAGCACTTCAGCAATGCCCTAAAATTCTGGGTAAAGAGCTAATGACATTGTAAAAAGGTGCACTCCTAAACTAAAGTAGGCTATATTAGCCATTAAAATTATAGTTTACTTTTAGAGGAGTAATCTGGGAATTTTCCCAGAAATAATACCTATAGTATCTGGTTTGTATGTTCTATGTATACAATACCAAGAGTGAACAGATTGTGGTACAAAAGTGTGAATGAAGAGAGAATTTGTTGTAAATGTTTCGTGTGCCAGTGCAAACTCTCGGTTTCCAAATGGTCCATGCTAGGGCAACTCGTAAATGCCTGCAGGTGTATTCCCATAAGTTCTCTGGTCTTCGTTTTGCATTGCTGAAACGAAGCCCATTGGCTCTTAATTTTAGTAAATAAGAAAAGTATGATCGTTATGGGTGATTTTTACTTAAGACAGTATAGACTGGGATGATAAGAAAGCAACTGGATATAAAAAAAAATCAGTTTCTTGAGTTTTTGAAGGACAACTATCTCAGACAGTGTGTAACAGAGTGCACACAAGGAGTAAGGTCTTGGACTAATAATCTCTCATGAGGACGTCAGAGGTCCTCACACTGCTGGCAACCACCCAGTGTGAGGACCTCTGTGAGGAAAGGGTATATGTGAAATTATAACACTTACTGGTGATTATGAGATGCTCAGGAGACAGCTTGCAGGTGTAGCATGGAATCAGGAGTTGGCTAGAAAGGAGATCAGTGCT
Organism: Typopeltis vanoorti; assembly: GCF_054136105.1. Classification (NCBI taxonomy): domain Eukaryota; kingdom Metazoa; phylum Arthropoda; class Arachnida; order Uropygi; family Thelyphonidae; genus Typopeltis; species Typopeltis vanoorti. The sequence continues at coordinate 97,549,726 of NC_143569.1, forward strand.
TCTTAGATGATATTGTTAGTGGAAGCAATGTCTAAATGTATTCCAATGGTCAGAAGGTTAAGGTAGGTGTGAAATGGATGAATGAAGAGATTAAGCATACGATACAGAGGAAAAAGACATTATGGAAGCGAAACAAGATGAGTAGTAATAATCAATTCCATGAGATTTACAAAGAACTAACAAGGAGGGTCACTTCATTGGTAAGGGTATCAAAAGTGCAGTATGAACAGCAGGTAGCTAATGAAGCCAAAAAAAATCCTAGGGAGTTCTTTCAACATGTAGCCAGCAAATAGAGAATGATTATGAAAGGATGACATTGGTTTGGAAAAAGGTATAAGAACAACTGCTGCAGAGGATATAGTTGAGATATTTATTGAGAAGTTCATAAAGGACTTTCATTCTTGTGAATGTGACATCATGGAAAGATTGAGAGCAGTTGATGATGGAGAGGAGAGAATGACTATAAGTGAGCAAGATGTGTATGGGGAATCGAGCAAACTCGATGTTAATGAGGCTGTGAGATTTGATAATATCACCACATAATTTGAAGGAATGTGCCAGGGAGTTGGTATCTACCTTGACATATTTGTTTAATATGAGTCTTGCACTGGGTCAAGTTCCAAAGGAGTGGAAGGAAGGCAAGATTGGGCTGCTTCATATGGGAAGTGACAGAACTACATCATTAAATTATAGGCCTATCTGTGTGTCAGTTGTGGTTAAAGTATTGAAGAGGTTGATGAGAACCAGGATCTAGAATTGGGTTGACACCAGTGGTATTATCTTTAATGGACCGCGTTGGTTTGCTAAAGGGAAGTCATGTAATCTCCTTACTTATTACAGTAAGGTGACAGCTTCATTGGACATGTGAAATGGGTGAACAGTAGGATACTTAGACTTTGCAAAGGCTTTTTGATAGATATCTAATGATATTTTGATAGTCAAGGTTGTCCATTAGACTAGTGCATTGGAATGGCAATTGGTTGTCTGATAGGTATCACCAAGTTGTGTGTGAGGGAGCAATATCCCAGAAGAGAAAAGTCACTAGTGATGTGCCACAGGGGTCTGTTTTAGGACCATTGCTGCTTAACCCTGTATGTTATATGATATTGGAGAAGATTTGGATGCAGATATTCATTTGATTGCAGATGATGGAATGTTAGGATGAACTATGAAAAGTAGAGAAGTAGACCAGAGAGTGTTCTGGTCTTACAAGAAGACTTGAATAGATTGAGTGAATGGGCACGGGAGTGGAATGCCATTTCAGTGTTGTAAAATGTAAAGTTTTAAAATTTGGGAAACAAAGATGAGATGTAGAATTTATGGGGATATATTATGATCCATTATTAATGTGAAGAATTGCTGTTCAGAAGACATCAGAAGAAATTAGGAATAGCTAAAACAACAGTTAGACTTGTCTAAAATCTGGAAGGATGAATCTATCACCATGGGAACAAAGTTGAGGATTTTTGGATGCATTTGTTTTTCCAACAGCAACTTCCGGATGTGAGACTTGGAATATAAAGAAGTCAGATAAGGAAAGGATAGCTGTTTTTGAGATGTGGTGTTAAAGAAGACTGTTGAAGATATCATATACTGAACTTTAAGGCTCCTTTAGGATATTGACAGAAGGAAGTTAAAATATTTTGGACACGCTGAAAGGATGGAAGGAGGACTTCTCAGATCAGTAATAGAAGGTAAAGTTCCTGGAAAAAGATGAATGGGTAGACCATGAATGAGATGGATGGATGGTGTGTGTGTGTAGTGACTGAATCTTGATATATTTGAAACCTTCAGAAAAGCATACACCAGGACCACATCGTGAGGACTGGTGTGGCACATCACTGAGCATCAGAGTGACTGAACTGCATATGTGCATGTCCAATGAACAGATGAAATGAGTAAAAGGGATATAGAGTTGGAGCAGGATACTTTATATTTTGTTGGATATTTTATGTATTGTTGGAGAAGGATACCTTACTGTCATGTGATCTTTCATCCCTCTCATCTCTGTCTCTGAATTGAAGCTCCTCATAATTTTATTTGACTTGCATTCATTGTACTAATTTGCTGATGCATGTCTTCTACATCATCCCTGGCACCCAGTGGCCTATTGTAGCAACCAGTTTTATATTTTGTAGTATTTTCCTCGATTTCACACTGACTCAAAGAGAATCGCCATCTGCCTGACTGATGCATACCCTTGTTGGCTGCAATTAATCTTCTGACAGAAAAGATCAAAGAATAAAATTTAGAGTATATATTGCCAAACTTGTGAGGAAAACTGATTTCTGGCAATGATGCATAGGATACTGATTTGTAGAAGTAATGATACTCTGGTTCCATGTATAAGGCCCTGATTAGACCAAATATGGACTACTATGCACAGATTTTCTCACCTAGTTTTCAAAAGGATGAAGATATGTTGGAGAGAGTCCAGAGGCAATTGACCAAAACAGTTTCTGATCTCTGGAATGCTGAAGATGAAGAGAATTGGAGACGATCCAATTTGCTGAGTCTAGTGGATAGGAGGAAGAGAGGTGATGTGATAGAGATGCACAAGTTGATATAATGTTGTTATAGAATTAATGTTGAAAAGATTTTTTCATAAAATGGTGGGAAATTGGAGGTAAACAGGAGGTCATTCCTGGAGGCTGTATAAGGAGGTTGTGAGCAAGGGGTTTGAGAAGCAAGTTATTTGCATGGAGAGTTGTGAATGATTGGAAAGCATTGCCTGAGAGCATGGAATCTGCAGAGAATTTGAATGAGTTTATGGCCTGTATGATGAGATGTGTGTGCATGACAAAAGGGACATCCTAGATGAACCTGTGACTCCATTGGGTCATTGGGATAATAATAAGTCATATTATTATCCCAAGACCCAATTATAATCACTTGTCTTGTAGTTCCACAAATAACCCTTCTTAACTGGAATTTTCTCATGTTTTGCTGTCTCCCAGGTCAAGACATTATTATTATTATTATTATTAATACCCCAAGATATCATGGAGTCAAAAGACTCATCTGGGAGGTCCTTTTATCACACACACAGCTCATCATACCGTGCCATGAACACATCCAAACTCCTTGCAAATACCACACTTTCAGGCAAGGCATTCCAATCATTTACAACTCTGCAGGAAAAAAACCTGCCTCTCACTCCCCTACTCACACCCTCTTTATACAATTTCCAGGGATGACCTCTGGTTCTCCCCCGATCTCTCACTATTTTCTGTAGAACTTCTCCAGCATTGATCCTCTAACAACCCCTTACCAAATTGTAGGTCTCTATCCTACCCCCCCCCCCCCTTCCTCCTGTCCACCAGACCCTGCAAATTGCATCTTCTCAATCTTTCCTCATACTTGACATTCCAGAGGTCAGAAACTACCTTAGTCAATCACCTTTGGATCCTTTCCAGCATCTCTTCATCCTTCTGAAAGTCAGGTTACCAAATCTGGGCACAATAGTCCATGTGTGGCCTAACCAAAGCCTTATATGATGGAACAAGAATTTCCCTACTTCTACATGTCAGTGTAGAAGTAGGGAGGCAGGTGTTAACTATCTAGCACATTCCTTCAGAATACGTGGTGATATATTATCAAGTCCCACAGCCTTATTAAAATCTAGTTATTAAGGATGTGGGCCGCATCATTCCCAGAAGCCTTTGTGTTGTCTTCACAGTTTTGGCTATGTGTCCCCTAAATTTCAGATACTTATCCACTATCATTCCCAGATCTCTTATTTCGTCTACCTCCAACAATATATCCTCACCAAGCATAAATTCTGCATCCCATCTTTGTTTTCCAAATTTTAAAATCTTACATTTTGCAACATTGAACTTGCATCCCCATTTCCGCGCCCAATCACTCAATTAATTCATGTTTTCTTGTAATGCCACAACATCTTCACTACTCTTCATGGTTTGTCCCAACTTTGCATTATCTGCAAACAACTGAATATCTCCATCCAAATCTTCACCTATATCATTAATATGCAAGTTAAACAGTAATGGCCCCAAAACAAACCCCCTGAGGCACTCAACTAGTGACTTTCCTTTTCCTGGATATCGCTCCCCCATACACAACTTGTTGATACCTATCAGATAGCCAGTCTCCAATCCAATGCACTAATGTAATATCCAAACCTATCTGCTTTTGTTTGACTATCAACTTATCATGCAGTAATCTATCAAATGCCTTTGCAAAATCTAAGTATACTACTGTGTATCCCTTTCCTCTGTTCAAGGAAGCCGTCATCACCTTATTGTAATGAGTAATAGATTACTAAAACATGTCCTCCCTTCAGCAAATCCATGCTGTCCATCAAAGATAATACCATTGTTGTCAACCCAACTCTGGATCCTAGTTCTCACAAGTTTCTCCAATAACTTAACCACAACACCTGACACACAGATATGCCTATAGTTTGATGCTTGAGTTTGACCTTGATGAAGTGGCACGATCTTCCCCTCCTTCCACTCCTTATGGACTTGACCGAGTGCAAATCTCGTCTTAAAAAAATATGTCAAGGCAGGTGTCAACTCCCTGGCACATTCCTTCAGAATACGTGATGATATATTATCAAGTCACACAGCCTTAATAACATCTAGTTTACTCAACTCCCCATACACAACTTGCTCACTTACAGTCAGTCTCTCCTCCCCCACTTTCTACTCCTCTCAATCTCTCCATGAAGTCACATTCACAAGATTGAAAGACCTTTATGAACTGCTCATTAAGTATCTCCACCACACATTCTGCAACAGCTGTCTTTATACCATTTTCTCCAATGTCAATGTCATCCTTCCATAATCATTCTTTCTTTTACTGGTTACATAACTCTCTTTAGCTACCCTCACCAACCAAGTCACCCTCCTTGCCTGGTCTTTGTAGACCTCATGGAATTGGATAACTTGGTACTTGTTGGGGATCTAAATAGCAGAGTAGGAAATGATTGTGAGACATACAAAAATATTTTGGTAAAATTTGGAGAAAAGAGCAAAGCTAATAATAATCACAAATATCTGTTGGGTTTCTGCTCAGGACATGGACTGGTTATTACTAACACCACGTTCCAACATAAAAATGTGCACAAATTTACATGGAGAGAAGAGGCAAGGAATAAGAAAAGTCTCATTGACTATGTTATTGTTGATAGTGATGTTTTCACCCTGGTGCAGGACACCAGAGTGTACAGAGGATATGAAATTGGAAGTGATCACTATTTAGTCTTGAGCAGGATAAAATTGAATTTCATATTGAAAAGAATAACATGTAAGAAAGTTTTAAATTGAATAAAAGTTGAGCAGCTCTTAGATGTGAACTGTAGACTAAAATTCACAAAGATTATTGAAGTATGTTGAAGTATATAGAAAAAAATGAAAGAGTTTGAGAACAGGAATCAAACCTTGGAGATTCAGGTGCAAGCCTTGAAGAAAGCCCTGATTGATTCAGACAGAGAGGCATGTGGTGAAGTTGTCTGCAAGGATAGAAAAATTAGAACTCCATGGTGAACACAGAAAGTTAAAGAGGCAGTGAAAGAAAAGAAGAAAGCATATCAAAAGTTCCTGGCAAATAAGTCAGCTCATGCTCTTAGAGAATACAGAGACAAATGTAAGGATGCTAAACAGTGTGTAAAACTAGCTAAACGAAAGTCATGGGAGGACTTTGGCAAGAATATAGAAAATAAATATCCAGAAGGTGGGAAGATATTCTGGAAGTTTTGAAGAAGCTTAGAAATGGAGGAAAGAGCGCTGTAAAAGGAGTTAGAGATGATAAAGGTGACATGAAAACAGGAGAAAAAAGATATCTTTTAAGTATGGAGAAATTACTTTGAAAAACTGCTAAAAGAAACAAGCAGTGATGGTAGCACAATAGTAAAAAACACTGACCATGCATGCAGTCAGGAATACATACCCATACTTGAAGTAGAAAAAGCCATCAAAGACTTGAAATGTGGAAAGGCATCAGGAGTAGATGATATTCGACCAGAAATGCTGAAGCATGGTGGTATAAACGTCTTACTGTGGCTGCACTGCATAGTTCAGAATTGCTGGACTGAGGGACGAATTTCAGATGATTGGAGTAGAATATAAAAAGGGAAATAAAACTGAATGTGAGAATTACAGAGGTATTTCCCTACTAAGTGTTCCTGGCAAGATCTATGAAAGTATACTTCAGAAACGGTTGAGAAGAATTGTCGAAGAAAAGGTGGGTGAAGAACAAGCTGGATTTAGGCCAAATAGAGGCTGTCAGGATCAGATCTTCACTTTATGACAAATAGTCGAGAAAGCATGGGAATATAATAATGATCTGTATTTAAGTTTTGTCGATTTGGAAAAGGCATATGACAAGGTACCAAGAGAAAAGCTATTCAATACGCTACAGTTATATGATGTCAATGGGGTATTATATCAAGCAATACTTAGTCTTTATTTGAGTTGTAAGTCAGCAGTTAGAACTGAAGGAAGTACAGGAAGATGGTGTAATGTTAAATCTGGTGTGAGACAAGGATGTGCATTATCCCCTCTGTTATTCATTATCTATATGGATTACATTATGAAGGAAAGTGGTATTGAACCTGATATCAGAATTGGAGATGTTAATGTCAGCTCTTTGCTTTATACGGACAATGTTATACTTCTAAATAAATCTGCTACAAGTTTGCAAGATTCCCTGAATAAATTGAATAACTGCTGTAATAGATATGGTATGAAGGTCAGCAATAAAATGACAAAGACAATGAAAATAGGCAGAATCATTGAAAATATCAACTGTGTTGTGAATGGAGAACCTGTGGAACAAGTAAAACATTTCAGCTACTTAGGTACGGTTTTTAGTGAAGATGGTAAATTAAATATAGAAATAGACATCAGAATCAGCAAAGCTGGTAAGGTGGGAAGTCAATTGAATAAATTCATATGGAACAAGAGAGAAATTAGTTGGAACACTAAATTAGCTGTATACAAGACAGTGTTCAAACCAGTTTTAACTTATGGATCTGAGAGCTGGGACAGAAGTAAAACAGTTGAGCAAAGACGAGAGACCACAGATATCAGAGTCCTGAAAAAGATTTGAGGCATGAACAGATGCATCAATGGCAATATCATATTAAAAATGAGGATATTATGAAAGAACTTGATATTGTTGGCATCCAGGAATGCGTTAGCAGAGCTAATCTCAGGTGGTATGGTCACTTAAACAGATTGGGCGAAGAAAGATTAGCAAAAAGTGTTCTCTGCCAGGTTGGCAGCAAAACGACCCAGAGGAAGACCAAGATATAGGTGGATTGATACGGTACAAAGTGCCTTGGACGATAGAAATATAAGATCTGATAATGTTGGAGTCTTGACAAGTAACAGACTGATTTGGAGGAAAATTGTAGATAGGAAGTTAGTAATGGTGTAATTTTTTTCATGTAGTACTATCATATCCTGTACACCCCTTGAAGGTACATGGCAGGAATTTGATGATGATAATGAAAACACAATTTGTGCATCCTATCATCCAGCACAACTTTAATAATGGAGTCGCCATATAATGTCACTCGCTTATCTCTCATTAACTCTTTTGTGCCATGATGATTAGTTTTAATAGTTTTTATCTCAATTTTCTTAATTTCATTCCACATCCATTTCATCGCTTTTCTCATCTGATCCAATTTAACTTCCAAATCTCACGTCACATATTCTCTCTCATTCAATTTTTCTAATTTTCTAACTCTTGACATGCTCTTCTCACTTGCACTCTCGTTCATCCTTTTGAGCTTCCGTATTTTCCGTCTAACATGCATCCAACTTTTGCTATCATTCATTCTTTCGAATTCTGCATCACGCCATTTCCAGTTTCATTCGTTCTCTCAATTTCATTTCCTTCCGTCACTCTCACCTCACTTTCGTCCTTGTTGATATCCATTACGGTTTTTAAATTACTCATTTTCTTTTTTACTGATTTTTTAACATTCTTTCTCTTCTCTTTCACACTATCGCTCTCTTTTGAAGGTGTACTTATTTTCCCCACAACATTCTCGCTACTAACACTTTCTGTCATCAATTTCATATTTCATCATCATCATCATCATCAAATTTCTTAACATGCATCCTCAAGGGGTGTTCAGGATATGATAGTGCTACATGAAAAATTTACATCATTACTAACTCCTTTCTACAATTTTCCTCCAAATCAGTCTGTTACTTGTCAAGACTCCAACATTATCAGATCTTATATTTCTATCATCTAAGGCACACTGTACGTATCAATCCACCTATATCTTGGTCTTGCTCTGGGTTGTTTTCCTGCCAACCTGGCATAGAACACTTGTTTTGCTAATCTTTCCTCGCCCATTCTGTTTAGTGACCATACCACCTGAGATTAGCTCTGCTAATGCATTCCTGCATGCCGACAATATCAAGTTCTTTCATAGTATCCTCATTTTTAACATGATATTGCCATTGATGCATCTGTTCACGCCTCAAATCTTTTTCAGGACTCTGATATCTGTGGTCTCTCGTCTTTGCTCAACTGAGAAAACATCACTATCAACAATAACATAGTCAATGAGACTTTTCACTATCAACATCACTATCAACAATAACATAGTCAATGAGACTTTTCTTATTCCTTGCCTCTTCTCTCCATGTGAATTTGTGCATATTTTTATGTTGGAACATGGTGTTAGTAATAACCAGTCCATGTCCTGAGCAGAAATTCAACAGGTATTTGCCATTATTATTAGCTTCGCTCTTTTCTAAAAAATTTTCCCATAATATTTTTGTATGTGTGACAATCATTTCCTACTCTGCTGTTTAGATCACCAACAAGGACCAACTTTTCCTTTTTCATTATGTCAGTTGCTTTTTCTAAAGCATTAAAAAATTCCTCCACTTCTACCTTAGTAGAACCTTCTGTGGGACCATAGGCACAAATAAGTCTCATTGTCCAATTCCCCATTCTAATATTTGCCCACATCACTCTACTTGAGACTGACCGCCATTCAAGAAGATTAGCCTTGTATTTTGTGTTGAATACTATAGCTACAACTTCTTTTCCTTGATTGTCATTTCCTGAATATAACATTTTGTATTTATTGCTCAGAAAGATCTTCTCAGTTTTTTTCTTTTTTGTTTTAGTCTCCCCTATTATGTCGATTTGGTACTTATCTAATTCTTCAGCTAGCTCCTGTTGATAGTACCAATCTTTAACTCTGGGGATGTTGAGTTGGGGTTTGTTTTAGGATTTGTTCCAGTAGTTGACTTTTCGCTGTTCGCCCTGGTTCCCTGGCGAAAACAACGGGGGCCTTGTTTAACCGGGCAACGCCCCAGCTGGCATGAAATTTTGTCATGTTGTACCATCATTTTGTATATTGATTTAAGCAAATAAGAATACAATTTTGTCAGCTAAATCCCAAATTGTCAGCTCATCCTCGTTCATTCAGTATCCAGGTAGATACTCAACAGGGTGCACCACGAGAAGGTTAGGATTGGACATTCATCAATTCCTCGTTCAGGTCACACTTTGCACACACCTTCCTTCCAGTTAATCTCCTATCATCTGACAGAACAGATCAAGGAGGATGGAAATCACCTCTGAAAGATCTATAGGAACTGACACACAGGTCTTATAGCAGTGTGTGAGAACTATATTTTTGCTGGAAAGTGGTGTTTGAGTGAATGGATTACCAACACATTCATGAGTGCTTTGTGATGAAATGTAAGGAGAGATGTAATAGGTATTGTGTGAATAATTGTTAGTGTCAGTTTCCCAGGATGAATCTTCCATTTCCATATAGATGTATTAACAATAACTACTAATTGGTGCTGCTTATATGAGGTCAGACAGTTTCTTAATTATAGAGATTAAAATTTAAGTTTTGAATTTTGCATCTTTTTTTCCACAGTTCTTTGTATTCTTTAATTATTTCTATCTTTAATTTTTAAAATAAGTTATTCATCAAATGTTAAAGTAGTTATTAATTAATTTTATGCTATGTCATAAAAGTGTATTTTTGTTTGGATAAAGTTGATTTGTTCTTTTCTTTAGTCGAAAAAATTCCTTGATCAAACATAACAATTTTGAAGAAATTGAAGATTGGGACATTGAGAGAGTTGACATATCAAAATGTACCAATGATAAAGATAGTTCTATTCTTGGAATAAAAGTATGCCATGAAAGATCATATGCAAATGTTACACATCGTGTCAAGCCATGGTTTCTGATGGCAGGATGGGCAAAATGGAAATTTTATATAGATCCTTTTGATAGGTAATTATTATGCTGTTTTCTTCTTAATTGTTTATTAAAATATAATAATATTTATATACGTGGGCTGTTCTATAAGTAATAAGACTAATTTTACTGTGGCGAAACCACTTATCAGAATATTAATTTCTGTGGAATAAAGAAATGTTGCTGTATGTATTAACAAAAGAGGTTGATAGATGGCATATATGGGATGATGTGCCAGAGTGTCACGTGACTAAATGCAAGTGCTCATCGGCGCACTTATGAGGTGTGACCAGTCTTCGAAATGGAAGCGTCCTTGGAACAGCGTTATGTAATTAAATTTTGTGTGCGTTTGCAAAAATCTGCATCGGCACTTTTAACATGATACGCGAAGCTTTCCATGATGAAGCAATGTCGAGGGCAAGTGTTTTTCGCTGGCATAAAACTTTTAAGGATGGAAGGAAGGCAAAATGTGGAAGATCTTGAATGTGAGGGAAGACATTCAACGTCCATCACAGAGACAATGATCAACACAGCAGCGATTATCATCAAGCACGTCAAAAGGAAGCATCCATTGCTGAAGAATGGCTTCTTATTGCACTATGATAATGCAAGGCCACATATTGTTGGTTGTGTAGTGGACGTTTTGCAGAAGAACAACACAGATATCCTACCACACCTTCCATACAGTCCTGATCTCGCACCGTGCGATTTCTGGCTGTTTCCTCAGCTCAAGAAACCACTAAGAGGCTGCCATTTCGAAAGCAACAAAAGCATGTGTAAAAGCTGCGGAGGTAGTTTTGAAAGAACTCTCAAAAAACGGACTCTCACATGTGTTTAAGAAGTGGATGCAACGTTGGGACAAATGCATCGCGTCTCACAGTAGATGACAATTAAAGGTAATCTGTTTTCTGTATAAATATAGTCTTATTACTTATTGAACAGCCTACGTATATATATATATATATATATATATATATATTTGCCATTGTTGAACACATTCATCTGCCATCCCAAGATAATATCAAGGGTGTTCTGTTTGGTGGAGATTGGGACTCTATGTTGTGGGTCCTGATCATAATTTTAAACCTTCTCAATATACTGTCATACTGTCTGCTAATTTAACCAGTTCATTTACCATCATTGGATATATTCATCTGACATCCAAAAAATCAGGATTATCTAAAAGGTGTTCTTTTCTGTGTGAGATTGGGACTTTGTTCAGGCCAGCTAGGTTTTTAATTTTTCTCAATGGAACATTTCAAAGAAATGTTGGAAAGTAAGAAAGAGCTTTGTTTATTTCTTTGAGCTGTTTGAAAGAAACAGCTTCATGCCATTCACACCTCTACCACCAAACTTTACAGTTGATATGATGCACTTGGGTATAAGGTATTCCTTAAGCATCTCTTACACTTGCCTACTCTCACAAGATTGAAAAAAGAATGGAATGTGATTCACTATTTATTCCACATATTCTACAGACAACTAAATGATGTTCTTTACCACAGTGTAATTTGACTTGTTGATTACCAGATTTAATGTTAACCACAGAAACTAAACTGCAGCTGTTCTATTTACATAGTGTCTGCTACTTGAAACCTTTGAAGATTCTAGATTCTTTGAACTCCTAGTTGATTAGTTTCATATTGTAATGCCAAGATTATTATACAATCCTTCTGAGTACCCATTGGTTCCTTGGTGTTCACTTGCTTTTTTATATTTTGACTGAAGCAAAATATAAAAAAGGTTTCAATAAACTAAGGACGAACTACATTTTTACCTGTATATGAAAATTTTTTTTGATATACAGCAAAAAATTTTTGCTTAATTTAATTTGTTGGTTTGTTAGCATTAATCTGTAGCCAGAAATCTGTTTTCATGCTGTGTGGTAGGGTGAAGGTGATCTCTTAGCACAAGGCTGGAACACATTTCATTGGATGGAAATGCTCAGAGCCTGGATACAATGCTATGTGAGATTACAAATTATCTGGCAATAACAGTAATTCTTTGGCATTCTTCAAGCTTTCCAGTAATTCTTCCCCACGTTAAATTATCTAGATGATGTCTTTGAGACGTTGCAAGACATCCAAGTTTGCAACTTTATTCCTTCATGAAAAGTGCTTCCTTCAGACATAATTTACTTAATGTAGCATTTTGCCTTTTATCCTGTTGTATGTTAACAGAAGATCCCTTTGTACGCAATTCAAAAATTTGAATATGTACCCACTTTCTATTTGAAATTGTCAGTTATACAAATTGCCACAAGCTGATTCATCTGAATTTGTGGTTGCAGTCATCAGAAATAGTGTGCATCCTTAGGTTATGGACACTAGTGTAGTATAGGCTATGTACTACTAAAGGAATATACACTGAGTGACCACTTTATTAGTAATCCTCCCCTCCTTGTTTAGGAAAATGTGGAGATGTTCCTAATATAAAGTGGAAATTCAGTGTAAAGACTACTATGTTTCTTAAAAAACAGGTAGTGTCTCAATACTTATTTCAATAGATAATGTATATTGAACATTGCAAATAAAGAAAGATTAATATTCAGAAAAAAATACATGCACACATACACATCAGTGGCATCGCATAAACCATTTTGGTTGGGCGTGCTGTTTTGTGGCTTATGTAACCGTGCTATAAAATTCATGTCAATTTGACCATATAATTGCATTTTTATTGATTTTATGAAAGTTGTAAGAGTGCATAACGCATCAGTGCCCGTCTTAGTTGTTCCAATGCAATTAATTCTAGAAAACTTGGAATACTTTGATTTATCAATTAATATAATTGTAAATATGGAAAGCATAAAGGTCAAATGAACAATAGCTATTCTTCATGCACGGCATTTATGTGAGAAGCACAAAGGGTTTATGCTTTGTGGTGAGATTAGATTATCATTGGCAAATACTGGAGTGAGACATGGATAATTTCGATTCTGATATGATTTTTAAATTTATTTTATTTATTCATATGGAGTTTCCTTCCTTTTCTCCCCCATCCCTATTGGGGAGAGTTGAGCCCCACATGAGGGGGTTAAGTATTTATGACTGTAGATCCATTTGCATGTTCATGGGGCTGGTTTGCCTGTTCTGGGGATGAAAACCTGAGAGTTTCTGGGTGAAAAAACTCCCCAACTCTGTATGAGACCGGCTAACTCACCTTTCATCAAAAGAGACCAGATAAAGGTTCCTCACATCATGGATGGGAATTGAACCCAGGTCTTTCTGACCAAAGGACTTCGTCTATACTGACTGATCTACGGAGTCTATGATTTTTAAATACAGCCATATAATGCGCACAGAAATGAGAAAAAGTAATCACTTGGGAAATTATTTTTCCAGACTGAACCAAAGAAAAGCTGAAATTACTCATTTTACTTACTGATTTATAGTAAGTTCCAACCTCCTTCGACTATAATCATACAATCTACAAAAGCTCTAACAGAAAACAGGATTCAATACATCGTCAACACTGTTTCCCATTGTAAATATGGCTAAAAAAGTTATAAATTATTTATAGAAAATTACTTGTCTGCATTGGTGTTCGAAACACATCAGTTCACACTTCATGCATGTAAAACAGATGAAACTCAGAAAACAAAAACATACAACTCATGACAAATGAAAACATTCAGTTGGATTGGTTGACACAATAACCAATCATAGCCACTCATTTCTAAGTGCCACTGTCTCAGTGCACATCCTGCCTCGCCTTATGAGTGGTTTAAAATCACTGGAATGCTAAGAATTTGATCCACTGCACCATCTGTACGTCTGTTCAAAGGGCTCAAAGCTGTTCATATTTGCAACCTCACACCTGGGTTATTAATGCAAATGTGATGGAATGTTTATGTGTTGCAAAGTGTCCTCTTCATGAAGCATTAGTATAATCTGTTTAATTTTAGGAATCGTGTAAAGCAAGGAAACAATTAGGGAATCTTTAACAGGAATAAATGCAAAAATATAATATCTGATCGGTGATATGGACATAATGATTTATACTCATTTCCTATCTAGTATGTGAGGAATGTTTTAGAAGAGGTTTTGTAATTGAAGGCGATTTAGCTGATCTCATACAGAGATTGCAAGAAATTTTCTCCTGAAAGAAGGAAATGAGAAATGGCATTAATTAGGTTGATATGAAGCCAAGTTATTTGGCTATGAAGACTGAAGAGTAAGCCATTTAAAGTTTGCTGATGATAGTGATCTCCTAATGGGAAAATCTTCATGAATTTGTCTCTCTGCTAGATCATACTCTTAAAGAAATAAGGCTTAATCATAACTACCCAAAAATTCAAAACAATGGCAATTTGTGCTTCTGATCCAGCAGGAAATGCATTGCAAAAACTGAAAATAATCCTACTTGAGGAGAAGTTGATTAGTTCCAATACCTAGGCAGCATTTTTAATAGAGATGAAGGTTAAGACAGCATATTAGAAATCAAATAAAAAGTAACAACAGTGCTCCAAATATTATACCCACTATAGTCAAATAAATCGACACACTTGTTAATCCAGTACACCGCTATGGAAATGAAACTAGGATCTTTTTAAAGGAAGATGAAGGGAAGTTGCTGGTATCTGAAAATGAAGTACTATAGATGAAAATACTATACTGATCATATCACAAATTCAGAAGAGCGGCATAGAATCCTTTCTTTCTCCAGTCCAAAAGATAACATCATAACAAAGATTAAAGGAAAACAGTCATGTGGTCTGGCCATATTTGTAGATATAATAGCTTCCCAGTGGAGTTCCTTGAAAGACTTATTCCAGGAATTCAAAATAGAGGAAAACCCAGAATAAACTAAATAGACAGTCTAAAAATTTCAGTTTCATTTATAGTCTGAAAGCTAAATGCTGATTAAAAATTGATGGAAGGATTTCTGTGATGAATGTTTTCTGATGAACTGTGGGAAGAAAGATGAAGAAGGGCAAGACAGGATATTCACACTTAGTCTTTAAAGAATGAAAGACTAGGTGTGAATTTAATCTATGATGAAAGAAGCTTTTCTTTCAACTGAAAGTGAATTGCCACTCTCATATGGTTAATAGTTTTTCCTCCAAATATGTTGGGATTTTCCTATTGCAATGTAGATAAACTGGCCAAAGACAAAAATGATTGGGAGATCTCCATTTCTTGGAATATTATTATTATTACTGAAATAAAGAGCCAAAAGGCTTCACTTCGGTGATGTAAAATTATTTAAATTAAGGGGATATTAAATCGCACATTATTTCAAAGCCGAATACGAAACTCAAAAATAGAAATCAAAGAGTTTCATGCCAAATATATAGCAAACTATAAAAGTTTCGGCAAATCCTAGCATAAGCTAAACACATGGTTCAATACTAGGGCAACTCGTAGCAAACAAAGGTTGGTAAAACTTGACCCATCTTTGCTACTTTTACATCACCAAAGTGAAGCCTTTTGGCTCTTTATTTCAGTAATTTATTAGTGTACCTTTTTGGCAACTCGTATAGCAAAGTATATAAGTTCTATTTCACTGTAACCTCAGTATTACCTAGCTCTACCTACTCATTGATGAGACCTCAACAAAGGTTGAAACCGGTCTGGATAGTGACCTTCCCCCATAATAATGTATAACATCATACATCTCTTAGGACACAGATGGCGAACCTATGGCACGTGTGCCAGAGGTGGCACGTCCGAGAATTTTGCTGGCACGTCAACGATTTACAGGTGATATCCTTTTATACACTTATAAATTATTCAACTTTTTTTTTAATTGTTACAATACTACAAGTTAAATTTTGTTTTACACCGGAGAGCAGCTATGAAGATGTGCATATAATTGGTGTGGTATTAACAAAGGTTGCGTGACCCAAAGACAACCTGCAATTGTTGAGTTGAAATGCTAATTCTCTTCAGTCGAATTCCATAACATGTGAAACTGTCATAACAACATTCACTATATATTTCTTAGTTTTAACACATTCACGACAGGGTGTTTTTATCGTTCTGATGGAACTTCTCTTTATTGGTGGGCCCAACTCACACAAAGTTTCAACCTTTGGTTGAATTTTATTGCTGCTTGTTTGCATTTGAGCTGGCACAGGAACTCACAAATGCATTATATTGCATATTTCAATACTTGGTAGAATTTTATTTGAAGTTAGCCTTTGTGATCTGTCATAATGACATCGAGAATTTCAAACGCAATACAACAAACACTTATTTCATGTAATTGAAAAATTGGACAAGAGTTTTTAGTTAGATACTGTGTTTCCGGTGCAACATATGGTTTTGCTTGAGTCTATACAGCTTTGTATGAGAGGGGAGATGTGATTCATTAGTTAGCATCGTTTTTATTCCACTTGTCTCTAATTGAACTATTTGTAGAGAAATATTTTGCACAGACTGCAAAAGCCTCCTTACCTTAATCAGGGATACAATAAAACTAGTTGTTTTTCTTACATATCTAGTATAATGGCTGTTGGGGAGGGGGTGTTATTAACCGCGGGAAGCGAGGTACTATCCCCTCGACATGAACATGTTTAAACATTTTTTGTGTGCGAGGCATATGCAACACTTTTTAATGTCTTTTTTCGTAAAGTAAAATCAGGAGTGCCAGTTATATGTGAGGGTGAGTTATTTTCGAGTAAATATGGTAAGCGTTTCGCTGACAAGTTGACATCCTTCTGCTGCTTCCCTTGCTCAGCTAAATTCATTGATGAGTTACAATGAATAAATATTATTCTCATTACTGTTTTTTTTTAAAGCTAACATAATGAAAATCAATTTAATAATACAATAATCAATTTTACACTGAATAACGTTATAAATTTATATATAAATAAATATTATAAATAAATTAAAATATTATTCATGAAATTATAAATAAGTATCTATAAAATATTATAAATAAATATATATATTATAAATAAATAAATTAATTAATTAAGTTAGATTAATTTTCTATTAATTTTCCCCCTATTAAAAACTGACCGGCACGTCAGCAAATCGATTTGTAAATTTTTGGCACGCACCGGCATGTCAGCAACTTGATTTGTAAATTTTGGCACACGTCCATAAAAAGGTTCGCCACCACATCTCCTAGGAGATGTGTTTTATTTTGCATTATGGGAAATACTAAGGATAGTGATCAAAACTTTACCCACCTTTGCTACGAGTTGCCCTAGTATTGAACCATGTGTTTAGCTTATGCTAATATTTGCTGAAACTTTTATAGTTTGCTATATATTCGGCATGAAACTCTTTCATTTCTATCTTTGAGTTTATTATTCGGTTTTGAAATAATGTGGGATTTAATATCCCCTTAATTTAAATAGTAATTATTATTATTATTCTAAGATGCCATGGAGTCAAAGACATATCTAAGAGGTCCCTTTTGTCAGACACACATCATTCTCATCCACTCGTGTTCCACTTATACTAAAAGTTTTCAGTCAAATCAGCTCATTAATAGTTTTACCCAATAAAAAAGTAATTTTTTATGTGGCAAAATCATATCACCAATTCAAAACCTGACCATGTTCTTCCCTGTATCATCAAATCTATAATTTGTTTTTATTATTATTATTAATAGCAGACTTCCATGTAGTCGAAAGATTCATCACAGGAGGTACACATTGTTAAACGCAGAACCCATAAAATTGTTGCTTTAAACTCATTCAATTATGTATTCACTACACTGGCAGGCAAGGCATTTCACTCACCAATCACTCTCCATTCACAGGGCCAGCTCTACCGACGGTGCAACACGTGCATTTGCACAGGGCGACAAGTTTTTGGGAGCAGCAAAATCGGCCTAAAGTGTATGAAAAATAAATCATAAAAAAAGTCATTTATTCCTTCTCTGTTGAAACCAGACTTCAGGAAGTCATTAGTTAAATTTTTATATAATAAAACTTCATTGTACTGCATATTTTTTTAAAAAAATCATAATAATGTAGTATTATGTTGCATTTAATATCGCACTGTTGGTGTTAATATCAGATGACGTGACTATAGTAGAACACCTATTTTGCATTTATTTCCAATTCCATTGTTGGCCGTGAGTTGACCTGAGGGTAAATTTACTGAGGGTAAATCTCATTTAACCAATGAGACCAGACGATCATAATGAGATAATTGGTTAAGAGTAAACCAGTTAAAGAAATAAAGAAATTCCAATTACATAAATACAGTCTGTATTTATGTGTTTTGATAATACAGTTGTGCAGTGATTGTTAATAATACTTTTTGATACAGTTATTAGGATTTCGCTTTGAAAATAATTTTAACATTCCAATATGTCTGATAAAATTCAGTATAAATTTTTTAAATTCATACTGAAGAGATTCTTTGATTAAAAAAAAAAAAAGAAAACTATCAGGCGCAGAATATCTCAAACGAAAATCAGAAGAAGAACGCAATATTCAGAAACAAAGCTGGGCTTTGCATAGATATCTAAAAACAAAACTGAAACAGCTAATGTAGTACAAGAGAAAATAAGCGAAAGGACCGAAACCAAAAATTCTGAGCTCATGGCAAGTACTTCTCATCCCAGTAATGTCGATATTAGCAATTGATTTTAATTATCCATGCAGATGCACATTTTCAGAACAAAATTCCACCATTAAGGATTAATTATCTCTCTCTCTCTCTTTCTGTAAAGAAATATAGTTTATGATAATTTTTCATTAACTTAATAATTTTCATTAGCTAATGTTACTATTTAGAATTTATGATCAGACATGTTGAAGCCTAGCTTAACATCGTGGCTTTTAAGACATCATTAAAAGAGTTTTTTTAGGGGAAGGGGCAGCAAAATATGCTATTGCATGGGGCAGCAAAATTCCTAGGGCCGGCACTGTCCATTCAAACAACCTGCTCTTGTGCATATCCTCCTTATACCAACAATGGTCACTTGTTCTATCCCCCCATTCTAAATTATATCCCCCTCCTTCTATTCATGAGATTTGCAAATCTCCTTTCCTTAATCCGTCTTCATATCCCACATTCCACACAGACCAGTTACCACCTCAGTCAGTCTTCTCTGGACCCTTTCTAATATATTATCATCCCTATGAAAACCAGGTGACCATATCTGTGCACATTAATCCATATGAAACCTAATCAAAGCCTTCTACAATGGAACTATAACCTCTTTATTTCTTCATGTTAAGGTCTTCTGCATCATTGTCATAATCTAATGTTATAACTTCAGAATTTGTGCAGTGTGACTTCTAAAATTCAGGTTCATCTCCATCACCATTCAGGTCTCTTGTCTCCTCAACTTCCTCCAGAATTTCCCCACTAAATGTATATTTTGCATCACATTGTTGACTACGAAATTTCAGAATCTTACACATTGCAGTGTTGAACTGATAGTTTCAATTGGTTGCTCACTCATACAATCTATTCAAGTCCTCGTGTAGGGCTACAACATCTGATTCATCATCTCCCCAGTTTTGTATCATCTGCAGACAGTTGTATATCTCCATTTAAATCAATCCCAATATCATTAGTATACAAGTTAAACAACAACAATGGCCCCAAAACAGACCCCTTCCTCCACAGCACATCACTTTCCTCTTCCAAAATAGTGTACCTCATACACAACTCACTGATAATGCTTATCAGTCAGTCACTAATCTAGTATTGCCATATATCCAACTTGATGTGTGCAATCTCCAGTTCTCTGATATGTTTGTCACCTTGTTGTTGCTTATCAAGCAGTTTTTACTAAATGTAACTTAGTTTTACAAGGTGCACAGCGAGCAATTGTTCCAAAGGAATTTTAACTGGAAATATAAACAGAACAGAAGAAACACCAAACAGTAATAAAGGAACTGAATTTCTAAAATTCTTCAGGGATAGATGCCCTAGACAGTATGTGATGGAGGATCATAAGTTTTGGATTTGGACATATAGCTTCAGAGGATCTCATTTTGAGTGAGAGTCAGATTGAGATCATCTGATGGTCTTCCATGCACCTGACTGGTGAGAGCAACATTCAATCATAAGCATGAGTAATTATCAGGCAGAATAGAATTTACAAAATTATGAGGCAGGTGATTATAATAGACTTGGAAACCAGCTTGAGGAAGTACCATGATGTAAGAATTCGAAGGGAGAAGAGATCCTTATTGCATAGGAACTAATTATAAAATACTTGTTAGTTGCAGTGCCAGACTGCATACCAAAAAATGTTCACATTTGACGTCCGTAGACATAGCATGGTCACTGCCGTACCTCACATGGTTTTTGGCAATGATATCTCTGCTAGAATAAGTGGTAGGGTTGCAGATTTCCACACAAAGTTTGTGGGACAATCAAAAATATCCATGCTCATGGCCTCTTGGCTGGAGAGCAGACATGCTAACCACTAAGCCGGAGAACGGACACACTAACCACTCAGCCAACTAGACTGACTGACTGCATACCACAAGTGAAAATATTTTTTTTAATAGAAATCACCCCATAAGTGATTGTTTAATCTAAAGTACTTTAGTGCCATGGACAGTACCTCTTTAATAAAAAATTATTATCATCTGACCTCCATGAAATCAGAAACATATCGTGGGAAGTACTCACTATTGCACACAATGCTCATCCAACCATGCTTTAACCTGATTCAATGTGTCTACATTCACAACACACTCAGGTAATGCATTCCACTCTCTAACCACTTTCCATGCAAAGAGCCTTTTCCTCACTCCTCTGCACACATCCTCCTTATACAGTTTCCAGTGATGGCCTGTTGTTCTACTCACCCCTCCCATTCTATGAAAAATCTCTTCCATGTCAACCTGATAGCAACCCCTGACTAGCTTATATGTCTCAATCATATCCACCCTCCTCTTCCTCCTATTCACGAGACTTGGCAATTTAAATTCTTTTAATCTGTTCTCATACTCCATATTCCACTGACCACCTTTGTGAATCTTCTCTGGATCCCTTTCAACATATCCTCATTACACAAAAACCCGGGGACCAAATATGTGCACAGTAATCCATATGAGGCCTGATCAAGCCTTATATGACATCATAATCTCTATTTCTGCAGGTCAAGGTCCACCAAATCATTATCTGATGTGACATCTTCACAACTTATGTAATGTGATCCCTAAATTTCAGGTCCTTGTGCACCCAACTCCTAGATCTTTCATCTCCTCTATTTCCTTTAGAGTTTCCCCATCAAGTGTATACTTTGCTTCCCATCGTTGCTTACCAAATCTCAAAATCTTACATTTTGCAGCATTGAACTTAATTTCCACTTACCTGCCCATTCAGGCAGTCTGTTCAAGTCCTCCTATAAAGCCATAACATCTGCTTGAATCCGCATTGCCCTCCCCAGTTTTTGCATCATCTACAAACAGTTGCACTTTACTAGCTCAACTCATCCCAATATCATTAACATACAGAATGAACAACAGTGATCCCAAAACCTACCCCTGCAGTACACCACTAGTTACCTTCCTCTTTTGATTACCGCATCCCATATACAACTTTCTGACAGCCAGTCACTGATCCAACTTACAAGTGTGTTATTTTGTAAAAATTTGCAAAATCCAAGACCACTGTATATGCATTTCTCTTGTCCAAGGTATTTGTTACCTTGTTATAACACATGAGTGAGTTAGTAAACCATGATCTCCCTGTAACAAACACATGCTGATAATCACAGAAATACTGCTGTCATCAACCCATTTCTGTATCCTACTTCTCACCAATCTCTCCAGTACCTTCACCTCAACAGCAGATATTCAGATTGACCTATAATTTGAAGCTACAGCCTTATCACCTCCTTTATGCAGTGGAACAATTTTGCCCTCCCTCCAATCCTTTGGAACCTGTGCTGTTGTAAGACTCTTATTAAACAGGCATGTCAATGCTATTACCAATTCCTTGGAACATTCCTTTAAGACACGGTGATATTGATATGTTATCAAATGTTAGTGCTTTATTGGCATCAAGTTTATTTATTTCCTCAAATATTTCCTACTCACTCACAATTAAGCCATCCTCTCCTATGTCCTCTACAATTAAGTTCCTTGTGATTCCACCCTGATCAGAATAAAACATCCTTATAAATTGATCACTGAATAACTCAGCAATTCTTCAGCAGCAGTTTCTATTGTACTATTTTCATCCATTAACATCATCCTACCATCATTCTTCCGTGTACTTGCGACACATCTGAAAAAATTCTCTGGGGTTTTTCTTTTGCCTGATTTGCCAATTTCTTCTCATACTGCACTTTTCTTGTACTTGCTTAGTCACTCTCCTGGCTTGTTCTTTATACTCTTCATGTAACTGATTATTACCATTATTCATATTGTACTGCCTCCAAATTACCTTCTTATTCTAAATTTCAAGCTTAAGCTCCTCATTCAATTATTTTACATCTACCTTATTCAGAATGTTGGCCTTTGGAATACGTTGATGCAGTTGTGTATTTTTTTTGTCAGTTCCCAAGCAGCATTTATTTCCTATCGTTCAACTCCATTTTCCATTCTGTCTCCTAAGCTTGTCATAATCACCAGCCTTATAATTCCACATGTATCCTTTTCTCAAAAAAAAAAGTCTACATATGGCTAGCCACAATCTAGGTGATCACTTCATGATCACTCTCATCAACTGGAAGAAAGTGTGAAACCCCACTCGCAATTACATCCTCTGATGAAATGATCAGATCTAAAACTCTCAGTCCTCGTGTACCATCCTTTATGTGCTGCCTGAGATAGTTATCTCTCAAAAATGCAAGAAATTCATTTTCTTTATTCCAAAATGCTATCTCTTCATTCCAATCTATATCACATTAATTAAAATCTCCCATAATAATTACCCTTCCTTTGTTCACTTAATTCAAGTTGTTTATACATTTCTTCATTACCACCCTCCACATTCCCAGGCCGATAGTAACATCCAACTAAATATGTCTTCCTGTCAACGTCCATATTATACCACACTGCCTCATAACTATTGCTACTATTTCACTCTTTCATGTCTACCTTATGTGGACATCATTCCCCTGCTATTATCAGCAGCACTCCCTTCTTGTTCTTTCTATTCTCTTGAAAAATACTGTGTCCTTTCATTTCTATTTCTGTTAGAATGTCATCTGCATTCAACCAATTTCACTTATTCCAATGATTTTGGGGTGAATAAATCAATCAGTCAAACATTTCATCTCCCTTATTTCTGACACTTCTAGCATTTGTAAACAAAAACACAGCAGTTCATTTTTAGGTTTACAACCAATCCTATCCAAGAAACTTGTTAGTTGTTATTTCCCCCACCACACTTGCCCAATCACCTTTATCATCACTTAACACATATATCTGCTCATTCTCAACTTCCACACTCACATCACAATATATTCCATCTTCATACACACATTCACTGCCACTTTCAACATCCACTCTCTCTATGCCATGTCTGCTTGTCCGCCCGGACTTCCCCCGTTTCCCTGTTCCTCTTGCATTCCTGGTCTCTCTTCATCTCTCACACTACTACTGTTTCCACTGCCAAGCACTTCTGTCTCTTCAATACCACTCTCCTGATTTTTCCCTTTATATCTTGCATGCATCACACACTGTACTTCTGCACACTGTACTTCCATTAAGAAACACTTTCTCCAGTGTACTCACTCCAAAGCCATTCAAATGCAACTCATCGTGCCTGTATAATTTCATTCTTCCCTAAAACTCATGCCATATATCCACAAACTGTGCTTCCTTCTCCTCACACAACTCTGTTAGCATACCATTCATGATTTTGGCTCTCCATCGCAAATCATCATTTCATATCTCAGCAAGAAATGCTTTTCCCTCTTTCTGTTGAAAGATAATACTATGTGAAAGATAACACTGCAATGTTATCTTTCACTCCTATCGATATTCTCCTGATATTAGACTTCACATGCTCATTATGTCCACTTAGATAATTTGTCCCCACAATCACCACTAACTTTCATGCCTGTTTATTCCTCATGTCCAACTTGTGAATTATCCCACTCATTCTCCCTCCTTGATGGTAGACCTTATGGACTCTCTCATTAACTAATCTTTTAATTATCGAATCTCCATATACTGCTATCCTGGAATCAATTGTCACCTCTTTTACCCTTTTTTCTTTCATTCTATTCTCTTGCACACTTTCATTAATTTCCATTAAATATCTAACATCATTCTGAATATTCTTCATTTCATTTTTCAGTTTCCATAACTGTTTCATCAAATCTTGCATTCCGACAATTTCACTCTCTCTCATTCCCGCAGTCTCACTACCTCTCGTTCTGCCACATCTTGCTTCTGTTTCCTCATTTATGTTTTTGTTGCTCCTTTATCACTAACTTTTGCTTCTATATTCTTGCATTCTTTCACTGCCTCACTTTCACTAGATTTCGTTTCATTTCCATTTCTTCCATTTCCACCATGTATCTTTTCATTCTATTTCACTTTGATTGCTGCATGATGCATAAGTGAGTTATTCAATGATCAAAGCTAGATTTCAGCTTGGAGACTTCCAATAATTGAATAAGGACCATGGAGAACCATCTAGAGTTGTTTCTGAATGCGCCTCCATAGTGCAATTGGAAGAATGACGGTACATTGCGCCCTTCAATTGGAATAGCCCTAAGTTCGATTCTCGTCGCGACGGGAGGAATCTTTATCTGGACGATTTCAATCGAAGGTGAGTTAGCCAATCTCATACGGAGGTAGCAGAGTTTTTTCTCCCAGAAACTTGGGAGAAAAATCCCGCATACAGAAATCGCCCTTCAGAACACACGCAATTTACAGACAAAAAATGCTAGTTGTGGTGGAGGTGGGCGGTAGATGGTGTTGATGGAGATGATTCGTAGTAGAGGTTCGGTGTAGCGGTTGAGACAGTTGTAGGTGTCCTCCTGTGATGAGTCTTCGGACTCCTTGAAGGTTGTCAGGAATAATAATAATAATAATACTGACACACCATAAAGTATCATGGGCATCCTCCAATAAATGTAATAAAGAAGTTTTATTTTTCAACCAAGAGATAGTATCTTATGTAATTAATTTAATAAGTTAATTCATTCATTGACTGTTTGTCCTGCCAAAAATTAGTTTTAACAGAGATACTCTCAAAGATACTTTGTGGCTGTTTCCAAAATGTGAAGTGATTCCTATCTAACAGATAGTACTGTTTATCTCATCCTGTTATAAACCAAAACCTAGCCTGCATCCATAGATTAATTTTGAAATACATAAACAAGTATACTGACAATTTCTGTGATCTACTGAAAACAATCAAGACATGCTTTCAAGGCAAATGGCTCAAGGAATTCAAATGATTGTTCTACTAAGATGAAGTTTCATTTTGTAATGTATGAAAAGATCCTAGGATTGCTGACGAAGGTTTTCAAGGGCGGTCTTTTTAAATTGGAGACATTTAGGTTTCAAGAGACACCCAGTTTTTATAAAAAATGCTGTGACATACAGATTTGAAATACATCTCTAGCTACCATTCAAAGCAAGGCGGATTCTAACATGTTTGAACACCTGAAGTGCCTTTATAACACAGTATATTATAAAGCTAAATTAAATAAGCCATTTACGGACTTCAAAAACTTATACAACCAGAATAGTATCAACATGATACGAAATGTAAAGAAATTTGTGTCAGTTACTGCTGATGTTGTTTATAAAAAAATTAGTTAAGTGAGTCTTTTTACTGGATGCTTTTCAGATATTTCCAGTGAGCAGAAACTCTTTCATTATATCTGATGCATATAATTCCCCTCCAAAACTGAGCTTCAGTGTATGTACTTTTATAGATGAGAGAGTGAAATGAACATATTCTTCTTGTCACGAACAACTAGTAATTGATTAGCAAGCAGTGGAAGAGAAATGCATATAATAAGATGTAGAAAAAAAACTATATATACAGTTCACCCTTGAAGAATGCGGGTCTGAACTGTGTAGGTTCACTTATACATGGATTTTTTTAAATAAATATACTGGAAAATTTTTTTGTAGATTTGCAACAATTTGAAACAACTCACAGACGAACTGCATAGCCTAGAAATATCAAAAACATTAAGAAAAAGTAGGTATGTCATGAATGTATAAAATATATGTAGATACTAGTCTATTTTATCATTTACTACCATAAGATATGTATAAATCTCTTATAAAAAGTTAAAATTTCAAAACGTGCACACAAATGCTTACAGACTGTAAATGCCATTTGCAGTCAAGAGAAATGTGAACAAATGTAAAGATGCAGTATTAAATCATAACTGTATAAAATTAACGGTTATTAATTAGTTAAATTAATTAGCATAAAATAAAATATTATAACAATTCAATCATAGGGTATATGCTAGGCTACTGCAAAGAATCATATCAATTGCAATAGGCTACAATAAAGCAATCATGTTGTGCTTCGTTATCAATGCATGAATCATTATACCTCTAAATAAATTGCTTGAATAATTTCTTTTTCACATTATCTTTTCAGTTTTGATATTTAGTGTTAGAAATACATAACATCTATAGTGTTTCATATCATATAAGGCAATATTGATGTAGGTACTGACAGACATATGTATGATTCATTTTGCAAATAGTAAACATAAACTTACAGTATCAATAAGTACCGTACATTTCGGTAAATGTATTTTGACTTCCTTATGTTTTTCTTAATAACATTTTCTTTTCTATAGCTTACTTTATTGTAAGAAGAATACAGTATATAATACATATAACATACAAAAGATGTGTTAATTGACCTGTTTATGTATCAGTAAGGCTTCGGGTCAACAGTAGACTATTAGTCATTAAGTTTTTTGGGAGTCAACATTTATACATGGAGTTTTGAACAATGTGTGTGTTGGGGGGGGGGGGTCAGCACCCCTAACTCCCACATTGTTCAAGGGTCAACTGTACATATATATATATATATATATATATATATTTTTATCAACAGACCTTCATGGAATCAAGAGCTTCATTGCAGGAGGTCGTACTCTCACATGCACAGCTCATCACACCTTGATTTAAATGACTTCACTGTTTCTGCGCTCACCTCACTTTCAGGCAGTGCATTCCAATCACCTGCCACACTGCATGCAAAATACCTACTCCTTACATTCACCTTATACATCTTCCAGGGTGTCCTTTCATTCTCCCCCCCCCGTTTCCATATATTCTATAAACAATCTCATCCACATTAATCTGGTAATTACCTCTTTCCAACTTATACATCTTGATTATGTCTCCCCTCTTTCTTCTATCCACTAGGCACTGTAATTTGCATTCACTCAATGTGTCCTCATATTCAATATCTGAGACAAGAAACCAACTTAGTCAGTCATCTCTGAACCCTCTCCAACATCATCCTTTTGAAAACCTGCAAATTTTTTATTCCATATGTAGCAATGGAATCAAATGGAATCAAAACATCCTTACTTCTACATGTCAGTGTTCCCTTCATCATTCCCATAATCCTGTGTTGTCCTCATAATTTTAGCAAAATGTCCACAAAATTCCAAGTCCTTATCCACCATCACCCAAAGATCTTTCATCTCCTCAACCTCCTCTAAAATATTCCCATCAATCCTATACTCTGCACCCCATCTTTGCTTCTTAAATTTTAAAACCTTACACTTTGCTACATTAAACTGACAGCCCACACACTTGTCCATTCAGACAGTCTATTTAGGTCCTCTAAATAGACTGTCTGAAGGTTGCAAAGCTACAACATCTCAACTACTTTTCATAACTGTCACTAACTTTGCATCATCTGCAAACAGCTGTATATCACTATGTAAGCCCTTTCCAATCTCATTTTTTTACAAATTAAACAACACTGGTCCCAAAATATACCCATGTGGATGCAACTAGTGACTTTCCTCTTCTGGAATATCACTCCTACATACTCAACTGCTGATACCTATCAGACAACCAATCTCCAATCCAATGTACTAGTCTACTATTCAACTCCATCTGTTCCAATTTACTACTAGATTGTCATGTGGCAATCTATCGAAAGCCTTTTGCAAAAGCTAAATATACTACTGTATATGCATCACCCCCCTTATAAGAAGTAAGCAGATTGCTAAAACATAATCTTCCTTTAACAAACCCATGCTGTCCATCAAAGAGAATTCTGCTGCTGTCAACCCAGTTCAAAAATCTGAAGCCTTGTACTCACTAGCTTCTCCATGACCTTCACCACAATGCCAGAGAAACAGATTGGTCTATAAATTAAAGTCTTAGTCTCCCTTTATGAAGTGGAACAATTTTGCCCTCTTTCTTCTCCTTTGGAACTTGGGCAAATCTATTTATCATGTTAAAAAAAGTTAAGTTAAACCTGTTGTTAACTCTCTGAAACATTCCCACAAGACACTGGTGATATACTAGTGTGTTGTGGGAATGTATCAATAGGAAGACTGAGACCTTGGTGGAGTTAGGTTCAGTTAGAATATGAAATTAGAAAATGCAGTTGGATAATTAAGATAATCATCATCATCATCATCATCAAATTCCTGGTTTATACCCTCAAAGGGTGTACAGGATATGATAGTACTACATGAAAAATTTTAAATTTTAATTGGATAATTAATTAAAAATTTTGCAAACAAGATAATTCTAACTGTATCTAACTCCACCAAGGTCTCAGTCTTCCTACTGATCTCTATATTTTTTTTCTTATTATTACTGTTAAAAGTAATTAAAATGAGAAAATTTCGAAACAGAGGTTATATAATTTCTCATATCTGGTTCCAGCATATATATTTGACTCTTTCTTTAGCATAACAGCATACTAAAAACAACTAAATCATGTAGGCATGTGACTTCTGAAATGAAATTCACCACAGCAACTATCTGCTGCAACAAACTATGCCTGGTCTCCCTGCCAGTATATTATAATGAAAGCTAATTGATGTTTATTAGCAAATTTGCCAAAATTATTATTTTATATAATAAATACTGTATTCTCTTTTCAGTGGCATGAAGTTTTACAAATTATCTCTATTGACTTTACCTGTACAACCAGAGCATAAAGTACTTGAGATCAAATTTGAGGCTCCAGGTGAGTTTGAAAAATTGTTGTGCTAAATACTTAAGAATGTTAGAACACACACACACACACACACACACACACACACACACACACACACACACACACACACACACACACACACATCTGCATTCACCATGCTCTCAGGCAGGCAGTGCATATCAGCCACTTTCCATGTAAAAAATCTGCATCTTGCCCACACCCTTGCTCACATCTTATGCACTATCCCGAGATCTCTTATTCTCTCCCTTTCTCCCATTCTGTGTGAAATTGCTTCCAGATTAACCTAGTAACATCTCTTACCAACTTATATGTCTCAATCATATCTTCCTCCCCTCCTTCTATTCATGAGGCTATGTAACCTGCATTCCCTCAATCTGTCTTTATACCTCACATTCCAAACACCGATTAGAGCCTTTCTAATACATCCCTATGAAAACCAGATGACTAAATCTGCATGCATTAAGCCATGTGAGCAGGGCCGGCCATCTCGGGGGTGCGGTGGGTGCAATGCACCGGGCCCCACGATCGAGTGGGCACAGTCGGTACACATTTGCGGAAACTTTTCTTTTTTTTTTTCCTTCTTCTAATTTTGCTTATAACTAAAGGGATTTCATTGACAGGATTTTAGGGGCCCCGGTAATAATAATATCTCTGTGTTTCTCTATTATATTAGGATTTTTGCGTAACCCTTTTGATGCATTTATTCAGTGTATAAAAATTAACAAACATAATTTCGTTTTTGCCCTAAAATGCTAAAATGTCTGATTCATCATTAGTTTTTTTCTAATCTGTTACACATTTATATCATTTGGCTCGTTATCGAAACCATTGAAAAAATATTTATTATATTCTTTATATATGGTTAGTCTAGAGCAGGGGGTGGACAACAACCCTTAACATACCTGCCAAACATGGCACGCCAATGACTTTTTTCCAGCACGCAACCCAGGGCTCATCTTAGAAAATAATTAAATAAAAAAATACATTTCAAACATCTTCGCTGACACATATTTTAACTTAATATAATACAATTTTATTAAGTACAGCTATACCAAATAAAAATGCAATAATTAATTAAACTCTACCAACTATTTCATAATAATAAGTAATAAGAAAATTAGAAACAAGCATCTTATTTCCAAGCCATCGATATATCTCCGCAATATACTGATGTACAAGTTTTGTCCAGTTCAGTTGTTGCATTATTCGTCAGGCATCCAAATGTGGCATGACTCCTTTACCATCATTTGATATATCTTTTCATGTTTCGTAAAGAACGTATCTGTTTTCTAAAGTGTATTTGTATTTTATTAAATCGTAAGTCATTAAAATATGGATCGGAAGTATTTATTATCAATTAATATGTTTAACTTATTAGATATAAAAGCAAATTTCCTTTACATTGATTTTCGGAAACTAAAGTTTTCAGTTTTTTTCATAAAATCCCTGCATATATTCCAGTTGCTATTTCCTGCCTAGAGAGCACTTTCCTTGTGTGCATCCTTCCCAAATAGCACCATCTGCTTTCCCTTTATTTCAAGCAAAAATTAGCAGTAATTTACAAGACTTGAGATACTTAATGAACAATCCTTCACGAATGACTAATGAACAGACAGCCATGGTACTAGGCCAGTAAAGATATGTGCATATGATTGGTGTGGTATTAACAAAAGATCGTGCAAGTCAAAGATAAAGTCAGCAGACAATTTTTGAATTAAAATGCTAATTCTCTTCAACCAAATTCAATATCTGAAAGTGCCATAACAATATTCACTATATATTTCCTAGCTTTAACACGTTTACGAATTTTAACACTTTCTGTTGATTTTTATTGTTGCTCTGCATTTGAGCTGTTGGGGACTGACTCCCACACATCTAGATTTTAGTGTTTGCCAATGCAGTATATGGTTTTGCTTGCAGCTAAATAGCATAGTTTTTGGGGGAAGGGACATGCGATTCATTAGTTAGTGCCATTTTTATCCCAGCTGTCTCTAATTGCACTATTTGTTGAGAAATATATTACACAGACTGCAAATGTTTGTACCTTATTCAGTGATACAATAAAATGACCTGCTTTTACTTGCATCAGCACATGTATTTGCTAGTATGGAGGGCGTGTGGTTTGCCATGGGATGTATTGCCATGAGGTAAACGTGAATAAACTATTTTTCTGTGCGAGGTTACTCAAAACTTTTCAATTTCTTTTTTTCACAAAGTAAAATCAGGGGTGCGAGTTATACGCGAGGACCAGTTATATTCCAGTAAATACGGTAAGTTATTTTTAAAGCTATGTGAAATGTATTATCAATATTCAGGATTATGAAGTGATGTCTGCACGTGATTAGATCTCAACTACATTAATTTCAACTTAGTTAATAGTGATAGATAAGGGTGAAACTGATGTACTGAAGTAAACAAACGAAAAAAAATAAACACATTTCTTGAGTGTTTCTAAAATTTTGTAATATTGTAAAAAGTATGTACATATTTAACTTTTTGTTAATTCATGGGATAAAAATATTTAATATTTTTTACTTATTCGACAGGCAAAGCCTAACCCATAATGTCCATGTCAAGAAAGTATCCCTCTGGGTGTCAAAAAAGAAAAAAGAAGAAAAGCAAAATCTCAAAAAGTCGCAAGTAGATTTGTTTTCATGGCAATGAAACTGACAACGAAATTGCTACGACTTCAGCTGTTGCGATTCAAACTTCAACTGAAGAAGAAACCTCCAAACAAGCTACACAACTTTTCAACAAAAATGTAGAAACTGTGGGATTCGTTGAAAAATATGCATCTGATTATACAAACATTTTGGATACAGCAAATAACGATGAAAACAATAATAACGATGGTGATTAAGTGAATATAAATGATCCAGGTTTGTGGCTAAATATTATAACTGATAAATTTTGATAATTTTGTGTTAAAACCAGACCTAAACAACATTATCAGGACACATTCATTAAGAATTTTGAAGGTAGATCATTTTCTACGTCGTACTATTTAAAAAAAATGCCAAATGGTGAAACTCAGCTTCACAGCTGGTTAGTTTACTCAAAAGCTCAAGACTCAGTATTTTGCTTTTGTTGTGTATTATTTTCCAAAAGAAGAGGAAAAGATCAATCAACATGATTTATATATAGTTTTAATAAATAGAGAAAACAGCACATTTGAGGCCATTTGGTGTGAGATTGTGGCTAGCAGAACTAAATATACAATTGGGTGCTGCTATAGACCAGGTGATGGAAAAGATAGTGGTGACAGCATGCACAAGCAAATAGAAGAAATGAGTGGAAGGAGGGTAATTATTATGGGAGAATTCAACTATGGTGGCATTGATTGGAAGGAAGAGAGGACACATTGGAGGAAGGAATTGGTTTTTATGCGGTTATTAAGGGATAACTATCTGCTACAGCATGTAATGGAAAATACTAGGGGTCAGAGTACTTGACCTAGTAATTGCATCTGAGGATTTGGCTGTAACAAATATGACCACATTGCCACCAATTGGTGAGAGTGATCATAGGGTCTTGACTTGGGAGGTGGCTAAAGGTGTGGAATTTTCAATTAAGACAGAGTACATGTGGAATTATTGGGCTGGAAAGTATGACAAGCTTAGGAGTTTGATTGGTTCAGTGCCATGGCATGTACAACTGCAAGGACTAGAAATTGATAGTGCATGGGAGGCAGTTAAGAAGTGTTTGCATGAAGTAATGGCTGACTGTATACCTAGAGTCCAAATAATAAATCAAGTAGGGGTTAAATGGATGAATAACACCATTAAGCTTGAGCTGCAAAAAAAGAAACAACTATGGAGGGAATTTAAAGAGAAAGGTGACCGGCAGGCACATGAACGGTATAAAGCACAGGCCAGAAGGGTAACGAGTGTGGTAAGAAAAGCAAAAAAGGATTACGAAAGAACATTGGCCATGCAGGCTAAAGAGAATCGTAAACAGTTTTTTGGATATGTAGCAAGTAAAAGGAAAAATGTACATGGCAGAATGATTTTAAAGAATGCCGATGGTAGGGAGGTAACTAAATCGGTTGATATAGTTGAGTTACTGAGTGAGCACTTTGCAAGAATATATCATCCAGGTGGTGACATTGCAGAAACGAATAAACCAGTAGATTATACGGGAATTGTGGTGAATGAAGTGGAGGTGAGTAGTCTATTGCATAACCTGAATGTCAATACATCCGTGGCATTGGATGGTATACCAGCTCGTGTTGTACGAGAAGCAGCTAAACAATTGTCAGTACCCTTGACCATTTTGTTTAATTTGAGTTTCGGATCTGGGTTAGTCCTGAGGGGGTGGAAAGAGGGGAAAATAGTTCCACTGCATAAAGGTGGTTCCAAGACTGCTGTAGTAAATTACCGACCGATTAGCATATCAGGAATCATTGTCAAGGTCTTAGAGAAATTAGTCAAGAAAAGAATACAGGATTGGATAGATGAAAATGGGATATTGTATGAGGGACAACATGGATTTGTGAAGGGTAGATCATGCCTCAGTAACTTGCTCACGTTTTAAAACACAGTGACGGCTGAACTGGATAGGGGTAATGGGTTTACAGTGATACTACTGGACCTTGCCAAGGCCTTTGACAGGATACGCATGGAACCCTAATCAGTAAACTGGAGCAGATGGGGATAGATTTAGGGTTGGTGAGATGGATAGGAGGGTGGTTGAAGGAGAGATACCAGAGAGTGGTTTATTCAGGAGTGGAGTCTAAAAGACGGCTTGTGACTAGTGGTGTGCCATAGGGTTCTGTTTTTGGACCACTACTTTTCAATTTGTTCATCAATGATATAGGAAAGGATTTGAGAGGAAGTGTTCATTTGTTTGCTGATGATGCAAAGTTGGGTAGAGCAATTGTGAGTGCACAGGATGTCAAAATTTTACAGGATGATTTGGATAGTTTGGAGGACTGGGCTAGGAAAAATGGATGTCAATTTAATGTGGCAAAGTGTAAGGTTATTCACTTTGGGGTGAAAAGAATAGCAGCAGTATATTGCATTGGTGGAACCGTACTCCAGGAAATTGATGAGGCCAGGGATTTGGGAGTGTTGGTGGATATGAAATTGAAGTTTAGGGGGCACATTGCAAAAGTGACTAAATCAGCTCATCAAATCACTTGGCTTCTGAAAAATACTTTAACATGTAGAAACAAACAAGTTGTTGTTCCTCTGTATTGAGCCTTGATAAGACCCCATCTGGACTACTGTACCCAGTTATGGGCACCAGGGTTTCTTCGTGATGGGGATGAAGTGGAGAGGATCCAGAGACGAGTGACCAAGATGATAGCAGATCTGTGGAATGAACCTTATGAGAATAGGTTGAAGATTTGTGGGTTGCAGAGATTGGACTATAGGTGAAGGAGGGGTGATATGATTGAGACATTCAAATTACTGAAGGGTTTCTATAAGATTGATCCAGAAGATATTTTTGAAAATATGACTGATGGGGGGGGAGGACTAGGGGCCATGCATGGAAGCTGGGCAAGAGCATGGTTGACAAGGGTGTTAGAGCTAGGTTTTTTACTTGGAGAGTGGTGAATGAGTGGAATAAGCTTCCAGAGTCTGTTGTGGGTGCTACGACCATGAATGAGTTCAAGGCAAGGTATGATAGATACTGTGTCAATGTCGAATAGTTGTTCTTGACATGATGTTAGGGCCTCCCTCGATTAGTCTGTCAACTCCTTGGAGTTGCCTGGAACAATAATAATAATAATAAATGGAGAAAACTGTCATCTGTAATTCGAGATCATGAGCTTTCTGTTGGTCACTTTAATTCTTTTATTACTTGGCAAGAATTATTAAAAAGGCTTAATTTATGTTCGGCTGTTGACAGAACAAATCAAATTAATATAAATAAAGAAACGGAACGTCTAAAATTACTATTACAAAGAATTATATATGTAATTCTACTTTTAGCAAGTAGTAATCTGTCATTTTGAGGATTCCATGAAACAATAGGAACGCCAAATAATGGAAATTTTTTAAGTTTAATAGAATTATTAAGTAAATATGATCTTGTGCTAATTGATCATGTAAACAGAATTAAAAATACAAAAAAAAGAATTGTGCATCATTTGGCTCATAGATTTCAGGAGAAAATTATTGCTGCATCAGGTAATGAAGTCCTTAATAAAATTAAAGACGATATAAAAGCCGCTATATATTACAGTATCCAAATATTACAGAAATATCAGGATTGTACTCCTGATATTTCTCACAAGGAACAAACTTTAATAATTATTAGATATGTAAATTTTGTAGACAAAAAATTAATTATAAATGAGTCATTTATAGGATTTATTGAAGTACCTCATGTGACTGGTGAAGGACTAGCAAATTCTCTTTTAAAAAGAATAGGTGAGCTTGATTTAGATATTATGAATTGTAGAGGGCAAGCATACGATAACAGTAGCAATGTGAAGGGAACATAGAAAGGCGTACAATCTAGAATAATTAGTTTAAACCCTCATGCAATTTATGTACCTTGCTTATCACATTCTTTTAATTTGATAATTTGCGATGCTGCTTCCAGTAGTATACATTGTAAAAATTTTTTCGGAATATTGCAACGTTTATACTGCGTATTTTCTGCATCTACAAAAAGGTGGGAAATTATACAAAAATATTTAAATATTACGCCTAAACCATTATGTGATTACTGATGGGAAGCCAAAATAGACGGTCAGAGCAGTGTATACACAGTTTGAACAAACTTATAATGCCTTAGAAGAATTTATTGGTGCCATTAACGATAACATAGCAGTATCCAAAGCTAAAAGTCTACAAGATTCTACAAGAAATGCCATTTATTTTAAGCTTATCAGTGTGGTTTACAATATTGTCAAAAATTAATAGTATCAACAAGCTATTTCAAGCAAAAACAATTGTTCTTGACGCTGCTTTTAATTTAGTGAATAAAATTAAAAATGAAATCCAAAATTTAAGATCAAAATTTAACACATTTTTAGACGACGCAAAAATGATAGCACAAAACTTGAATATTCCCGAAGACTTCCCTGAAAAAAGAATTAGAAAAAAAAAAAAAAGATTATTTTCAGAAGCAGCAGAAGATGCTTCTGAAAATAATCGTCATTTTACTAAACCTCTGCCGTGTTTAGTAAAATGAAGTTTTATTAAACCCGGTAGAGGAATTTAGATGTTACTATTTCAACGTTGTGATTGATACTGTTATTGTACAAATAGATGAGAGATTTAAAAATATACCCAATGTTATTTCTTATTTTAAATCAATCACTGATATAAAAACATTAGGAAAAAATGAACTAGAAAACTGCTCAAGGGATTTTGTAAAATATTATAGTAAAGATGTAAATGAAGACTTAATCCAGGAAATTAATTTGTTACGAGAATTGATCTCGGACCAAAAAATGTAAATAACATGCAAGACATATTGCGATATGTATTAAATAATAGTTATAATGAACTATTTCCAAATGTGCTAACTGTATTGAAAATTTTCTTTACGTTACCAGTTACTATAGCAAGTGCAGAGCGTTCTTTTAGCAAATTAAAATTGATAAAGAATTATCTTCAGTCAAGTATGTGCGAAGAACGCTTAAATGTACTTTCTGTATTAAGCATCGAAAAGGAAATTGCCAAAAATTGTAATTTTTCTGAAATGTTTAATGACATAGCAAAAAAAAAAATCGCATATTTAAATACATACGTATTAAGCAATATACATGTTAGTAAAACTAGGCCCCTAAATAGTAAACCTATTTATTTTTTTATGTGATAAATGAATTTTTTTTATTACTTTAATCAATAATTAATTGTAAATGCGCTAGTTGGTGAGCCAGGTTACTTTTGTTTGTGTTAAATATTTATTTATTTTAATTATTTAATACTTTTATTTTGTGGTCAGTAAACGTTATGTTAACCTGTTATATTTCTAATGTGTTTTTTTTTTGTTTTCCTGTGCCAAAATCATTTGCAGGTAAGAGGTTTTACAATACGTTTATTTCAAATCCTTTAATTTTTACCTTCGAAAAATATTTTAGGGCCCCAAAACGTTTCTTGCACCCAGGCGCCTTTATAGGGAAGGCCGGCCCTGCATGTGAGGTTTGATTAAATACGATGAAATCGTAAATTTATTATATCGAAATGAAGGATATTATCGATCCAACTATATTTTATAGCCAAATGTAGAAAAATAGTGAAGTTTTGAAAGTTTACCAGTGAGCTTACCACAATTGGAGTTACCTTGGCTTGCATTATTTAAACAACACAAACTTTGCCCACAGCCCATATATTCTCCCTGGTATTAATGCATGGAGTAAGTTCCACTAACTTAAAACACCAGACTTCAAATTGACCAAGTTCAAAAAAATATTTACAAGCAAAAATGAAGACAAAAAACTCATTCAGCACTCTAATTAAGGCTATGTCAGAAAGTTAAATTCATTGTCGGTAATTTCTAGGGTGGATACATAATGAAATATTAAACTATAGAACTTACATATGTCTTATATAAGACAATATAATAGATAATATTAACATCTATATTTCACATAATAATAATAATAATAATAATAATAATAGCAAAAAATAGAAACAAGTAGAAAAATTTTCTTACTTTTGAAAATTTGCTAGAAAGCTTATTATTATTATTTTTTATTATCTTAAGGTCCTCTTGGAGTCACAGACTCATCTAGGAGGTCCCATTTGCCATATGCATATCTCCATCTCATCATACCGTTCCTTAAACACATTCAAATGCTCTGCAAACACCATGCTCTATTCGTTTCAATCATTCACAAATCTGCATGCAAAAAACTGCTTCTCACTTTCTTGCTCATAGCCTCCTTATACAGTTTCCACTGATGACCTCTTGTTCTCCTCCAATCTCTGACCATTTTATGAAAACCCTCTTCAACATTAATCCAATAATAACACCTTAAGAACTTGTACATCTTTATGATATCACCTCTCTTCGATGCTCTTATCAACAAGATTCTACAAATTGCATCATCTCAACCTTTCTTCATATTCAACATTCCAGAAATCAGATATTATTTTGGTCATTTGCCTCTGGGCTCTCTCCAAAATCTCTTCATCCTTTTAGAAAACCTGGTGGTAAAATCTGTGCATGGTATTCCATGTGTGGGTAATCAGAGCCTTATATGAAAATTTGTTGTGTTGCCCTTAAAATTTCAGATCTTTATCCACCATCATCCCAATATCTCTTATTTCCTCCACCGCCAACAGTATATCCCCATCAAAAGTAAATTCTACATCCCATATTTGATTTCCAAATTTAAAACCTTACATTTCACAACATTGAACTGGCATCCCCATTCTCATTGCCATTCACTCAGTCTATTCAAGTCTTCTTTTAAGGCCACAACATCTGAATTACAACTTTGCATCATCTGCAAACAGCTATATATCCCTAAATTAAATTAAGGGGATAAAAATCCCTTATTATTTTACAGCCAGTATGCGAAACTCTGAGATCGAAAACTACGATATAAGAGTTTCATGCCGAAGAACTATCGGCGAATCCAAACGTAAGTGAACACCTGGATAGTACAACACCAAGGCAACTCAAAGAAAAGGTGGAGCAGGCTCCCTCACTATCTTTGATACTTTCTCATAATGTAAAACACAACTCCTAGGAGATGTAATACTGCCTTTCATTATGAGGAGAGGTCACTACCCAGACCGGTTACAACCTTTTTGAGGTTTCATCAGTGAGTAAGTAGACCTGGATGATATCAAAGTTTAAGTGAAAATAACTTACATGCCTTCACTATACGAATTTCAGAAAGATGTGCCCGTATATTATATTATAACTAAGATAAAAAGCCAAACGGCTGTTTTTTTCATGCAAAGTTAATTAAATTAAGAGGATAAAAATCCCTTATTATTTTACAGCCAGTATGTGAAACTCTGAGATCGAAAACTACGATATAAGAGTTTAATTAACTTCACCAGAAAAAAAAATAGCTGTTTGGCTTTTTATCTTAGTTATAATATAATGTATGGGCACACCTTTCTGGCATTTGTATAGTTAAGGTATGTAAGTTCTTTTTACTTAAACTTTGATATCATCCAGGTCTACCTACTCACTGATGAAACCTCAAAAAAGGTTGAAACCGGTCTGAGTAGTGATCTCTCCTCATAATGAAAGGCAGTATTACATTTCCTAGGAGTTGTGTTTTACATTATGAGAAAGTATCAAAGATAGTGAGAGAGCTTGCTCCACCTTTGCTTCGAGTTTCCTCGGTGTTGTACTATCCAGGTGTTCACTTACGTTTGGATTCGCCGATAGTTCTTCGGCATGAAACTCTTATATCGTAGTTTTCGATCTCAGAGTTTCGCATACTAGCTGTAAAATAATAAGGGATTTTTATCCCCTTAATTTAATTAACTTCGCCAGAAAAAAATAGCTGTTTGGCTTTTTAGCTGTATATCCCCTTTCAGATCTTATCCAATATCAATAACATACAAGTTAAACAGCAATGACTATAAAACAGATCCCCTGAGGTACACCACTAGTGACTTTTCTCTTCTTTGATATTGCTTCTCTATATACAACTTTAATCATGCAGGGTGAAAACACTGCATGATCCTTTCACTTCTCGCTGCATGAAAAACAACCAAATTTCCACACAATAGGAATAAGGAAGTTATTGTTCCTTTTTATAATGGAATGCAGATGCTTTATAAAGCATCTGTGCAAGAAAACTATCTGGAATATTGTATAAACATGTGGTTGTGAGAGAGAGGTGGGTGAGATGATTTAGAAATAAGTGACCACTATTATGGATAGTCTGGGATGTATGTTGTAAGGACAGATTAAGAGTTTGTTGTAGTCATACAAATGCTTGAAACAGAACAATTTACTTAGCAAATTTTGCAGGTTAGATGTAGACAATATTTCTGAATAGTTAATACTTAATACACAGTCAATTTGAAATCCAGTGCATTAGTGTAATATCTAACCCCATCTGCTCTAGTTCGACTATCAACTTATTATTATTATTATTATTATTCAGGCCTCAATGGAGTCAAAAGACTCATTGTGGAAGTACTTTCTAAGAAACACAAGTCAATCAAGACTCATCGAGGGAGGTCCCTTCTAGGAAACACACAGTCTATCATACCACTCCTTAAACACATTGACCATTGTCGCTCTCACCACTCTATCAGACAATGCATTCCATGGTCCCTCCATGCAAAGAAACCACCCCTCACCTTCTTGCTCACAGCTTCATTTTGTAACTCCCAGGGATGGCCCCTTGTCATGACTCCTTCCTGCTGTTCAACCAAGCGAAAGAAATCCACAGTGTCAATCCTGTAACCACCTCTCAACAGTTTAAAAGTCTTTATCATATTGCCTCTCCTTCTTCTATCCACCAAACTCTGCAGTCCACGCTCTCTCAGCCGATCCTCATAACTAACATTGTACAATCCTGAAACCATCTTTGTTATCTGCCTTTGTACCCTTTCCACAGTTAATTTATCCCAATGAAATCCTGGGGACCAGATCTGAGAACAACAGTCTAAGTGTGGTTTGATCAGAGTCTTATACAACGGAATGATAACCATTTTATCTCTGCAGGTCAGTGTCCTTCTCATTATTGCAGCAATCCTCTGTGTTACCTTCACTACCTTTGCAATATGTCCCCTAAATTTCAGTTCTCTATCAATCATCAACCCCAGATCTCTTGTCTCCCCTACTTCCTCCAGTTTAACTCCTCCCATAGAATATGCAGCGTCCCATCGATGTGTCCCAAACCTCAAGACCTTACATTTTGCTGCATTCAACTGACACCCCCCCCATTCATTTGCCCATCTGTCTAGCTTATTCAAATCCTCTTGCAGGGCTACCATCTCCACTATTACTAAGAACCCTTCCCAGCTTCGCATCATCCAAAAACAACTGAATATTCCCTTGCAATCCACTGACAATGTCATTAATATAAAGGTTAAACAATATACGTCAGAACACTGAGCCCTGTGGAACATCACTTGTAACCTTCTGGCTCTTTGATACTGCTCCACCATACACAACTCTCTGATACCTATCAGACAGCCAATCCTGAATCCAGTTGACTAATCTGACATCCAGACCCATGTGCTGCAACTTAAATATCAGCTTATCAGTGGCACCCTGTGAAATGCCTTTGCTAAGTCTAAGAAAATTGCAGTATATGCCCTTCCCTTCTAATGCTCTTGTAACTTTATCATAAAAGGCTAGCATGTTGCTAAAACAGGAGCACCACTTCACAAATCCATGTTGACTCTCACAGATAACATTACCCTCATCTGCCCAATGCTGTATACAGTCCCTCACTACTTTCTCCAAGATCTTCCTAACTACTGATGACACACAAACTGGCCTATAATTAGACACTTCTAGTCTGCTACCGCCCTTATGCAATGGCACTATCTTACCTTTCTTCCATTCCATGGGCACCTTTCCTACAGCCAGACTTTCATTGAAAAGACAGGTCAATGGCACTGTCAGTTCCTTAGCACATTCTCTCAAAACTCGTGGTGAAGTTCCATCCAGTCCCACCGCTTTACTAACATCCAGAGTACTCAGTATGTGGAACACACTTGCCTCCTGCTACTCTAAACCTCGAACCTGCCCTATCCCTCTAGTATTAAAATTGATTCATCCAGGATGCAATACTCCAATAAAATGTTCATTGAACAATTCCACTATGTCCTCTGCATCAGTCACTCTATTCACATTTTTATCCAACAATGGCATTCTTCTACAGTCATTTCTCCTCCTACTGGCCACGTAGCTAAAAAATTCCCTAGGATTTTCCTTGGATCTAAGTGCCAATCTTTTCTCATATTCCAGTTTTGCCTTCCTTACCATACTAGTCACTCTCCTGGCCTGTCTCTTCATGCAGTAATCTATCAAAAGCCTTTACAAAGTCTAAGTATACTAATGTGTATCCATCTCCCACATCCAATGATGCTGTCACTTTATTATAATAAGTGCATTACTAAAACATGACCTCCCTTTAGCATATCCATGCTGTCCATCACAGATAATACCATTTCTTTTTTCTCACTATACTTTCCAACACTTTAACCACAACACCTGACACACAGATTGGCATATAATTTGATGATTGAATTCTGTCACCACTGCTTTTATGAAGTGGTACAATCGTGCCTTCCTTCCATTCCTTTGGAACTTGACCCAGTGTAAGACTCATATTAAACAAATATGTCAAGGCAGATGTCAATTACTTAGTCATTCTTTCAAAATATGTGGTTATATATT
Organism: Typopeltis vanoorti; assembly: GCF_054136105.1. NCBI lineage: Eukaryota > Metazoa > Arthropoda > Arachnida > Uropygi > Thelyphonidae > Typopeltis > Typopeltis vanoorti. Next base: position 97,592,280 of record NC_143569.1, read on the forward strand.
ATCAAGTCCCATACCCTTATTAATAACATATTTGCTTAATTCCCCATATACCTTTTCCTCACTCACACTCAGTCTTTCTCTCTCTTCTCATCCACTGTTTTCAAACTCTCCATGATGTCACACTCACAAGGATGAAAGACCTTTATGAACTGCTCATTAAAAATCTCAACTATATAATCTGCATCAGTTGTTCTTAACCATTTATCTCCAATCAATGCCACCCTATCATAATCGTTCTTATTTTTACTGGCTTCATATCAAAAGAACTTCCTGTAATTTTTTTAGCTTCATTATCTAACTGCTGCTCATACTGAACTTGTGTTGCCCATACCCACCAAGTCTCCCTCGCCTGTTCTTTGTATTTCTCATGGAATTGATTATTACTGCTCCTCTTATGTTGCCTCCATGATGTCTCTTTTTCTCTGTATTGCTTGCTTAATCTCTTCATTCATCCATTTCTCACCTATTTTATTTAACATTCTGACCTTTGGAATACATTTACACATTGGCTTCTACTAGATAATTCTTAAATATTATCCAACCAGCATTGACTTCTTTTCCAACCAACTCCTCATTTCATGCTCTAGCTCCAGACTGTCTCCTGAGCTTCTCATAACTACCATCCTTGTAGTTCCACATATACCCTTTCCCAGGGCCTCCTTATGCATTGGGCTAAATGGGCTATAGCCCAGGGGCACCATTGATCCATTTATGTATTAAATAATACATATAATTAATTATATGTATTATTTAATTATCGCTCAATCCAATGTGATTAAGACACCAATCTTTTTTAGCCCAGGACACTCAAACTTGTTAGGACGCCACTGCCCTTTCCTCACAGAAGTTCTCACATGGCTAGCAACCACCCAGATAATCACTTCATCGTCACTCTCACCAGCTGGAAGAAGATTTGACATCTCATTTGTAATAATATCCTCTGATGAGATCAGATCCAAGACCCTCAGTCCTCATGTGGATTTTGTTACATAATGGCTGAGTTACATCATGTTACATAATGGTAGTTATCCTGAAAAACTAAAGAAACTTATTTAGGTTATTTCTAGTTGCTATCTCATCATCCCAATCTATATTGCTGTAATTAAAATCACCCATATTGATCAACCTTTTCCCATTTGGTTGGCTAATTTGCTTATACATTTCCTGGTCACCACCCTCTACATTACCAGGTTTATATCAACATCCAACGAAGTATTTCATTCTTTTCACCAATAACTCATACCATACTGCTTTAAAACCATTATTACCATCCCCCCCCTATGCATCACTACACTGTATAGATATAACTCATTTTCCTAAAATCACTAGCATTACATCTCTGTTCAAGCACCTCCAAAGCACAATTAGAAAAACAACGGTCCATTGCACCCTTTGATTGGAAAAGGCCCAAGTTTGAATCTCATCTTGATGGGAAGAATCTTTATATAGGTTTTTTTTTTCAATTGAAGGTGAGTTAGCTGATCTCGTACAGAGGTAGCAGAGTTTTTTATTTTAAAACTTGGTTTTTTTCATCCTGCATACAGACAAATCAGCCTTCAGAACACATGCAATTTACAGACAAAAAGATACTACTTGTGGTGGTCAGTAAAGATGATGATGATGGTAGTGGTTTGGTGTAGTAGTTGGTGGAGATGGAGAGTTTTGGAGTAGGTACCCTCCCCAATGAGTCTTTGGACTCCTTGGAGGTGCCATGAACTAATAATAATTAAATACCAAGAAATTATATTCTTGGTTTCATCCTTTATCCAAGTGTAAGCAAACAAAGTTTGCATGTGAAGTCACTTCACGAGTAGGTTGCTTGTATATGGAGGCTAATGACTTTGCATCAATTACCTTAGTATCCCATAGAAACCAGTCTGGATAGTGGTGCTTCCCATAATGCATAGCATTATACAAAGTGCCACTACCCAGACTGGTTTCGACCTTTATTGAGGTTTCATTAGTGGAAGCCAGACCTTGAAGTGATACCAAGGTTCAAGTAATGCAGAAGTCATATTTCCATAAAAAAGTAGTGTTGCACCTTATTATTAAAATACTCTGGATTAGAGACAGATGTTGAAAGTTTTTTCACTTAGTTATAATATATATTAAAGATGCCAAGAAATTATGTATAATTCATATTATAATCCATGCTGTGTCAGTTATGATGCTATGTTCCCTACTCATATTTAAACTATTTAATCTCATATTTGAGCCTCCGTAGCTCAGTCAGTATAGACAAAGCCCTTTGGTCAGAAAGACCTGGGTTCAATTTCCATCCATGATGTGAAGAACCTTTATCTGGTCTCTTTCAACTAAAGGTGAGTTAGCCAGTCTCGTACAGAGGTAATGGATTTTTTCACCTGTAAACTCTGTTTTTTTTGTCTCTCAGAACAGGCAAACTGGCCCCTTGAACACACACTTCTGCAGACATAAGACATTCCTGGAACAAGGAGTAACCAACCTATTCCGTAGGATATCGGTTTCAAATGCCTGCACAGTAAAGTGTGGGTATACGCATGAGAGTGAATTAGGTCCATCAGAATATTCATTTCCTACATATCCACACGCATTCTTTTCTCTTATGCACTCTCTCTACATAAATATCCATGACATCTTCCCCTGCATGCATATTACATTCACAGCACCATACCATTCTTAACAAATCCACTCCATCCATTTTATTTGTATTTCATACAGACCTATGCAATGATTTGCCTTTCACCACCATGTTGTATTAGTGTGCTAAGATAATCAATGAATTTATGATAATATATTATGAGAAGTTATGTTCTTACAAACTCTCTGGTAAATTTTTGAAACTTTTAAGTTTTTTTCAGGATTTATCTGTAAAATATAGATTGATCAATAATATTTCAATTGATGGAATTTTTAAATTTATGGAAGGTGGGGAAAGGACGAGAGAGCATCCTTGGGAGCTGAGAATGAAGGCCGCCAAGAAGGGTATGAGGACTAGATTTTTCTCTCAGAGGGTGGTGTGTGATTGGAATGGATTGCCATTGGATGTTGTGAGTGCAAGCAGTGTGAATGAATTCAAGAATGTAACCATTGCATTAAGTGCAAGATCAGAGGTAGAAGGGACAGCATGTTCTAACTAATTCCCATTCATAAAGTGTGAGATCAGATACTATAACTCACTGTATGTTCTGAATAAAAGTATATATATATGATTGAAATTTCTCTGTTGATTCTAATATTTATGCTGTTTCACCAATAGAATAATCTTTGTGATCAGTGCTGGATTAAACCCTGTGGAGGCCCCTAGGCAGTCAAAATCTCGCCCCCCCTTGCAAATTATCTCCTAATATATTTTTAATTTTACCAACCAACAATTTTAATAAACCAATTTTATTATGCAAAACAAACATTAACAATTAATGTTATTAAACAAATAAACATATGTTATTAAACAATATTACACAATGTTATTAAACAAAAAGTAAGGAATATTTAATTTTAATAAACGAACAAAACTTTAAACATTCACTTTCATCAATTTTTTTGTGGTAAAATCTTTCAGGATATCTTGGAAGTCTAACTTTTGCAGTCTACTTGAAGTCTACCTTTTTCTTTCAAGATCAAATCAATATTATTTTGATCCATTGTCACAGGGCCCCTAAATGGTGTGGGGCTCATAGGCCCATGCCTACTCTGCCTATTTGATATAGTTCGCCCACCGATTAGAGATCCTTCGACACTTCCGCATCTCAGAAAAAGGAGAATCCATTCCGATAATAGGGTAATCAGTCCGTATTGTGAGATGAGTTTATTATTACCAGCCGGAAAATTAACTTCTCTTTTATGATTATTGTAGTTAACTATGTTGCTTGTATAACAGTACGGAAAATTTTACCTATAAAGCACGTGATTTCGCGTGTTGGCTACCAATTCGGACTCCCTTCGTTTCTTTCTCCCCTTCAGCATGAATCGACTATTCTTGGAAAGACGCGAAGCAGGGACCTGCAAACCGTGGGCAAACTATAATCCAGCACTGTTTGTGATCTATGGTCACATTTTGAAATAAAATGTGAAATTTTATTTCACATTTTATTTCAAAATATGATAAACCTGTTATGCATTAATAACAAGAGTGGGCTAAGTTAGATAATCTGAAAATCCTACTCTAGAGACTAGGCATGATACTTTTCAAGCCCTTTTTAGACTTCTACCAGGAAACAAAAACCAATCCAGCACTTAAAATAACTAGACCAACATTCATGGGTTGAAAAAAAAAAAAAAAAAATCAGAAGAGTGAGTCTCATTTTTGGAGGCCATACAAAAAGGTATATTACAATCCTTCTTCTTTTTCTTCTTATTATTTTCTCAGACATCCCCCATGGACTTAAAGACTTCATCTTGTAATGTCTCTACTAAGAGTTAGTCACACCATATTTATTCTACTTCTCCTGATTAAGCACTCAAAACTGCTTTGGGCAACTCCCTATTCCACCTATTCACCAACCTCCAGATTTAGTCCTCAAACCCTTGCTAACCACTGTACATAATTTATTATTATATTATTATTATTACTACCTTAAGACCCCATGGAGTCAAAGACTCATATAGGAGGTCCTTTTGTCATACACACAGCTCATCACACTGTGTCTTAAAGACACTCAGATTCTCTGCAGACACCACCCTCCCAGACAAGGAATTTAAATAATTCACAACTCTGCATGCAAACACCTGCTTCTCACTCCCCTATGTAAAAAATAAAAAATAAATAAAGATAAAGGATGTGTGTGTTGACACTCTTCTTATACAGCTTCCAGGGATGACCTCTGGTTCCTCCCGATCTCTCACCATTTTCTGTAAAACCTATTCAACACTGATCCCATAACAACCCTTACTAACCTGTAGGTCTCTATCATATCACTTCTCTTCCTCCTATCCACTAGACTCTGTAAACTGTATCTTTCAACCCTTCCTCATATACCTTAGTCAGACATTTTCCAAGATCTCTTCATCCTTTTGCAAACCAGGTGACCAAATTTCTGCACAATAGTCCATGTGTGACTTACTGGACTAATGAGACTAGATTAATGTAAGATTATTCCTTTTAGGGACCATATAAGCTTAATATATATAATTCTTATATAATATATAAGAATATGATGAGCATAGTGTGTGTTCATACAAAACAGAAAAGAGTAGGGGAGTATTACTGATGACTGCAGGGGAATGGCAATCATTAATAATTACAGAAATTGCAATCAGTGTTAGTACGAGTAACACAAGTAATGGATTTGAAATCCAGCTAAGTATTCTAATAGGTTGAAGCACTAAGTTGGTTGCTGCTATTGACGTAGGTTAAGTGAAGAGAACTGTAAATTCCCTCAAGCACCAGCTATCCTGAGGGAAACTTCTGAGGGAACCAGCTACTAGATGGTTCGATTTCCAGGACTGATCCCTCCTGTCATGTATTGATAAAAAAGTCTTTTGTGCCAATTTTATACAATCCCTGTAAGAACTTATATGATTCTATCCTTCATTTCATTCTATCAGCTAGTCTTTATAACCAAAGAGCCTTAATCTGTCCTTGAAACTGAGTAACTCATCTCTGTATCATCTTCACCATGTCCACATTTCCAAGGAATCCAAGTGACAGATCTGTGTACAGGAATCCAAATGTGGTCTTATTAAAGACTTATAAAGAAGAATAACCTCTCTATCCCTGCTTGTCAGTGTCTTCTTCAACATCCAAGTAACCTGATTTTTTGGGTACCTTTGCAATATGTTCTATAAATTTGACTTCCCGTCCACAATCAACCCCAATTCACTAGACCGGTGGTTCCCAAACTTTTTTGGTTTATGGTACCCTTAGTGTATCAGGATTTTTCCACAGCACTTAAAGTCAGAACATAGGCCTACCTAACAGTTAGTGGTTTGTACAGTGTCTGTTAGATGTTCTTCCTAAAATCACATCAACAGATCGATGGTGCAATTCTAAAACCATGTGGGCTAAGTGTCATTTCAGTGAAAATATTGGAATATTTCGTGGCACCCTGAGGTACTGCAGCACACAGTTAATATAATATAATACACAGTTAATATTATATAATAATATAAATAATTTTCTATATTGATATATATATATATATATACATACATAGTTTTATGAAGAATTAAATGACTAGAACCGAGATTTAAATCTCAGTTCTAGTCATTTAATTTGCTCCCATTTTGTTACGGGCCGAAATTAGTAGTGTGTTTTAATATAAACACACTACTAGTTTCGGCCTGTAACAGCCTTTTTCAGGTGACATTATAAAAAAAGAAAAAACACTAAACATTGAGGGTTAAAAGACTATGAACAACATAGACAGTCTTTATACATAATTAGCATGAAAACGTAGTTGTATTTGAAGCTGTTCTTTTGTTTGTTGGATTGTTGGGAGAGTGCATGCTTGCTGCATCACGTGAACGCCAGTACATGATTACAGCTGAATGACTATCTGGGAGGTTGTAGCTTAAGTTGTTATTTAGATGAACAGGATTGAAGATGATTTCTCTAGATTCCACAATTTTTCTCTCTACTTCGTCACTGCAACGGAAGATGTTAGTAGATTTTTCCCAGCAGACTTTGTGACTTTGGTTATCATCATTAGGATTAGCCGAGAAAAGGATATGACTTGATAATGTACTCGCTCGCTCGCTATCTCTTGTAAGTAATGTCTCTCATGTGTTCTTCCATACGCATTTCGACAGATTTGTCTGTCTGCCCATAATAATGAAGAAGGCTGTTACAGGCCGAAACTAGTAGTGTGTTTATATTAAAACCTTTTTACTTAAATCTCGGTTCTAGTCATTTAATTCTTCATAAAACGATGTATGTTAACCGAGTCAATGATCATTCTGTCATCTATAACCTTCATGATGAGGCTTCTATTATCAATAATAAAAGAAACTTCAACAAGACACTAAAGAGGATTGGACTAAACATCAACAGGTTGGTCTTCTTAAAACGCGTTGCAAATTCCATGCTGTCTTTCCTAAATTTATATGCTTTAAAGAAAACGTAACAACTGAACGTGCAAAGAGAATCTATCATAAAGCTAAATTAGACCTACTGTCTGAAAGAATCTCGGATACTAAACGAACTCTTGCTTTTCTTTTCAATAAAAAAAGAATCATAGCTGAAAAACTGGAAGAATCTCTAGATAATGAAAGTTGGCATACCTTTAATACATACTGTGAATCTCAAACAGCCAGAATACAATATAATAACAAAGTAAATCTTATAAGTAAATTTGAAACATTAAAGAGATTACAAAATAATAGGAACTCAAAACCACACATCAATATTGACAAAGTCGTTATCAACGAATCCTCCTATATACTTTCAGATGTAGAACAAAGCATCCTTAGTAAAGGTCTAAACTTTATTCCTTCCCCAAAATTAATACCAAAGGAGACACTACTTACAAAAATAGAAAAAGCTGCTTCTTTTCTCCCTCCACAAGATGCAAACCTTCTACGTATTGAATCAATCTTTATTATCAATAACGCAAAACCACCTGCAGACAACATTACTTCAACTGAACGCAAAGCTATTAAAAGTTTAAAAAACAACAGAGATATAATCATCCTCCCTGCGGATAAAGGAAATGCAACAGTCATCCTGAACTCTGAAGATTACCAGAATAAAATGATTGAATTACTACATAATGATACCTACTCAATACTTGAGAGAGATCCAACTTGTGAACTTCAAAATCGTACAAACAACTTATTAAAAACAGCAACTGAATTATCCCGAAACGTTTGTTTATCTCTACGCTCTCTCCATCCGTTAATTCCTTGCATATATGCTGTTCCTAAAATCCATAAAGAGAATATCCCATTATGCCCAATTGTAGAAGGTATCGATTCTCCTACATACAATCTTTCAAAATATCTTGCCAAATACCTAAAACGTTTTTCAGGGAAGTCACCATCCTTTATCAAAAACACTACGGAATTTGTTACATACATCAACGATATTACAGTTGATGAAAATGACATCATGGCTAGCTTGGACATAACTTCTTTGTTCACTAATGTCCCAACAGATGAAGTCCTAACATTACTCAAGGACAAGTTATCCAAAAAAAATGTTAGCCTTGCTTACACATTGCATCAGGCCTGGTTACTTCAAATTTCAAGATAATATATACAAACAAAATCATTGGCTGGCTATGGGTAATCCTTTATCTCCTGTTCTTGCAAATATTTACTTAGAAGATTTTGAAACCAAGGCTATCTCTTCCTTTATTTTAACATCTAAAGTTTGGAAACGTTATGTGGATGATGTCTTCATTGTTTGGAGCCATGGACATGAATCCCTTATGGTTTTCCTCAAACATCTCAATAGCCGACATCAAAGTATTAAGTTTACTGCTGAGCTTGAAACAGATAATTCCTTGCCTTTTCTTGATGTCAAACTGACTTGCTCTTCTGGTAAACTAAAAATATCGATATATAGAAAGCCCACACATACCAACAAATATCTGCACAGTCAGTCCTATCATTTCCCTCCGCATAAGCTTGGAATAATTTCCACCTTGGGATATAGAGCCCATTCTCTTCTTGATGACCCAAATGAACTTCTTACAGAAATAAACCATCTGAAAACTTCTTTCGAAGTTAATGGATATTCCAAGAAAATCATTGACAAATTCCTTCTTAATCCTCCTAGACATCACTTAGAAGAAACAAATAGATTCAAAGGCAATATATCTATTCCTTACATAAGTACTGTTTCACATAAATTAGCAAAAGAAGTTCTAAGAAAATACAATATCAGAACTTTGTTCACTCCACTTCCAAAGATCCGTTCCTTAATTAGCCACTCAACTCAAATACCCTGGTGTATATAAAATATTATGTGATTGCGATATTCCTTATTTTGGGCAGACAGACAAATCTGTCGAAATGCGTATGGAACTTTTAACCCTCGATGTTTAGTGTTTTTTCTTCTTTTATAATGTCACCTGAAGAAGGCTGTTACAGGCCGAAACTAGTAGTGTGTTTATATTAAAACCTTTTTTTTTTTTTTACTTAAATCTCAGTTCTAGTCATTTAATTCTTCATAAAACTATGTATGTTAACCGAGTCAATGATCATTCCGTCATATATATATATTATTATTATTACTATTATTACGGGCAACTCCAGGGAGTCATTAGACTCATCGAGGGAGGCCCCAAATCATATTCATCACAACTATTTGTCATTCATACAGTATCTATCATACCTCGCCTTAAACTCATTCATGTCACAGCATCCACCACAGACTCAGGGAGCGCATTCCACTCATTCACTACTCTAAAAGTAAAGAACCCAGCTCTAACACCTTTACTAACCACACTTTTGCCCAGTTTCCATGGATGTCCCCTAGTCCTCCCACAACCAGCCCTGTTCTCAAAAATATCTTCTGAATTAATTTTATAGAAACCCTTCAGTAATTTCAATGTCTCAATCATATCTCCCCTCCTCCGCCTATCAACCAATTTTTGCAACCCACAAATCCTCAACCTGTTCTCATACGGTTCATTCCACAGACCTGCTATCATCTTGGTCACTCGCCTCTGGATCCTCTCCACCTCCTCCCCATCAAGAAGAAACCTAGGTGACCAAATCTGAGCACAGTAGTCTAGATGGGGTCTTATCAAGGCTCGATACAGAGGAACAATAACCTGCTTGTCTCTGCTTGTCAATGTATTCTTCAGCAACCAAGTGATTTGATGAGCTGTTTTGGTCACTTTTGCAATGTGTCCCCTAAATTTCAATTCCTTATCTACCAACACTCCTAAATCTCGTGCCTCGTCAATTTCCTGGAGCACGGTTCCACCAATGCAGTAAACTGCCGCTAATCTTTTCACCCCAAAATGCATAACCTTACATTTTGCCACATTAAACTGACATCCATTCTCCTTAGCCCAGACCTCCAATCTATCCAAATCATCCTGCAAAATTTTGACGTCATCTGCATTCACTATTGCCTTACCCAACTTTGCATCATCCGCAAACAAATGAACTGTTCCTCTCAGATCATTTCCTATATCATTTATGAACAAATTAAACAGCAGTGGTCCAAGAACAGATCCTTGTGGCACACCACTGGTCACAGGCCGTCTTGTGGACTCTACTCCCGAGTAAACCACTCTCTGATATCTCTCCGTCAACCACCCTCCTATCCATCTCACCAACCCTATGTCCATTCCCATATGCCGCAATTTACTGATTAGAATTCCATGTGGAATCCTGTCAAAGGCCTTGGCAAGGTCCAGTAGAATCACCATAAACCCATTACCCTTATCCAGTTCAGCCGTCACTGTGTTATAATACTTGAGCAAGTTACTGAGGCATGACCATTCACAAAACCATGCTGTCCCCGATACAGTATCCCATTTTCTTCTATCCAATCTTGTATTTTCCTCTTGACTATTTTCTCTAAGACCTTGACAGTGATTCCTGATATGCTAATCGGTCGGTAATTCACAACAGCAGTCCTGGAACCACCTTTATGCAGTGGAACTATTTTCCCCTCTTTCCACCCGCTCGGGACTAACCCAGACCCGAGACTCAAATTAAACAAAATGGTCAAGGGTACTGACAATTCTTTAGCTGCTTCTCGTACAACACGAGCTGGTATACCATCCAATCCCACAGATGTATTGACATTGAGGTTATGCAATAGACTACTCACCTCCACTTCATTAACCTCAATTCCCGTATAATCTACTGGTTTATTCGTTTCTGCAATGTCACCACCTGGATGATATACTTTTGCAAAGTGCTCACTCAGTAACTCAACTATCTCAACTGATTCAGTTACCTCTCTACCATCGGCATTCTTTAAAATCAATCTGCCATATACATTTTTCCTTTTACTTGCTACATATCTAAAAAACTGTTTAGGATTCTCTTTAGCCTGCATGGCCAATGTTCTTTCGTAATCCTTTTTTGCTTTTCTTACCACACTCGTCACCCTTCTGGCCTGCGCTTTATACCGTTCATGTGCCTGCCGGTCACCCTTCTCCTTAAATTCCCTCCATAGTTGTTTCTTTTTTTGCAACTCAAGCTTAATGGTGTTATTCATCCATTTAACCCCTACTTGATTTATTATTCGGACTCTAGGTATACAGTCAGCCATTGCTTCATGCAAGCACTTCTTAACTACCTCCCATGCACTATCAACTTCTAGTCCTTGCAGTTGTACATGCCATGGCACTGAACCAATCAAACTCCTAAGCTTGTCATACTTTCCAGCCCGATAATTCCACATGTACCCTGTCTTAATTGAAAATTCTACACCTTTAGCCACCTCCCAAGTTAAGACCCTATGATCACTCTCACCGATTGGTGGCAATGTGGTCATATTTGTTACAGCCAAATCCTCAGATGCAATTACTAGGTCAAGTACTCTGACCCCTAGTATTTTCCATTACATGCTGTAGCAGATAGTTATCCCTTAATAACCGCATAAAAACCAATTCCTTCCTCCAATGTGTCCTCTCTTCCTTCCAATCAATGCCACCATAGTTGAATTCTCCCATAATAATTATCCTCCTTCCACTCATTTCTTCTATTTGCTTGTGCATGCTGTCACCACTATCTTTTCCATCACCTGGTCTATAGCAGCACCCAATTGTATATTTAGTTCTGCTAGCCACAATCTCACACCAAATGGCCTCAAATGTGCTCTTTTCTCTATCCTGCAATTCAACTTCTATTCTCCTTGGATGCAGCTCATCAGCTATTATCAACAATACTCCTCCCCCCATTTTATTCTCTCTGTCATTCCTGAACACACTATACCCATCACATTCAATCCCACTAGTTATATCATCTACAGTCAGCCATGTTTCACTAATACCTATAACCTGTGGTCTGGAAGTGCCAACCATGGCCAAAAACTCTTCCTTCTTGTTCCTAATACTCCTAGTATTAGTGTACATGAATTTAAGACCCCCATTAGCCCCAACCCTACCTTGATGCCTTATATTAACTATCCCACTCAGATTTGTTGTCCTTATTTGCTCTGGCATATTATATTCATTCTTACATTCAACTGCCTCCATAAGGACTGTATCTCTACTCCCCCCCCCCCTAACAAATCTAGTTTCCCTGAATTTGCACATCCACTACATTCAGCAACACTTTCTCAAGTCTTCTTACACCGTAACCATTCAAATGCAAGCCATCCATCTTATATAGATCCTTTCGCCCATCAAACTCATTCCACACATCCACAAATTCCACACCAATCGTCATACATAACCCACGCATAAAGTCATTTGCAATTATAGCCCTCCTTTTAAACATTTCACTGTCATACCGTGGCAAAAGACTAATCATTCTAACTCTCTCACTCTTTTCTTTTGCTACCTCAAACAATTCATTCAGGTCTTCTATCATTTCCATTTTATCTCCTTTCAAATCATTCGTACCTGCCACAACAATCATTTCTTTCACCCTTTCCTTTTGCTCTCTAATAGACGCAGTTACGTCCTTTATGGTCGCACCAGGTTGGTACGATTTTGTCAAATCCTCTACTAACACACCTCGTACTAACGAGTCTCCATACAGCACTCTATCCTTCATTTTGTTCATGTTCACATTCATACGTCTATTTTTCCTGTCATACCTTTTATTATTGGTTGGTTCATTCAGTCTACTTTTGTTCATGCACTCTAGCTGCTGTTTTGCTCTTTCTATCGCACTATTCAACAACGCAATCTCACTCAATGCATCTATCTCATCTTTTTTGTTCTCTGAGAAACCATTTATACTATCATTCACACTTTCTACATTCACACTCTCACAATTTTCATGTATAACCTTGCCGTTTCTTGTCATATCCCTATTTCCTTCATTCTGAAGGTTGACAAAAATATCACACTCACGATCCAAAATACACTTCAATTCCGCATTCTCCCTACATTTTCTACACACATTCAATCCTTTATTATCATCTAACCACACTCCGACCGCACTCCGCAAAGCGTACATTTCGCAGCTAGTACACTGACTCATTTCTTTTATGCTACCGTTCTTTGATAATGATGGCGAACCTTCATTACTGGCCGCTATTTTCCTACACACAGGTGCCATATTTATCTGTAACGTGTTTTGTCAAATTAAACGTTATAACACACCAAAAATAGACTCACTAAAATACGCCAGGCAAACAAAACAAAACTACACAATATTAAGTAATTTGTATCGATAACTGAAAATGATACTTATCTTATCTGGAGCTTGCACGAACACTACTCATTACGAATTCATCTAGCGGCGACTTCCCGACATAGATTATGTTATAAAACACTTTAGTACACTAACCACGTTAATAAAGCTCTAATAATATACCAAAATTAAACACTTAAGTCCATTAAATTGAATCCAAAACACCAATAAATCAACAAAAAACACAAATCTCTCAGGAGCTCTCCGATAGCACGTCCGTTCACCAGCTAGCCTCGACACCGAATTTTTTCAATTCGGTGCTTTTTCTATTAAAAAATTTCTTTTTCTATTATATAAATTAAAAAGCAGAAGCAAAAGTGCACTGCCTTTTTATGTGTCACTGGTCACCAAGAATGATGGTATGTTGCACCCTTCAACTGGAAAAAGCCTAAAGTTCAATTCTCGTTGTGATGGGAGGAATCTTAAATATTTGTTTTTTTCAATTGAAGGTGAGTTAGCTGATTTCATATGGAAGTAGCAAGGGTTTTTTTTTTTGTCCCAGAAACTCAGGTTTTTCATCCCATTTTCAGACAAATTGGTTTTCAGAACATATCCCACCTTCAGACAAATTGGCTTTTAGAATACACATTTACAGACAAAAAATACTAGTGCTGGTGGTCAGCAGTAGATGCCATCGGTGTATATGATGATGGTAGTGGCAGTTCAGTATAGTTGGTGGATTAAGTGTGGGCATGGAAAGTTGTAGAGAAGGTACCCTCACTCAATGAGTCTTTGAACTCCTTAGAGGTGTCACAAAATAATAATAATAATAAATTGATTGGTAGAACCTTTGCTACTAATGGCTCACACAAAAAGTTAAGCAAGTTTGGGGAAGTTAGTAGTTGGAAGGGAAATTGTTCGATGCTGTTGGCACACTCTCCCTCGATGAGTCTTTGGACTCCCTGGAGGTGTCACATAATAATAATAATAATAAAAATTCAGCCTCCCCCACCCCCCTCCATATGTGAGTGAGCAAGAAGCATATGAGGAATTCATCAAATTTTATGTTAATAACACTATTGGACTTGATGATAATCACCACGGATTTTGAAGGAATGTGCCAGGGAATTGACATCTGCTTTCACACATATGTTTAATATGAATCTTACGTTGGGATGAGTTTGAAAGAAGTGGGAGGAAGGCAAGATTGTACTGCTTCATGAGGGAGGTAACAGAAATCAAGCATCAAATTAAATGCCAGGCTGTGGTTCAGATGTTGTGGTTAAAGTGTTGGAGAGAGATTAGTGAGAACCAGAATCCAGAATTGGTTTGATAACAGTGTATTATATTTGATGGACAGCACAGATTTGATAAAGGGAGTTCGTGTTTTAGTAATCTGCTTACTCATTATAATAAGGTGATGGCTTCATTGGACAAGGGAGATGGATACACAGTAGTATACTTAAATTTTGCAAAGACTTGATAGATTACTGCATGATAAGATGATAGTCAAATCAGAGCAGATTTGACTATCATCTTATTAGACTATATATTAGACTAGTGCACTGGACTGGAAATTGGCTATCTGATAGGTATCAACAAGCTGTGTATGGGGGAGAAATATCCTAGAAGAGGAAAGTCACTAGTAGTGTGCATCAGGGGTCTGTTTTAAGGCCATGGCTGTTTGCACTGTGTGTTATTGATATTGGAAAAGATTTCAATGGGGATATTCAGTTGTTTGTAAATGATACAAAGATGGAATGAACTAGTAGTAGAACTGTTGTTTTGACTTTTCAAGAACACTTGAATAGACTGAGTGAATGGACACAGGAGTGGAGATAACAGTTGAATGTTGCAAAATGTAAAGATTTAAAATTTGGAAAATTTTAGATCTTGACATTTTGAGATGTAAAGATCTAAAATTTACATCTCATCTTTGTAGTAAAGATGCGATGTAAATTCTACATCTCATCTTTACTACAAAGATGAGATGTAGAATTTACATCTCATCTTAGTGGAGATATATTGTTGGAATTGGAGGAAATAAGAGATCATGAGATGATGATGGATAAGAATCTAAAATTTAGAGGACACATTGTCAAAATTGTGAGGATAACACAATGAATTCTGGCAATGATCTGGAGGACACTGACTTGTAGAAGTAAGGAGATTCTGGTTCTATTGTATAAGGCCTTGATTAGGAATATGGTCTACTGTGCACAGATATGGTCACTGATTTTCAAAAGGATGAAGAGATGTTGGAAGTGGTTCAGTGATAATTAGCTAAAGTGGTTTCTAATCTCTGGAATGCTGAGTACAAAGGAGGTTGAGAAGATACAATTTACAGAGTTTAGTAGATAGGAGGAAGAGAGGGAGTGATATGATAGAGACATATGAGGTGGTAAGGGGTTGTTATAGTATTAATGTTGAAGAAGTTTTTCATAAAATGGTGGGAGATCAGATGAGAACAAGAAGCTGTATAAGGAGAGTGTGAGCAAAGGAGTGAGGAGAAGGTTTTTTGCATGGAAAGTTGTGAATAATTGGAATGCTCTACATGAGAGTTTGTTGTCTGATGAGAATTGGAATGTGTTTAAGTCATGGTGTGATAAGCTGTGTGTATAACAAAAGGACCTGCTAGATGAGTCTTTGACTAATAATATACTGACTCTTTGATATCTGTTTATTAGCCTCTCTTTTATCCATGTTACCAGCTTCATATCTAACTTCATTTGTTTCAGTTTATAAAACATTTGCAGTATCCTTTCAAATTCCTTTGCAAAGTCCAACATTATCACTGATTTGTAGCCTTCATTATCCAACATTATCACTGATTTCCTTTATCCAACTCATTTTTCACTATTAGAAAAAGTAAATTACCTGGGCAAATAATTTACTTGCCTAAGTAGTATTTGAATTACCTTTTAGAAAACAATATGTGCCCTGATTTCTTTCTTTTACCAACTCCCCCAATATCTTAGCTACCAATCTTGAGATAGTAATTGGACTATAATTTGTTACCTCTGTTTTGTATCCTCCCCTTTTTTTTGACAGAGCTATGTTGACTCTTTTCCCTTCCTTGGCACCTTACTAGAGCTAACACTTTAATTAAATGACTTGATCAGAGTAGCCACCAGTTATCCATGCACATTGTCATAATACAGAGGCTGATATCCCATCTAATACTTTGGTCTCCTTTGTAAATTCTCTCATTTCTAAAAATTTCTGCAATATATGTGTTATTTCTGGGAAAACTCCCATGTTACTCCTCGAAAACTATTATTTTTATGGCTTTTGCATGCTTTCGTTTAGGAATGCCCCTTTTTTAATGTCATTGGTTTTTTACTCAAGAATTCTTAGGGCATTGCAGATGTATTTTAGAGACAAATATATGTAAAATAATAGAAAAAAATTCGCACATACCTTTTCTTGGATGTTGTTGCCTGTCTTCTTTCTGCGATATGCATATTTCTGCTGTTATGGTGTTAACAGGGGGAGTGAGGGGGGGGGGGGGGTAGGCAATGTGGGAGAAATTAATTTGAAAAACCTGGGTTTTTTAATATAATATATACATATATTATTTTTAAGGGTGGGCGGAGCGCTTTATTTTGTAGGGTGGGAAAGAGATGAAAGAGGGGGCTGAAAATAGAAACTGTTTTTTTGAGGAAGGGGAAGGGGTTTATGGGAAAAGTGGGCTGGGGAGAGGGTTAATGGGGTGTGAGCCGCTTCGACCATGTGTCTCGTCATCTGAACTCATGGAGGAAGTGGATGCTATGTCATGTCGGCTTGGTGTTTCTGTCTTTGAAGTGCTTGAATTATCGTATATTGGTCGGAGTTGTGACCTAATTTTTATGTTAGAGAGCTTCCAACACTCAGAAATCATGTAGGATCAGTGGATGTTGACTGAGTTCTCATCACATTTTATGGTTATCGTTTCCGATATTCTAAGCATTGTTTCGTTGTCTTGTCTGTTTGTTATTATGACCTTATCGATTTGCTAGGTATGTTTCTGTTCAAGGGCGTGAACTGCTATTTCTGTTTTCCCTGTACATTGTATTCTAGTTTTCTTTTTGATGTTGCATTTTTTGGTGTTTAAATGTTCTGGAATAGGGATGTTACATTGTTCTTGTAGTTTAGCCCATGAAGACCTGATAGTAGAACCTGTGTAGGTGATATCACAGTCTTTTCAGCAAGGAAATTTGTAGACTACGTTGTGGTGTTCTAATATTTCTGTGTGTGTGTGTGTGTGAGATTTAGTGGGTTTAGAAGTGTTGCCAATTTTCGGTTTGTGGTGAATACCAGTTTATAGTCCGTATGTTAAAATGTATTTGTAGGCTTTGTATGTGTTCTGGATGTATGGCAGTTTGATAACTTTTTGTGTTGGGAAGTTTGATTTGGTTGTTGGGTTGTTTTGATGGGTTTTTGTTGTCCTGTTTGCATAATTTATTAGTTGTGTGGGATAGTTGCGATTTTTTAAAAATCTGTGTTAATTTTTTTATTTCTGTGTTGAAATAATTATGGTTAGTTGAAAACTTGTAAGCATTTATAAATTGTGATAGGAGATGACCAATTTTTTAACACAATATGGATGGTATGAGTTGAAATGGATGTAGTTTCTGATATGCATGGGTTTATGGTATATTTTCATGACTATTTTGTTGTTTGTTCTGATTAATGTCAGGTTTAGGAAATTGATGGATTTGTTTCTGTTCAGTTTCTATGGTGAATTTTTGTCTGTAAATGTTAAGGGAATCTTGTAAGGTGGTGATGTGTGTTGGTTCTCCAATGCATAGAATATCATCCACGTATCTTCCATAAAAGATGATGCTGGGAGAGAGGGAAAGGTAGAGTAGGAATGATTCTATGTGTGCTAGGAACATTTCTGCTAGTTGTCTGCTGATGTTTTGGCCCATAGGAGTCTGAAATTTCAAATATACATGCTGTTGTTGAACTTGAAGAGGTTTGCTGAGATTATTAGTTTGATTAAGTTTATGATATCATTAGGTGTTAATTTTGTACGAGAGTGTAGGGTGTGGTCTTCTGTGAGTAGTGTGTGCACGATGTTTAATGTTCTGGGAATGTCCACATTAGTGTATAATGAAGCTGCATCCAGTGAAGTGAGGATGTCATCCTGGGATAGGGTTATGCTATTTATTTTTTGGAAAAGGTCATCTGTATTTTTAATCATAGAATTTGACATTGTAATTAATGGTTTCAGTAGTTTGGCTATGAATTTCAATAAAGGTGCTGTGGTAGTGTTTTTGTAGGAGACTATTGGGTCTTATCGGGTAACTGTCTTTGTGGGTTTTGATTTGTCCGAACATACAAGGGACACATGTGGTGCATGGTGTTGTGTTTTCATTGTGGTTTTATCTATCTTGTTTTGATTTTTTAGGGCATGTAGGGTGTTGTTGATTTATTTTATGAGGTCGGAGGGTGGGGTCATTTTGGAATTTTTGGTAGGTGTGTTGGTCGTTTAAGAGAGCTGTTATTTTGTTGTGGTAATCGGTTTGGTTAATGATGACTACCTGGGTTTTTCAAATTAATTTCTTCCACAATGCCTACCCCCCCCCACTCCCCTGTTAACACCATAACAGCAGAAATATGCACATTGCAGAAAGAAGACAGGCGACAATATCCAAGAAAAGGTATGTGTGAATTTTCTTCTATTATTCTACATATATTTGTCTCTAAAATATTTCTGCAATATTCCAAGTCATCTATTTCATCCAACTCCATTTCACATCTGGTACTGCAGTATCTCTACCTGGTAATATTGCAGTGCATGATATTTACTTATAGTTGCATCAGTTCTTCATTGGTACATGTGAAATGATAAACAAGTAAGAGTAAGTATCAAGGCTTTGCCACTGTTTGGTTCACAGTGCAAACTGGTTTTCTCTACTGACAGTTCATTTGATGACAAGACAAGAACTGCTATTCCAGTGGATCTATTTTGGATGTTTGTTGAACAGTTTGTTGAACAGGCTGCTAAATAATGAGTGTCCAGATATCATATCAGTTACTATAATATACATAGTTGTGTGAAGTGAAAGTTATTATTATTCATGACACCTCCAAGGAGTCTGAAGACTCATCATGGGAGGACACCTACTGTTGAACTCTCCGTCTCCACCACTACACCGAATCTCTGGTACCAGTCATCTACATCAATGCCATCTACTGCCCACCATCACCCCAACTAGTATTTTTTATCTGTAAATTGTGTGTGTTCTGAAGGGCTGATTTGTCTGTTGCGTGGTGAAAAAGCAGGTTTAGGGAGGAAAAAACTCTGCTATCTCCATATGAGTCCATATAAAGATTCCTCCCATCACGATGAGAATTGAACTTAGGCCTTTTCTAATTGAAGGGTGCAACATACCATTGTGCTTCCAGTTGTGCTATGGAGCTGCTAGTAAATTCATTTTCAAAAATTTATTAAAATAAATATGATAGTTATTAACATGAATAAAAAGTATAAGAAAATTTCTTTAAAAAAGTTAATTAATGTATTCTGATTTTATGCATTATTTGATAATCATTGTTAATCTCTGTGTATTTATATCAGGATCTTTTTATAAGCGGGAAATCAACTTAATAGCAACTTGGGATAAAGCAACAAAAGAATCTACATTCAAAATAAATGTTCCAGAGGCACCAAATTTTGAGATTTCCACATCTAGAAAAAAACAAGCATTTAGTAATGATGATAGGATCGTGACTGGCTATAGGAGTACTTCACTCATAAAATATTCATCCAGTCGTGCGTATGAGATAACTTATACTGTAAGTTACTGAAAATTATGTATAATATATAGATTTTATTAAGAATTATTAAATATTTATTCATATCTGGCATTACGTAAAAAATATATATGCATTATTTGTTTTGTGGGAATTCTGATCTTTGATCAGAATTAGTGAAACTGCTTGATCGTCAACACTCTCCCCACTTTTGCATCATCTGCAAACAATTGTATATCACACTTTAAACTTATCCCAATATCATTAATATATGAATTAACAATAGTCCCAAAATGGTTCCCTGCAGCACACAATTGGTAACGTTTCTCTTTATAGATAGTGACCCTCCCCATAGGTAACTTCCTGATACCTATCTATAGTAGCAATTCATTCATCCAGTTCCATCTACTTCAGTTTAGTGACTAAACTTGTGGTGAGGCAATCTATCAAAAGCCTTTGCAAAATCTAAGTATACCATGGCATCTCCCTTGTCCAATCCATTCATCATTTTGTTATAGTACATAAGCAAATTTATAAAACACGACCTCCCTTCAAGAAACATATGCTGAAAAGTGCAACAAATACCGCTGTTATCAACCCACTTTTGTATTCTATCTTTCACCAATCTCTCCAATACCTTAACTACAACCAGGGCCGCCCAGTGTGGGTGTGTACGAGCCTCATACAGAGGCACCTGATTGAGAGGGGATGCCATTTCAAGATGATGAATAATAATAAATTTTTATACAACGCTCTTATTCATGAAGGAAAACTTTACTACATAGATTGCATGACTTAAAATAAATAGTAAAATGATATAAAATGAACAGTAAACTCAACAACCAATTAGCAGCTTTGCTTGATGTATTGCTTCATGAACGGTGTGTCAAAGCAGGCTTGAATTGTGTTGTGATTTTTTTTGTGATAATTGAAAAAAAAATTTTTTTTGAGATGCTCTATTTTTATGTACACATACATATATCTTGTATAATAAATAAATAAAAATTTCTTGAAATTAATTTCATTTTAATTTGCAAATTCTATTTTACAGGGACACTGAAATATAACTGAAATATAATTTGTTGCATTAGCCTTATCACTACCTTTGTGAAGTGGAACAGTTTTGCATTTCATCCACTCCTTTGAGACTTGTGCTGTTTCAAGACTTGTTAAACAGATAGACCATGGCTTGATGCTAACTCCTTGGAACATTCCCTTAAGATGATATGTCAATAGGACTTGATATATCATCAATTCCTATTGCCTTATTGACATCTAGCTTACGTAATTCCTCATATACTTCTTGATTGCTCACCATTAAGTCTTTTCTCATTTCATTCTCTGAAGTTGAGCTTCTGATTTCCCACTGAGAATGAAACACAGTGATGAAATGGTCACTGAAGACTTCAACTATATCCTCTGCAGCATTCACCAATCTTCCACTTTAATCCATTACAGCATCATACCATAATCATTCTTCCTTCTACTTGCCACATATAAAAAAACTCACAAGGGTTTTCCTATTCTGATGTGCTAATTTCTACTCATACTGCATTTTTGTTGTCCTTAGTAAAAAAAACTGAGTCACTATTCTGGCCTGCTCTTTACTCTTCATGTAAATCATCATTACCATTATTCATCTGGTGCTGCCACCAAAGACTTCTTCAACTTCTTCCAGATTCCATGCTTAATCTCCTCATTTATTCATTTTACACCTATATGCTGGCCTGGTTGGCCAAGTGGTTAGTGCATCCGCTCTCCACCCAAAAGGCTGGGGTTTGAATCCTGCCATGGGCATGGATGTTTGTGATTGTCTGTGAAAATACCAGTGGTGATGGTTGATGGTAGATGGCATTGATGTAGATGATGATGATAGTTTCAGTTGGTGAAATGAGTATTGGAAACAAGTGGTTGTAGGTGACCTCCCTCGATAAGCTTTTGGACTCCCTGGAAGTAATAATAATAATAATTACTCAGTTTTTTTTACCTTTGGAATACATTCATATATTGATGCTGTTATATATTTCTTTGTCCTTTGTCCTATATTTCTTTGTTATATATTCATAAGCAGCATTTATCCCCCTTCCGCTTAACACCTCATTCCATGCTATAGCTCAAATCTGCCTCCTCAGCTTGTCATAATCACAAAGCTTCTATTTTCACATATATTCTTTCCTCACAAAAGTCTCCACATGGCTAGCTAACAATCCAGATGATCACTCCATGATCACTCTCACCAATTGAAGGAAAGTGTGAAACCCCACTCACAATTACATCCTCTGATGAAATGATCAGATCTAATACTCTTGATCCCTGTGCTTGCTCCTTTACATTCTGCCTGAGGTAATTGTCTCTCAAGAACTCAATAAATTCATTTTCCTTATTCATTCCAAAATGCTATATCTTCATTCCAATATATACTGCCATAATTAAAATTGCCTATAATAATCACCCTTCATTTGTTCATTAACTCAAGTTATTTATGTATTTCTTCATCACAACCCTCCACATTCTCTGCCCTATAGCAACATCCAATATTCATCTTGTTCTTCATTTATCATTATAGGAGCTTTTGAGAAAGAGGATATAATGGAGGAGATATAAAGAACAGGTATCTATCCCTTAGCAGCATGAAGCGTATGAGACACTGACTAGGAAGGTGGTGAATGTTATGAGGAAGGAAGAATTAGCATATGAAAAGAATTTGGCTGAAGCTACAGACAAAAAAACCATAGAGAATTCTATAGTTATGTTGTTAGTAGAGGAATGGATGAATATCAAAGATTAAGTTTAGTTACTGGAAACTGAACATAGATTACATTGGTTGAAGATTATGGAAACATTCAGTGAGTATTTGGTTGGTGTAGTTCATGTAGATGAGTTAAGAGTAGTGTTGAATAATAATTGGAAGGAGTACAGAAGACAGACAGTTTTATAATGGGAAGTGTTTATTAGAATATTAAGTAACCATGAGATTCATGAAGCTGTGGGATTGGATGGGCTATCACCAGGTGTATTAAGTAGTGTGCAACAGAGCTAGAAGTGCTCTTGACTTAGTTGTTCAAGAAGTATCTGGTGATGGGAACTGTTCCATAAGCGTGGAAGAAGGATAAATAATGCCATTAAACAAGGCAGAATCCATGTCAATGGTGTCTGACTATAGGCCAATGTATATATCAGGTGTAGTTTGTAAAGGTAATATAGAAGCTAGTTTGAGCAGGATGGGGAATTTGTCATTTGGTAGCTTGGTTACTGGGATGATTCACCAATAGGAGCTAGGGAGTTGAGTATGGGATCTCAGTTTCCTGAAAAAGGAAGGGGACAAGTTGGGGGGGGGTGCTGAAGAATTCTGTTCTAGGACCACTGTTGTTTAATTTATATATCAGCAATATAGATCAAGATTTGAAGGTACATATTCTGTTCTTTGCTGATTTAACTGCATTATGAACAGCAATATCAAGAAGTTGTGACATGATGTTGCAGGGGTTGGTGCTTTGAAATGAAATGAGGCTTACCATATTGAAGGAAAGCTGTTTCAGGAGGTGGAGGATGAAAAGCATTGGAGTGTGGGTGGAGGGGAGGGAGGAGAATTGGGAACTAAAGCTTGGAGAACACATCAGAGAAGTTATAAAGATTACTTAGAAAATGGTGTGCTGTATTCAAGAACATTTAAAAAGAGGTGATAGTTCCACTATATGATGTACTAATAAGTCCACATTTGAATTTCTGTGCCATCAGTCATGTAGTTTTATAATCAATAGGGAGAAAAGCAGAGAGAGAGAGAAAAAAAATAGCCAAGACTGTCTTGGGACTCTGAAATATTGAGTATGTGTACAGATTAAGGGAAAGTAGTCTGCAGAGCTTGGTAGATAGGAGAAGGGGGAGGAGGTATGATTGAGATATATAAGTTGGTGAATGTATTCCTGATGCAGAAATCATGTGAGTAAGGAAGAGGAAAAGGAGATTTTTTTGCTTTGTCAGTGGTGAATGAGTAGGATGCATTACTGCTATAGACAATGTATATAGTCATTCTTAGTGAAGATAAGTTGAGGTATGGCCCATTACTACCAAAGAGATTTCACTGACTAATAAAAGGAAAATGTACTTGGCTGATAGGCAGAGTCCAAGTAGTTATTGTGGACCACAAGTGTTTGGCTTCTCTCAATGAGTCTTCAGACTCCAATGAGGCTTTGAGGTAATAATAATATTAAATAGACTGACAGTATGGACAAAATAGAATGACTCTCAGTTTAATGTGGCAAAGTGTAAAGTTATGCATTTTGAAATGAAAAGATTACCAACTGTATACTTCAGCGAACTAGACTAGACGATATTGATAAGGCTAGAGATTTGGAGGTGGTGGAATTAGTGGACTGCAAGTTAAAGTTAAGAGGGCCTATTGCAAATGTGGCTAAAATAGCTCATAGGGTTACTTGGTTATTGAAGAATACACCGATAAGGAGAGATATGGAGGTTAATATATTTCTTTATAAGACTTCTTTAAGGTCCCATCTAGACTACCTTAGATCTGTTTGCTTTGGTTCTGAAGAAGTGGTGAAAAGTATCCTGAGGCAGGTGACTTAAGATCGTAGCAGTTCAGTGGAATGCTCATTAAGATTTGTGGATTACAGAAATTGTTTGATGAGTGGAAATTTAGGAGTGGATAAATATTTTTAGTTTATTAAACACACATATTTGCAAGAATAAATAACAATTTTTATTGATGCAAATATTTCAACCAGAAATTAAATCATTATCAGTGTATAAGCATAATCACAAGGAACAAAGAATGTTGATCTTATTTACAGAGCTAAGCCACATGCCAGAATGCCACCTTGCAGGTGGTTACAAAACAAAATAAGATTGTAGTTAAACCCAAAATTAAAAGTAAGTGATTTGAAATAAATATTAAATTTAGATATATGAATTGAATGATACATACAATCCTTTATCCAAGTGTAAGCAAACAAGTTTGCACCTCAACTATTTTCAGGACTGGAACAACTCGTATATATGAGGGTGGTCTGAAAAGTTCTCAACCTAACAATGAAAAAATGAATTTATAATTTCAAAACTATTTTTATTTTTCAACATAATATCCCTTAAGACTAATACATTTATTCCAGAATAATTATCCTGTCCCTATACGGTTCTCAGTAAGATGTGCAAAATGCTCTTCTACAGCTGCAATCACCTCTTGATTCGAAGAAAATCACTGACCAGCAAGGAAGGAAGGAAGGAAGAGTTTTAATTTTGGGAAGATAGAAGTCAGAGGGAGCCAAATCTGGGGAATAGGGTGGATGTTCCAACAATTCATAGTGCAGATCTCTTAATTTTCCCATTGCCAAAACACCTTTGTAGGAAGGTGCATTGTCCTGATGAAAGATGATTTTTTCTTCTGCAAACTGGGTCTTTTCACACGAATTTTTCCTTCTAGTCTCATTAAAAGATCGGAATAATATTCCCCGGTTATTGTTTTACTCTTTTCAAGATAATTAATAAACAAAATGCCTTTAACATCCCAAAACACCAATGCCATGACCTTTCCTGCTGATGGAACTGACTTTGTCTTCTTTGGCGCTGAACAACTGGCTTCTGTCCACTGTTTTGACTGCTGTTTGGATTGTGGTGTGTGTAATGGTGAAGCCAAGTCTCATCCATAGTAATAAATCAACACACAAACTCATTTTCTTGTCTAATTCTTGTTAAAATGCTCCAAGCACTGTTCAGAGATTTTCATGCGGGTGCATTTTTGATCTGCTGCGAGAAAATGCAGCACCCGTCTTGCGCAAAACTTTTTCATTTGCAATTCTTCATGCAAAATATATCCTCCATGTTCTTTTGAAATGCTTATAGTCTCAGAAATTTCATGCACTTTGACTGGCCGGTCATCCAATACCATATCGTGCACTTGATCAATGATTTCTTGTGTTGTTACACTTTTTGGACGTCCTTCATGTGGATCATCTTGAAGGCTGGTGCAGCCAAGTTTAAACTCGGCAGCCCATTTCTTAATTGCCAAAAATGAAGGAGAAGAGTGCCCATAAATTTTTATGGACTTCAAATGAAATTCTTTTGCCGTTAAACCTTCTTTTACAAACAATTTTATAACTGCAAGATGCTTAATTTTATCCATTTCAGTGGATACAGATAACACTTTTGCTTCAGACAGCTGTATAAAACAAACTATTTGATAGAATGACTTGCAATTTCACATGGATGCTTATGACAGATGTACCAACTTAGAAAAAAAAAAACATGCCGATAGTGTTGTCATCTATGGTCGAAGCTGAGAACTTCTCAGACTACCCTCATATAGATATAGAAGCTTATGATTTCACATCACTTGACTTATAGGATACTAATGCATCACTTGTATTAGTATCCCATAATGCAAAGCACATATCCTTACTGGTATGTATAATGCTATGCATTACGGGAAGGGTCACTACCTAGATCGGTTTCGACCTTTATTGAGGTCTTGTCAGTGGGAGCCAGACTTGTTTGGAGGTGGGAGGTGGAACTTGTTTGCTTACACTTGGATAAAGAATTGAACCCAGTATATAATTTCTTGGTATCTTTAATTTATAATATAACCAAGTGGAAAAACTTCCAACAACTATCTCTAATCCAGAGTATTTTGAATAATAAAGTGTAACACTTTTTTGGCAACTCATATATGGAAATATGACCTGCATTACTTCAACTTTGGTACCACCACTGGATCTAGCTTCCACTGATGAGATATCAATAAAGGTCAAAAACGGTTGCTAGTTTGATTCTGGGGGAGCAGAGTTTTTGCTCTATTAAGGTTTTGCCTTAGGGAGCTTTTTCAGCATTTAGCCATTTGGGTCCATTGGGGGTGGCCTGCATTAGGACTTCCTTAGTGGATGATTTTCCCTGGAATTTGAGCGGTTTTGTTTTGTGGTAGGGGAGCCTGTCACTGAGCAGGGCCACCTCTGAATTCAATGATCACTCAGGTCTCTCATGGTTGGGTGATCGCACGAGTTTTTTGAGAGGTAACCCTGCACTTAAACAGGGAAACCAGTCTGGGTAGTGACCCATCCCATAATGCACAGCATTATATATACCCATAAGGATATGTGCTTTGCATTATGGGATACTAAGGCAAGTGATGTGAAGTCATAAGCTTCTATATATACAAGTTGCCCCAGTCCTAAAAATAGTTCAGACACAAACTTGTTTGCTTACACTTGGATAAAGGATTATACCAAGTATATAATTTCTTGGTATCTTTAATTTATAGTATAACCATGTGGAAAAACTTCCAGAAACAATATTATATTATAAAAAAAAAAAAGAGGGGAGGGTGCACTATTGCTTGATATTTATCAGGATGAGACTTTCACAGATCTTGTCAGTTGATATGCAATCATTCCGATTTAAATTTTAGTGGTGTAAAAGGTGAGCATTACACCAGAAGATATTGTGGCAGTTTCACTCTATGCTGAGCAAGGCCAGATTTTCCAGTTTTATTGTTGCTGTAATAAGATTGGAATTTTTGTATTAATTTTTCAACAGAATGTTTTGTTTGTCTAAAGTATAAGTGGAGACACTCGCACTAAACACTCCCACATAAAGGGAGAGATAGAAAGCTGTTTATCTTTCATAGATAGTATGAGGAGATTTTGTTGATGGAGTTAAAATGTATGAACAAATTGTATCTTTTAAGGATCTTAGTAGTCATCTCAGAGATGCCTGTGAGGTGTGGATAGGGACTCGCTGTACAGGTTCAGGGTAGTATGATGCATTGTATGATGCTTAATTCTTGTTGGAGAGCTTTGGAATTGGAACAGATAGCATGTGCTCTGTTGAGAAAAGATTTGAAGATGCCTATTTTTTGAGATGGATGATGCTCTAAATCTTGTTGTTGTTTTTTTCTTTTATGTTGCTCTCACCCAAGAAAGGTTATTTGTAAGGGTCAAAGCTGTACAACCTGAGAGAAGACCTCCACATAGCCTTTAAAGGAATGTGGAGAACCAACCAGGGCTTCTGACCTAATGTCCAATCCTCACCTTCTCATGGTACACCGTGTTAGGTATCTCCTTGAAAATACTGAATGAACGAGGATGGGTTAGCAATTTGTGTTTTAACCGACCAAATTGTATTCTTATTGGCTTAAACCACAATATTAAATGATGGTACAACATGATAGAATTTCATGCCGGCTGGGGTGTCGCCCGGTTAAACAAGGCCGCCATTGTTTTTGGCAGGGAACCAGGGCAAACAGCGAAAAGTCAGCTACTGGAACAAATCCTAAAACACACCCCAACTCAACATCCCCAGAGTTAAAGATTAGTACTATCAACATAAGAAGCCTGAATGGCAAAGAAATGGAGCCAGATGAGGAATTAGATAAGTACCAGATCGACATAATAGGGATGACTGAAACAAAAAAGACCAAAACTGGTGAGCTCTTTCTGAAAAATAAATACAAAATGTTGTATTCAGGCAGTGACAATCAAGGAAAAGAAGGAGTAGCTATAGTATTCAACACTAAATATGAGGCTAATCTTCTTGAAAGGCAGGCAATTTCAAGTAGAGTGATGTGGGCAAATATAGATTGGGGAACTGGACAATGAGACATTTGTGTCTATGGTCCCACAGAAGATTCACCTAAGGTAGAAGTGGAAGAATTTTTTGAGACTTTAGAAAAAGCAACTGACACAATGAAAAATGAAAAGTTGGTCCTTGTTGGGGATCTAAATAGCAGAGTAGGAAATGATTGTGAGACATATAAAAATATTTTGGCAAAATTTGGAGAAAAGAGCAAACCTAATAATAATGGCAAATACTTGTTGGATTTCTGCTCAGGACATGGACTGGTTATTACTAACACCATGTTCCAACATAAAAATGCACAAATTCACATGGAGAGAAGAGGCAAGGAATAAGAAAAGTCTCATTGACTATGTTATTGTTGATAGTGATGATTTCTCCCTGGTGCAGGACACTAGAGTGTACAGAGTATTTGAAATTGGAAGTGATCACCATTTAGTCTTAAGCAGGATAAAATTGAATTTCATATTGAAAAGAAGAACATATAAGAAAGTTTTAAAACGAATAAAAAGTTGAGCAGCTCTCAGATGTGAACTGTAGACTAAAATACACAATGATTATTCAAGAAAAAATGAAAGAGTTTGAGAACAGGAATCAAAACTTGGAGATTCAGTGGTAACCTCTGAAGAAAAACCTGATTGATTCAGCTAGAGAGACATGTGGTGAAGTTGTCTGCAAGGATAGAAAAATCAGAACTCCATGGTGGACACAGGAAGTTAAAGAGGCAGTGAAGGAAAAGAAGAAAGCATATCAAAAGTTCCTGGCAAATAAGTCAGCTTGTGCTCTTAGAGAATACAGAGACAAATATAAGAAAGCTAAACACTGTGTACAACTAGCTAAACAAACGTCATGGGAGGACTTTGGCAAGAACATAGAAAATAAATATCAAGATGGTGGCAAAATATTCTGGAGGTTGTTGAAGAAGCTCAGAAATATAGGAAAGAGTGCTGTAAAAGGAATTAGAGATGATAAAGGTGACATGTAAACAGGATAAAAAGATATCCTTGAAGTATGGAGTAATTACTTCAAAAAATTGCTAAATGAAACTAGCAGTGATGACAGAACAATGATAAAAAACACTGATCAGGCATGCAATCACGAATACATATCCATGCGTGAAGTAGAAAAAGTCATCAAAAGTCTGAAATGTGGAAAGGCCACTGGAGTAGATGATATTAGACCAGAAATGCTCAAGTATGGAGGTATAAAAGTTTTACAGTGGTTACACTGCATAGTTCAGAGGGCCTGGACAGAAGGACGAATTCCTGATGATTGGAGTAGCTCTCATAGTACCCATATATAAAAAGGGAAATAAAACTGATTGTGAGAATTACAGAGGTATTTCTCTACTGAGTGTTCCTGGTAAGATTTATGCCAGTATACTTGAGAAATGGTTGAAAAGGATTGTGGAAGAGAAGATTGGTGAGGAACAAGCTGGATTCAGGCCAAATAGAGGCTGTCAGGATCAGATCTTCACTTTACGACAAATAGTTGAAAAGTCATGGGAATATAACAAAGATCTGTATTTAAGTTTTGTAGATCTGGAAAAAGCATTTGTCAAGGTGCCACGAGAGAAGCTATTCAAAATGCTACAGTTGTATGGTGTCAGTGGATGATCATTATATTAAGCAATACTTAGTCTTTATTTGAGTTGTAAGTCAGCAGTTAGAATTGAAAGAAGTACAGGGAGATGGTTTAATGTTAAATCTGGTGTCAGGCAAGGATGTACAATATCACCTCTGCTATTCATTATCTATATGGATTACATTATGAAGGAAAGTGGTATTAAACCTGATATCAAAATTGGAGATGTTATTGTCAGCTCCTTGCTTTATGCAGATGATGTTATACTTCTAAATTTGTATACCAATGCTAGAAGCATTCGAAATAAGAGAGAAGAATTTTTGGCATTAGTCAGTGCAATCTCACCAAAAGTTGTAGGCATTAGTGAAACTTGGCTGTCAGCAGAAGATGTGGTCATTGGAATTGAATGTGATAGGTACAGTATTTTCAGGGAGGATAGAGAAGATAGAACAGGGGGGAGGAGTACTGTTGATGATAGCTGATGTGTTGCAGCCAAAGAAAGTAGTATATCAAGATGATAGACATGTGAATGAGAGTTCATTTGAGGCAGTCTGGTGCGAAATAGTGACTAATGCAACCAAATATACAGTTGGATGCTGCTATAGGCCAGGAAGTGCAGGGAGAGATATTGAATTCATGCATCAGCAAATTAGTGCAATGAGTGAAGGCTTAGTGATTATTATGGGGGATTTTAATTACGGTGATATCAATTGGAAGGAGTAAATATCACGTAGCAAAAAGGAAAATGAGTTCATACATCTTCTACGAGATAATTACTTGAAACAGCACATAACTGAAGGGACACGTCGTGTGAGAGTGTTGGACCTTGTTATTGGTTCAGAGGTTATATGCATAAGTGCATATAACCTCTGACATTAACATCTCCAATTTTGATATCAGGTTTAATACCACTTTCTCGTTACCTCCAATTGGTGAAAGCGATCATGTGGTATTGACTTGGGAGGTTGCAAAATCTGTGGATTTTTCTGTTAAGAAGGGATATATACAGAACTACAGGTTAGGCAATTATAACAAGCTTTGGAGTGAGCTTGCAGCCATCCCATGGCAGAACATATTGCAAGGGAAAGATGTTAGCAGTGCATGGGATAAAATCAGCGGGTATCTGAGGAAAGCAATATCAGATTCTGTCCCCATGGTCAGGAGGTCAAACAAGGCAGGCGTTAAATGGATGAGCAGTAGTATCAAGCTTGATCTGCAAAAAAAGAAAAGGTTATGGAGAATTTACAAGGAGAAAGGCGACCAGTACACCCATGAGCAGTACAAGGCTCAAGCTAGGAAGGTTACCAGCATAGTAAGAAAAGCTAAATCAGATTATGAGAAGACCTTAGCCAAAGAGATCAAGGGTAATCCCAAAGAGTTCTTCCACTATGTGGCAAGTAAGAGGAAGAATGACTTCGGAAGGATAACTTTAGTGGGTGCTGATGGTATTGAGGTGACAAAATCAGATGTAATAGTCGAGTTACTGAGTGATCACTTTTCAAAAGTCTATCACCCAAGTGAGGATATCTCTATACCTGTAGCAATACCTAATGTGAGAATTGAAGCTAAAGAGGTATTAAATATATTGCAAAATTTAAATGCAAACACTGCTGTAGGCTTAGATGGAATATCAGCTCGGGTGTTGCGAGAATAATGTGCAAATGAATTGTCAACCCCCTCTTACTTGGATATTTAATTTAAGTTTGAACTCTGGTATGGTCCCTAGGGAGTGGAAGTTAGGCAAAGTGGTTCCTTTGAATAAGGGTGGCTCTAAAACTGCAGTAGTTAATTAAAGACCAATCACCATCTCAGGAGTAGTGGTAAAAGTATTGGAAAAGTTGGTTAAAGACAAAATTCAAGAATGGGTGGATCAGGATATGATTCTCTATAGAGGCCAATGGTTTTGTTAAAGGTAGATCCTGCCTTAGCAATCTATTAACTTTTCATAATAGAATGAATCTGAGTTGGACAAAGGAGCAGGCTACACAGTGGTACCTCCTGGATTTTGCTAAGGCTTTTGACAGGATACCCTATAGAACACTGTTACGCAAATTGGAGCAGATGGGAATGGATATTAAATTGGTGATATGGATAGGAGAATCGCTCAGGGAGAGATACCATAAGGTGGTGTATAGAGGAGCTGAGTCCAGAATGAGGCAGGTGACCAGTGGTGTGCCTCAGGGCTCTGTGCTTGGGCCAATGTTGTTTAATTTGTATATAAATGATATAGGAAATTGCTTAAAGGGAGATATTCAGTTGTTTGCTGATGTTACAAAGTTGTGTAGCGCAATAAAAAATCAAGCTGATGTTGAAAGTTTGCAGGAGGATTTAAATAAGCTGGTAAAATGGGCAAAAGATAATGGATGTCAGTTCAATGTGGAAAAGTGTAAAGTCATGCATTTTGGGATTAAAAGATTACCAGCTGTATACTACATTGGTGGAAAGGTACTCCAAGAGATTGATGAGGCTAGGGACTTAGGAGTGTTGGTAGATAGGGAGATGAAGTTCAGAGGACACATTGCTAAGGTGTCCAAGATTGCACATAGGATTACTTGTTTGTTGAGGAACACACTGACATCCAGAGATAAAGAGGTTATTATTCGCCTTTATAAAGCATCGATACTTCCACATTTGGATTATTGTGCTCAGGTGTGGTCACCTGGATCCCTTGGAGATGAGGAGGCTGTGGAGAGGGTTCAGAGAAGAGTGACCAAGTTGGTGAGCGATATAAAAAATGCCCCCTACATTGATAGATTGAGAGCTTGTGGATTGCAGAGATTGGTTGATAGGCAAAGAAGAGGGGATATGATAGAAACATTTAAATTACTGAAAGGTTTTTATAGGATTGATGTAGGGTAAATGTTTCAGCTAGGTGATAGTGATGGAAGAACAAGAGGTCATCTCTGAAAATTAAAGAAGAGTGTGGTTAACAAAGGTGTCAGAACAAGGTTTTTTGGGTGGTGAACGAGTGGAATTCATTGCATGACTTAGTTGTGAGCTCTTCGTCTGTAAATGAATTCAAGAAGAGATATGACAGATATTATTTTGCTAGTTTGGGTTTCCCGCGAAGAGTCTACTGACTCCATGGAGATACCCGTAATAATAATAATAATAATAATAAATAAATCTGCTACAAGTCTGCAAGGTTCCCTGACTAAATTGAATAACTGTTGTGATAGATATGGTATGAAGGTCAGCAATAAGAACACAAAGATAATGAAAATAGGCAGAAGCATTGAAAATATCAGTTGCATTGTGAATGGAGAACCCATAGAATAAGTAAAACATTTCAGCTGCTTAGGCACATATTTAGTGAAGATGGTTAATTAAATATGGAAATAGACAACAGAATAAACAAAGCTGGTATGGTAGGAAGTCAAACGGAATAAATTTATATGGAATAAGAGAGAAATTAGTCAAAACACTAAATTAGCTGTATGCAAGGCAGTGTTCAAATCAATTTTAACTTATGGATCTGAGAGCCTGGTTAGAAGTAAAACACTTGACCAAAGACTAGAAACTGCCGATATGAGAATCCTTAGAAAGATTACAGGCGTGAACAGATGGCATCAATGGCAATATCATATTAAAAACGAGGATATTAGGAAAGAACTTGACATTGTCAGTATCCAGGAATGCATTAGCAGAGCTAATCTCAGGTGGTGAGGTCACTTAAACAGAAGG
This sequence comes from Typopeltis vanoorti, assembly GCF_054136105.1. Classification (NCBI taxonomy): domain Eukaryota; kingdom Metazoa; phylum Arthropoda; class Arachnida; order Uropygi; family Thelyphonidae; genus Typopeltis; species Typopeltis vanoorti. The sequence continues at coordinate 97,626,063 of NC_143569.1, forward strand.
AGCGATGAAAGATTAGCCAAACAAGTGTTCTTTTCTCTGCCAGGTTGGCAGGAAAAAGAGCCAGAGGAAGATCAAGATATAGTTGGATTGATATGGTAAAAAGTGCCTTAGAAGATAGATATATAAATATAAGATCTGACAATGTTGTAGCTTTCACAGGTAACAGATTTGGCAGAAAATTGTAGGTAGGAAGTTATTAATGATGTAAATTTTTCATGTAGTACTATCGTATCCTGTACACCCATTGAGGGTAAATGTCAGGAATTTAATGATGATAGTACATTTTGTACAGTGGAGGGGCTAGCGATTTTTTCTATTTTTTATAAATATTATATATTTTTTGCATCTTTCATTTATTTTTTTACTTAATTTGAAAACCCTACTGTAGAGACCAAACATGAAACTTTTCCAAGCCACTTCAGGCCTCCATGGACTTAAAAGACTCATCGTGGGAGGTCCTTTCTAAGAAACACAAGTCTATCAAGACTCATGGAGGGAGGTCCCTCCTAGAAAACACAAAGTCTATCATACTACTCCTTAAATGCATTGACCGTTCTTGCTCTCACCACTCCAGCAGGCAATGCATTCCATGGTTCAACCACCCTCCAAGCAAAGAAACCACTCCTCAGCTATTTCTCACAATTTCCTTTCGTAACTTCCAGGGATGGCCCTTGTCATGACTCCTTCCCACTGTTCAACCAAGCGAAAGAACTCCCCAGTGTCAACCCTGTAACCACCTCTCAACAGTTTAAAAGTCTCAATCATATCACCCCCTCCTTCTTCTATCCACCAAACTCTGCAGTCCACACTCTCTCAGCCGATCCTCATAACTAACATTGTACAATCCTGAAACCATCTTTGTTATCTGCCTTTGTACCCTTTCCACAGTTAATTTATCCCAATGAAATCCTGGGGACCAGATCTGAGAACAGTGGTCTAAGTGTGGTCTGATCAGATTCTTATACAACAGAATGATAATCATTTTTTCTCTGCAGATCAGTGTCCTTCTCATTATTGCAGCAATCCTCTGCATTACCTTCACTACCTTTACAATATGTCCCCTAAATTTCAGGTTTCTATCAATCATCAAACCCAGATCTCTTGTCTCTCCTACTTCCTCCAGTTTAACTTCTCCCATAGAATATGCAGCATCCCATCGATGTGTCCCAAACCTCAAGACCTTACATTTTGCTGCATTCAACTGACATCCCCCCATTCATTTCCCCATCTATCTATCTTATTCAAATTCTCTTGCGGGGCTACCACATCTTCACTATTACTAATAATCCTTCCCAGCTTCGCATCATCTGCAAACAACAGAATATCCCCTTGCAATCCACGGACAATGTCATCGATATAAAGGTTAAACAATACAGGTCCCAGTACTGAGCCCTGTGGAACCCCACTTGTAACCATCTGCCTCTTTGATATTGTTGCTCCACCATGCACAACTCTCTCTGATACCTGTTGGATAGCCAATCCTGAATCCAGTTGACCAATCTGACATCCAGATGCATGCGCTGCAATTTGAGTATCAGCTTATCATGTGGCACCCTGTCAAATGCCTTTGCTAAGTCTAGGAAAATGGCAGTATATGCCTTTCCCTCATGTAATGCTCTTGTAACTTTATTATAAAAGGCTAGCATATTGTTAAAACAAGAGAGCCCTTCACAAATCCATGTTGATTCTCACAGATGACATTACCCTCATCTGCCCGGTGCTGTTTATGGTCCCTCACTACTTTCTCCAAGATCTTACTAACTATTGATGACACACAAACTGGCCTATAATTAGACACTTCCAGTCTGCTTCCACCCTTATGCAATGGCACTATCTTACCTTCCTTCCATTCAATGAGCACCTTTCTCGCAGCCAGACTTTCATTTTCAGTGAGGGGACAGATGTTTCTTCTGCTTCATTATCGTTTTCTGGATCTTCGACGATTTCTAAAGTTAATCATTATCCAATAATATCATCATCACTTAAGGAATTTCCAGAAGTAATTCATCTACATCATTCTGGCTAAATGTATCAAAACCTTAACCAATTTCGTGTGCCAAAGTAATGATTTCAGCTGATAATGTAGATGGTTGCACTTTGCAACATATCAAGGCCAAGCTGCTTTCCAGCAGGCATTTAAAGTTTGTGGTCTTATTTTAGTGATAGCAGATGCAATATGATTTAAGCAATACAAAATAGAATATTTTTTCCAAATGTCAGTTACTGTTAACAATTCATTTTCAAGTTTATGCAATATAAATTGAAAAGTGTGCTTAATGTAATATTTTTTAAAAGTAACAATTATGCCTCGATCTAATGGCTGAATAATGCTTGTTGTATTATGTGGAAAAAACACTACCTGCACATTTGGATGTTCTAAATGCGGATGACTTGGTGCATTGTCAACAATTAATCATCATCATCAAATTCCTGCCTCAAGGGGGGGGGGGTGTACAGGATATGATAATACTACATGAAAAATTTACATCATTACTAACACATTACTAGTTTATGCGATATAAATTGAAAAGTGTGTTTAATGTAATAGTTTTTAAAAGTAGCAATTATGCCTCGATCTAATGGCTGAATAATGCTTGTTGTATTGGGTAGAAAAAAACGCTACCTGCACATTTGGATGTTCTAAATGCGGATGACTTGGTGCATTGTCAACAATTAATGATCATCATCAAATTCCTGCCATGTACTCTCAAGGGGTGTACAGGATATGATAGTATTACATGAAAAATTTACATCATTACTAACTTCCTATCTACAATTTTCCTCAAAATCAGTCTGTTACTTGTTAAGACTCCAACATTATCAGATCTTATATTTCTATCTCTTGAGTATGATGATAATTTGGCACTTAGTTTTGTGCCAGAAATGACAGATTTTCTTATTGCAACTTCATTGTTTTTAATTGCTCTTATAGTAGATTCACCTAAAGTAAGATGTTTACCAATCTCAGTAGATCCCTCTCCTTTTGCTAAGAGATCTAAAATTGCAATTTTCACTTCCAAAGAAATTGCTTTTCCTCCATTGGGCCAAATTAAATCTTTACAATAAAAATTAGCAAAATTTAGAATTTTGATAATGATAAGACCAACACTTACTCACATGCAAAATTAAACTTCACGGACACTCACTGCTTACACGTTACTCACATTATGCCAGAATGTGCTTCAACATGCTGTTCATTATGTACAACAGTACATAAGTTTTGTAGTTAAGCACCATATAACTTCAAATCTGCATAAAAAGATATGCATAAAAAAAGACCCGAGTGTATTCAGATATGGTTATTTGGCTTTTTCAGAGATGAAGAAAACATTTAGAGATAAATAACTAACATGAAATTGGATCTTTGGGTTGTTAATCTATGAAAATAGATTAAAGGAATGCAGTCTCTAAGTTTGGTAGCTAGTTGAAGGAAGGAAAGGAAGATAATAGAAACACAAGTTAGTAAGAGGATTTGAAAGCACTGTGCAAGATGATTTTTCAATATATGTCAGGTGGAGAGAGAACGTAGAATTATTCCTAAAAGCTGAATAAGGATTTCGCCGTTCAATGGCGAAAAGTTCAGTCTCCTTCAACATATGGTCTGCAAAAAAAAGACGAGTTTCAATGTTAATAGTTAGTGATATCTTATAACTTTTGCATAATTCATTCATTCATTCATCTTCAAGGCCCACCTTTCCTAATTGGGTTGTGGGGGACAGCAGCTGCAAGAGGAACTTCCAATTGTCATGATCCTCTGCCACCAAGCTCAGATATTCTGGTGGGACTCCCAGACATGTCCACCCAAGGTTTTGGATATAATCCATCCAGCGAGTCCTTGGCCTTTCACGTGGCCTCCCACCGTTCAGCTTGGCAAAGAGGGCCTGCTGGGGGAGCTTCTCTTGTGGCATTCTGACCAAGTGACCGTACCATAGTAACTGTGATCTCTCAACACCGAGAAGCAGCAGTTTAGTATTGAGGGTTTCCCGAATTGCAGAGCTTCTGACTCTGTTGAAACTTGTCAGCCCCGCAACCCTTTGAAGGAACCTGATTTCAGCTGCTTGGATTCATGTTTGCATTCTTTCGGTCATTATCCAGCTCTCATGACCATAGGTGAGGACGGGGACATATGGTATTGAGGACAGCCAGCTTTGCCTTCTGGCTTAACTCCTGCTTCAATACTACCGAACGACCAAGCTACTGCAATATTGCACTTGCTGAGCCAATCCGAATATCTAGCTCTACGTCCCAATTTTCATCATTCGTAAATATGGACCCAAGGTATTTAAACTTCCCCACCTGCCTCAGTGGGACTACACTCACATGTAGAGTGCACTGGGATGGTTGTCTTGAGACCACAAATGTTTCAGTTTTGGCCACACTGATCTTCATTCTGGCTTCTGCACAAACAGCTACAAACCTATCCAGGGTCCGCTGGAGGTTATCTATGGAAGAGCTAAACAGAACTAGGTCATCTGCAAAAAGCAGACATCCAATGCTACATCTTCCAATTCTGACACACTCACTGCCTCGGCTGTGCTTATCATTCCAGTCCATAAATATTATGAAAAGGACAGAACACACCCTTGGCAGAGGCCAGCAGAGACCGTGAAAGGTTTAAACTTTATGCTGTTTACCTGGACACAAAACTCTGGGCATTCATACAGGGACTTGATGGTAGCTAATAGTTGACCATCCAATCCATACTCCTGTACTACCTGCCAACGCTTATCCTGAGGAACTCGGTCATATGCCTTCTCCAAATCCACAAAACATGTGTAGACATTCTTGGCATATTCCCAAGATTTCTCAAAGACTTGCTTTAAAGCGAAGATTTGGTTAGTTGTGCTTCTACCAGGATGAAAGCCACATTGTTCTTCTTGGAACTTTGACTCAACTATGCTCCTGCACCTTCTTTCCAAGCATGTAGCATATACTTTCCAAGTCAAGCTGAGCAGAGAGATGCCACAATAGAGTTGCTGCAGTCTCTCTCTGGTCTTCCTTCTTGAAGACTGGTATTATTATGCCTATCTGCCACTGCTTTGGTGCTCACCCAGATATCCAAGCAGCCTGACACACTCGAGTCAGCCAGAGAACACCATCTTGATTTAAGGCTTTTAGCATTTTGGGCTGAATTTCTTCATCACCAGCAGCCTTGTCTGATTTTAGCGATTTTATTGCTAAATGGACCTCTTCTGCTGTGAGACTAGTCATCGCCCTGATCTACACCTCTTGGATGTCCACAACTGCTGTGCTACCTGGGTTATGAAGGGGTCTCAAAGTATTTCCCTCCATCTGTGGAGGATATCCTTCTCGGTTGTTAAAAGTGTGCCATCAGAGGCCTTAATTGCCCTTACTGTGCACAGTTTTCTCCCTCAAAGGCGGCAGATGGTCTGCCAGAATACTTTGTTTGCATTTGCATAGGATGAGTCTAATCTTTCTCCAAAAGATTCCCAAGCCTTCTGCTTTACTATCTTTACTACCTCAGCAGCAGCTTTTTGTGCCGTCAGCGTACTGGAAATGCATCTCATAATCAAATCATGACTTTTGCATAATTTTAGCATAAAATTAATCTGGTGTGCTTGTGATTGAGTGTGGCATGTTTGTGTTTTGTAGTTAATCAATGTGAAAAACTAGCTAAACAAAAGTAATGGGAAGAAAGTATTTTGAAGAACATAGGAAATAAATATCAGGAAGATGGCAAAATATTGTGGGAGCTATTAAAAATGCTAAGAAATGGAGGGAAGAGTACTGTAAAAGGAATCAAAGATGAAAATTGTCACATGAAAACTGAAGAAAATTATATTCTAGGTCTTCAGTAATGACTTTGAAAAACTGCTAAATGAAATAAGCAGTGACAGCGTGGTGGAGAAAACACTCAAGAGCAGTGTAATCAGGAGTACACATCAATACTTAAGGTAGATAAAGCCATCAAAAACCTGAAATGTGAAAAGGCAGGCTAGATTAGATGATATTCGATTTGAAATGCTGAAATATGGAGGTATAAATGTTTTACTGTGGCTACATTGCATAATTCAGAAGGCCTTGTCAGAGGATGAATTCCAGATGATTGGAGTAGAGGTCTCATAGTAGCTATCTGTCATGTAACCAAAAAAGTTCATGTCATTTTCAGTAGAGTTCATTGCAATGACTTGTTTTATTTTGTAGCAGTTTGCAGAGCACAATTTTTTGTGTGTGCCATAAGGAACAGATATGTGGTCAATCAGTGCACTCTAACTTGGTGTGTACTCTTTTTCTGTGACTTTGAACCTTTTTAAAATGTCAGTAAACGGCTTAAAGGCGTTTCTATTTGTGACCGCACACCAAGGCTATTAATGAAAATGTGATGCAATGTTTGCATGTCAAAAAGCGTTCTCTTCATGAAGTATTAGCATAGTGTCTTTAATTTTAGGAATCACATGAAGCAAGGAAAAAACAATTAGGAGAGTCTCTAACAGGAATAAATTAAAAAAATATAATATTGGTGATATTGCTATTCCATGGGTGTGCACTGCACACCAACACATCCTGAATATACGCCCATGATATAATTATTATTATTATTATTATTATTAAACAAGACCTCATGGAGTCAAAGACTCATTTGGGGAGGTCCTTTTATCTCACACACATCTCATCATACCGTGTCTTAAACACATTCAAACTCCTTGCAGACACCACACTCTCAGGCAAGGCATTCCAATCACTCACAACTCTGCACGAAAAAAACCTGCCTCTCACTCCCCCTACTCACACCCTCTTTATACAGTTTCCAGGGATGACCTCTGGTTCTCCCCTGATCTCCCACTATTCTCTGTAGAACTTCTCCACCATTGATCCTATAGCAACCCCTTACCAACTTGTAGGTCTCTATCATATCATCCCTCTTCCTTCTCTCCACTAGACTCTGCAAATTACATCTTTTCAATCTTTCCTCATACTCGACATTCCAGAGGTCAGAAACTACCTTAGTCTGTCGCCTTTGGATCCTTTCCAACATCTCTTCATCCTTCTGAAAACCAGGTGACCAAATCTGGGCACAATAGTCCATGTGTGGCCTAATCAAAGCCTTATACAATGGAACAAGAATCTCCCTACTTCTATATGTCAGTGTCATCTGCATCATTCCCAGAAGTCTTGGTGTTGTCTTCACAATTTTGGCGATGTGTCCCCTAAATTTTAGATCCTTATCCACTATCACCCCCAGATCTCTTATTTCCTCTACTTCCAACAATATATTCTCACCAAGCATAAATTCTGCATCCCATCTTTGTTTTCCAAATTTTAAAACCTTACATTTTGCAACATTGAACTCACATCCCCATTTGCTTGCCGAATCACTCAATTTATTCAAGTCTTCTTGCAAGACCGCAACATCTTCACTACTCTTTATGGTTCATCCCAACTTTCCATCATCTGCAAACAATTGAATATCTCCATCCAAATCTTCGCCAATATCATTAATATACAAGTTAAATAGTAATGGCCCTAAAACAGACCCCTGAGGCACTCCACTAGTGACTTTTCTTTTCCTGGATATCGCACCCCTTACACAACTTGTTGATACCTATCAGATAGCTAGTCTCCAATCCAATGCACTTATCTAATATCCAACCCCATCTGCTCTAGTTTGACTGTCAACTTATTATGAGGTACTCTATCAAAAGCTTTTGCGAAATCCAAGTATATTACTATGTATCCTCCTCTGTCCAAGGAAGCAGTCACTTTATTGTAATAAGTAAGTAGATTACTAAAACATGACCTCCCTTTAGCAAATCCATGCTGTCCATCAAAGATTATACCATTGTTGTCAACCCAACTCTGGATCCTAGTTCTCACAAGCTTCTCCAACAACTTAACCACAACACCTGACACACAGATAGGCCTATAGTTTGATGCTTGAGTTCGATCACCTCCTTTATGAAGTTGCACAATCTTGCCCTCCTTCCACTCTTTAGGAACTTGACCAAATGCAAGACTCGTATTAAAAAAATATGTCAAGGCAGGTGTCAACTCTCTGGCACATTCCTTCAGAATACGCGGTGATATATTATCAAGTCCCACAGCCTTATTTACATCTAGTTTACTCAACTCCCAAAACACCTCTTGCTCACTTACAGTCAGTCTCTCCTCCCCATCATCAACTGCTCTTAATCTCTCCATGAAGTCATATTCACAAGATTGAAAGATCTTTATGAACTGCTCATTAAGTATCTGCACCACACATTCTGGAGCAGTTGTCTTTATACCATTTCCTCCAATCAATGTCATCCTTCCATAATCATTCTTTGTTTTGCTGGCTACATATCAAAAGAACTCCCTAGGATTCTTTTTGGCTTCATTAGCTAACTGCTGTTCATACCTCTCTTTAGCTACTCTCACCAACCAAGTCACCCCCTTGCCTGGTCTTTGTAGACCTCATGAAATTGGTTACTTCCACTTCTCTTATGCTGTCTCCACAATGCCCTTTTTCTCTGTATTACATGCTTAATCTCTTTATTCATCCATCTCACACCTACCTTATTTAACCTTCTCACCCATGGTATACATTTAGACATTGCATCTAGTAAATAGTTTTTGAAAATTCCATGCTACACCTGCAAGATGTCTTCTGAGCTCTTCATAATCACCCCCCTTGTAGTTCCACATATTCCCTTTTTTCACTGGGGTCCTTTCACTGCTGGAAACCACCCAGGTAATCACCTCATGGTCACTTTCACCAATCAGTGGATGATTTGACACCTCATTGATAATTACATCCTCCGATAAGATGACCAAATCCAAAACCCTTAATCCTCGTGTGCCCTCTCTTACATACTGTCTGAGGTAGTTATCCCTCAAAAACTCAAGAAACTCATTTTCTTTCCTTCCAGTTGCTATTTCTTCATTCCAGTCTATATTTCCATAATTAAAATCACCCATAATGATCACCCTTTTCTTATTTGCTTGGCTAATTTGACTATACATTTCACTATCACCACCATCCACATTACCAGGTCTATAACAACATCCCACCAAGTATTTGATTCTGTTCACCTCTATCTCACACCATACTGCCTCAAAACCACTGGCCCTATTTCCCTCTTGCATCTCTACCTTGTATGGACATAATTCTTTCTCTATCATCAATAGCACTCCCCCTCCCTTTTTACTCCTTCTATCCTCACGAAACACATCATACCTTTTCATCTTTATTCCTGTCAGGATGTCATCCTCATCTAACCATGTCTCACTTATTCCGACAATCTCTGGGTGCACAGACGCAATTAGTGCAACCGTTTCATCCGCCTTGTTTCTTATACTTCTAGCATTGGTATACAAACACAACTACTCATTTCTGGATCTACAGCTAGTTCCACTGATACCACTCACTCGATGTGATCTCTCCATGCTGGACTGGGGCCATTTCCCTTTCTGCTTCTTCATTTTAGAACCCTTTGCAATTCCATCTGTTTCCTCTTGATCCCTGGTCATCCCATTACTTTCCTGCCTACACATGCTCTCACCTCCTCTTGGAGCATCCACCATTCTCACGCTGTGTACCCATCCACCCTGAGCCTCCCCGTTTCCCCGCTCCTCTTGCACACCCATTCTCTCATTTTCTATACCCATACCACTCACTTCCCCATTCATTTCCACTTCTTCAATCTCTCCTGTCTTACTCTCCTGCTCTTCCATATCACTCCCCTCTTGATCTGATTCATTCTCTCTATTCACTTCTCTACTTTCCAGCAGCAGTCTCTCCAAGCGACTCACACCATAACCACTGAAATGCAATCCATCGCCCCCCATACAGCTCACTTCATCCCTCAAACGTATTCCACACATTAACAAACTGTACTCCCATCTCCTCACACATTTCAGCCAGAATATCATTCATAATCTTTGCTCTCCGCCTCATTTCACCACAATCATACCTAGGCAACACACTGACTACCATTTCTGTCACACTATTCTTTTTTATCTTTCCAAGCAGTCTCCTGACATTCATTTTGACATGCTCTTTGTTCTCTCTCAAATCATTTGTACCAATTAATACAATTAACTCTTTTGCTCGCTCCCGCCTCAATCACTCTACTCATTTTACTGCCTGGAAAACATACCTTGTGCATTTTATCCTCTAGCACACCTTTAATAATGGAGTTGCCATACAACGCCACTCGCTCATTTCGTTAATTCTTTCATACCATCATGATTTATTTTAATAGTTTTGACCTGAATTCTCTTAATTTCATTCTGCATCCATTTCATTTCTTGCTTCATCTAATCCAATTCACCTTCCGAACCTCGCGACACATTCTCTCTATCATTAAAGCTTTCTAAATTCATCCTTCTTTGTTTCCGTACTTTCAGTCCAACATACGTCCAACTTTCACTATCATTCTTCTCACTTTCACATTCAATTATCTTTCTTTGTTTCCGTGCTTTCGAACTAACATGCGTCCAACTTTTGCTATCATTCTTCTCACTTTTACTGTCATTCATCTTTCTTTGGTTCAGTGCTTTCATTCCAACATGCGTCCAACTTTCTCCATCATTCATTCTTTTTTCGCTATCATTTGTTCTTTCGATTTTTTTTACTTGCGATTTCTGCATCACGCCATTTCTACTTTCATTAATTCTCTCAATTTCGTTTGTTTCCACCTCACTTTCGTCATTTTTAACTTCCATTACGGTTGTCAAATTGCTCTATTTCTTTTTTCTTGATTTTTTTAACATTTTTTCGCTTCTCTACTTGCCATCCTTCTCTTTCAAACGCGCACCCACGACACAATCGGTACTAGCACTTTCTGTCATCAATTTCATATTCGCATTCATCAGTTCCTCGTTCAGGTCACACTTCGCACACACCTTTCTTCCATCTGCACTAAACATCCACAAATCATTTATGTAATCGAAGGAATACATATAACAGTCCTCATACTTAACGAAACGACTGAAATCTAAATTAAAATCATGGAATGACAATGCCGCCGCCATTTTTTTTTTCTTTGCAGGTTACTAGGTCTAATAATAACGATTTCATAATTTAGTTTAGGCAAACCCCCCCCACACACACACACACTAATAATATCGGTAGTGTACAACGTTTACAGCCACTCTTACTTAAACAATTACGCATATATACTTAATTATTCCTAATAAAACTTATCTGTATCAGGAGCTTTGGCCCACTAGCGCCCTCTCCAATTTTTTTTTTTTTTTTTTTTTTTTGCGATGGCCGGGAATATGTGACAGTAATGAATTGAAAATGAATAAAGAACTTGGATAATGGATCAAAGAATATTGGGTTGCTGCATATCTACAAAAATGATTATTCAACAAGCGAAAATTATTGACAACAGAAAAAATATTGATTTTACAGGGTTGCAATTAATGGCACTTTAGATTTATGAAGAGAAATGATTTATATGTGTGCGCGCAAAAATGAAAATATCACAAATAATGCCAGACAAATTCAAAAATATAATTATTGAGATTCACAGAGTCATCATAAATGCTAGAAAACAAGACAATTTTGAACTTTCACAGATATTTCTAACTTTTACATCTTGTTTTGGAACCCTGGTCTACAGCTGCAATCAGTAATATATTTTCTGCTATTGGTACCCTCTATCTTGCATCATATAGCCTCAAGCGAATCATTTCCCCCAAACCTCAAATCTTTTTCTAATTTTGTTAGTTGTAGTTCTTTAGCTATCATCAATTTCCCACCTTTTGTCCTATTTCCTCTTCCTTCCTGAAAATGCAATGCCCTTTACATTCTATCCCAGTAATTATATCGTTTTCTGTCAACCAGGTTTCACCGATGCCAATAATTTTTGGCCAAGTCAAGCTGACCAATGCCAAAGACTCCTCTCCCTTATTTCTGATACTTTGACATTCAAGTACGTGTTTAACATCCCCTTGGATCCCTAGTTACCCTTGTGCAATGTCATCACCAACCCATTTCAATCTGAAACTTGAAATCACATTGAGCATTGCATAGTCACTTTTGTATACACTTAAAAATGAATGTAGACACTCATTTACTCATTTTTAATACTAACCGATATGATGGTGACTTGTTATAATTAGGGGTGCATTAATCTGCTACAGTCCATGATGCCATCTGCATGCTGACACTGTCGTTTATGCTTAAAAAAACACAAAAATTCATTGTTTTTTAACACTAATTTAGTTTTTAGTAAAATTACTGCTTATAATAAAGTTAGTTTAATCCTTTATCCCAGTGAGGTAAACAAAGTTTGCGCCTGAAAATATCTTCAGGACTGAATATAGTGTTGTACTATCTTACCTGGGTAAGTAGTACAACACCAGGCAACTCTTAGCAAAGGTGGAGCAAGCTACCAACACTCCTAACCCAGTATCTTCCAAAATGCAAAACACATCTCCTTGTGGATATGTATACTGTTATGCATTAAGGGATTGGCCACTACCCAGACTAGTTTCGACCTTTATTGAGGTCTCTTCAGTGGGAGCCAGGCCCAGAGTTGGAGATACCAGGCAGAAGCAGTAGCAAGGTCATCTTTACCAATAGGAGTTGCCAAAAGGTTTGCCACCTTTTTTTATTAAATTACTCTGGATTTAGAGAAAGACGTTGAAAGTTTATTTTTCACTAGGTTAGAATATAATAAATTTAGTTTAATCTTTTATCCCGGTGAGAGCAAACAAAGTTTGCACCTGAAAATATCTTCAGGACTGAATATAGTGTTGTACTATCTTACCTGGGTAAGTAGTACAACACCAGGCAACTCGTAGCAAAGGTGGAGCAAGCAAACCTACTTTGTTAATATGGGATCAGTTTAGATGCCATTAACTGAAGCTCATGACTTGTTTTTAATGGTATTAACAACACCAAACAAACAAACTATTTGATAAAAAATGTTTTATTAAAATGCTTCTATTTTGCTGAATTTCAAATCAGAATCATCAGAGCACAACACAGCATGTATATGTGACAGTGAGTAAGTGAAACATTGTTTTACTTACTCAATGTTGCATATACATTGCATATTTGCAATGTTTGCAATTTTTACTCACTGTCATGTATACTTTCAGTGTTTCACTTACTCACTGTTGCATATACATTGCATATGTCATTTACTCACCGTCACATATGCATGCTGTGTTGTGCTCTGATGATGCTGATTTGAAATTCAGCAAAATATAAGCAGTTAATAAAACATCTATTTATAAAATAGTTCATTTGGTGTTGTTAATACCATTAAAAAATAATTCATGAATAACCATAAACATCTAAGCTTATCTGTTAGATAAACTGAAGCTGTTCAGCATGAACTTTGCAAAAGGTACACAAAAATAACTGTAATCCCAGTATAATAAACAAACCATTTAAAGGATTTATGAGGGAAAAATGGTTCAATTGGATGCAATCTCTAAATTTTGAGGAAACATCTACACGTAGAAGAAAGAAGACCACAATTTTGCAGCTGTGCAAATGGGCAAAGAATTCATGTAATAAAGTGAAACCCGATGCCTTATTATTTTAAGACAGCGATGACTTGGTTTCTGATGAAGAATCAAGTTCAGAAAATTTTGAGAGTGAAGATGAATAAAGATTTGAAAAGAAGATTAATTAAATTTCTAAAATTATTTTCTTTATATTATTGTATATATATTCTTATATGTTAGGTTTTTTAATTATTTGATGATTTTTTTAAGAAATTTTTTTTTTTACTATATATATAGTACAGTACTTTACAGTGTTATAACCCTTTTTTTATTGGATGAATAGTGATGAATATAGCCTTACAATATTGTAATGAATTATGGATTATTACTCTATTGCATTTTAAGGTGAATGAAGGCACTACATCCAAGTTAGGTCTCTTTGAAGATAAAAATAAATCTCAGAAAGATAAAAGACAAATTTGGATTAGAGAAAGAAATGTTATTTTGGCTACTCCATTTAACAATTATACACTTTCAACAGAACTTTACAAACTTGGAGATGATGCCATACTTCACATGCTGTTGACATACAAAAAGTAAGCACCACTTTGTTAACTAATCCATAAAAAATATTAAAGAAAAGTTGAGGTTGATAAGAATTTAATATTAAGGTGCAATTAAAATTATCTCCCAAACAGCGAGATAAGCAGGTGTTAACTATTGGGAAGGATCATATTAAAACAGAGCCATGATAATCAACCTGTATATTATTAAAATTATAAAACACCGTACTTGTTCATTTCATATAGATAATTCCCCTAAGTCCATTACAAAAGTTCTGCAAACCAACAGTATATTTGCATAAATGCTATATAGTGAGTGTTGCTTATAATGATTGATTGGGAACATAAAATGTCTTGGTATCTAAGTATTTTTTTTTTTTTTTTTGCCAAAAAAAATTATCTAAATTGTAATTTAGTAATAAATTCATTTGATAATTTAACAAAATTTATAAAAATTTACTAATTCAGTAAATTTAGTTGAAAAATTTGATATATTTAGTAAAAGTTGGGGTGTCAATAGTGTTGCAAAAAGAAGTAGCAGTGTGTATGAACAGTGTTTTGAAAAGTCTTTTTTTTTTCCTTAATTATATCATGTAGATTTTTAAAATAATGTTTTTGTGATTATATCCAGTAAGACTGGATATTATTATTATTATTATTATTATTATTATTCCTGACACCTCCAAGGAGTCCGAAGACTCATCGCAGGAGTACACCTACAACTGTCTCAACCACTACACCGAACCACTACTACGAATCATCTCCATCAACGCCATCTACCGCCCACCTCCACCACTACCACAACTAGTATGTTTTGTCTGTAAATTGCGTGTGTTCTGAAGGGCCGATTTGTCTGTATGCGGGATGAAAAACCCGAGTTTCCGGGAGGAAAAACCCTGCTACCTCCGTATGAGATCGTATATAATCATTGTGCATATATGGTATTGTATATATGGTATTGTGGTTTTAAAAGTGTTTGCTCCGGATCTTGTGTTGATTACTGTGGAAGTGCTAGTTAACATTATAAAAATGGCAGCAGAAAAGAAGAATACACAACAATGCAGAAAGTTTCAACTTGGAAATCAAGTTTTTTCGTAGACTTTTTTACAGCAAATATGATTCAGTGAGATTTGATTGTTCTATGTATGCACCCAAAGATGTTAAAGATTTATGGAGTGTTAGATTAAATGATTAGAAGGAATGTATTATAGTATATGAGAAGTGCAATAAAATATTATCCATTCATCCATCTAGTGGCTTTAACAGGACTTTAAGACCCACAACCTTCCAAGCATGCTTGGATTTCGTAACTGAAATACGAGGATACGATGGTCTGCACTGTGCCTCTAAGTATTCATGACTGTAATCCATGTTTTCCATGATGTAATCCATAATCCACAAGCAGGCAAACCGTCCCCATGTTTTCACGGGGCCGGTTTGCCTGCTTGTGGGATGCAAAACCCCAGATAAACTGGCAGAAAAAACCCTGCTGTCCACACACAAGACCGGCTAACTTGGCTATGGTTGAGGAAGATCCTTAAGCTCCTCACGTCATTGACAGGAATTGAACCTAGGACACTCCTTCCCCAGGCATGTGATTCCCAAAGCCACTAGGCTAACTGCACAGGATAAAAGGTTATGGCATTCCAAAAATGAGAAAATTGTTATCGTTCTTCCTGTCTCCCAATTTTAATAGAAAATTGACAGATAGAAAAAACGAATGGTCATCCTTGGAAGCTGTATAAGTGGGTGTGAGGAGTAGATTTTTTTGCATGGAGATTAGTGGGTGATTGGAATGCATAAGCTGAGAGTAGGTAAGTGCAGGGCAATGAATGCATTTAAGTCAAGGTATGATGATCTGTGCATTGTGAGGGCGGGATCATCCACCATGAGTCTCTTGACTCCATGGACATCTATTGATAATTATAGAAGTTACATAGAAAAGCTTAGGCAAGAGTTAATGAAAATGAAGAGTCATTTTAAAAGTGTTGAGGAGGGAACTGAACAAAAGAAGAGATTAACTAATGTAAATGAGAAGGAAGTTAACAGGAAGAAATATCTAAAGATGATAGGGTGACCTTATATGGTAATTCAATCATTAAAGGTAGTAAATAATAGGGTACCTAAGACCATGTTTTCATGGTAGTACAATATAAAAAGAATATCAAATACTTTGCATACAAGGAAGGAACTCGCATCAGAATTAGTGGTAATGGTGGGCACAAATGAGTTGGATACTGAGACAAAGAATGTGGAAAGACATTTGAAGAAATGCATGGGATTTGAAGAATTGTTTCAGGAGGAAGGATAATAGTCTCATTAGGAAAGTGATTAGTTTCTTGCCCAGATATGACACTAGTGAACTTAGAAGGAGAGCAGTGATATTATTACCCAAGACTCCATGGAGTCAAAGACCCATCTAGGAGGTCCTTTTATCATACACACAGCTCATCATATGCACTTTAAACACACTCAAATTCTCTACAGACACCACACTCTCAGGTAAGGCATTCCAATCATTGACAACTCAGCACACAAAAAACCTGCTTCTCCCTCCCCTGCTCATAACCGCTTTCTACGTTTCCAGGGAAAACCTCTGGTTTTCCCCTGATCTCCCACTGTTTTCTGTAGAACCTCTCCAACATTGATTCTATAACAACCCCTTACTAACTTGTAGGTCTCTATTATATCTCCCCCTCTTCCTCCTATCCACTACACTCTGCAAATTGCATCTTCTCAGTCTTTCCTCATATTCGACATTCCAGAGGTCAGAAACTATCTTAATCAGTTGCCTCTGGACCCTTTCCAACATCTCTTCATCCTTTTGAAAACCAGGTGACCAAATCTGGATACAGTAGTCAATATGTGGCCAAATTAATGCCTTTTACAATGGAACAAGAATCTTCTTACTTCTACAGGTCAGTGTCCTCTGCATCATTCCCAGAAGTCTCTTGTGTTGTCTTCACAATTTTGGCAATGTGTCCCTTAAATTTCAGATCCTTATCCACTATCATCCCAAGATCTCGTATTTCCTTTTATTACTGAAACATAACCTTTGATGCTGTCCATCAAAGATAATACCGTTGTTGTTAACCCACCTCTGGATCCTAGTTCTCACAAGCTTCTCTAACAACTTAACCACAACACCTGATACACAGATTTGATGATTGAGTTCTATAATTTAATGATTGAGTTCTATCACCTCCTTTATGAAGTTTCACAATCTTGCCCTCCTTTTACTCCTTAGGAACTTGACCCAATGCAAGAATCATATTAAAGAAATATGTCAAGGCAGATATCAACTCCGTGGCACATTCCTTCAGAATATGTGGTGATATTCAAGTATTATCATTATTGATTATTGATTATCAAGTATCATAGCCTTATTTACATCTAGTTTTCTCGACTCCCAATACACCTCTTGCTCACTTATAGTCAGTCTCTCCTGTCCATCATCAACTGCTGTCAATCTCTCCATGAAGTCACATTCACAAAATTGAAAGATCTTTATGAATTGCTCATTAAGTATCTCCACCACACATTCTGCAACAGCTGTCTTTATACCATTTCCTCCAATCAATGTCACCCTTCCATAATCATTCTTTCTTTTGCTGGCTACATATCGAAAGAATTCCCTAGGATTCTTTTTGGCTTCATTAGCTAACTGCTGCTCATACCTCTCTTTAGCTACCCTCATCAACCAAGTCACCTGCCTTGCCTGGTCTTTGTAATCCTCATGGAATTAGTTATTACCACTTCTCTTATACTGTCTCCATAATGCCCTTTTCTCTGTATTGCATGCTTAATCTCTTCATTCATCCATTTCACACCTACTTTATTTAACCTTCTGACCTTCGGAATACATTTAGGCATTACTTCTACTAGATAGTTCTTGAATATCTCCCATGCTACATTGATCTCTTTTCCAGCTAACTCCTCATTCCATGTTATACCTGCAAGCTGTCTCCTGAGTTCTTCATTATCATCACCCTTGTAGTATATTGTGTATCGAAAGACAAGACTGCTGAATTGTGTGTCTGGCAAAAAGTGTTCAATTTTTGATTGCACGGAATGAATTTGAAGGGAAGTTAGAATGGTTTTGAGATGGAATGCATTTGAATAGGTGTTGTTGGTCATTTGGAGTGATTGTTGTTTACCAAAAGCACACAGGATTCATATGAAATTAGTATTGCTAAGGATCAGAGAAAGAGGTTGAGAAACAGGTTGTGGAAGCACAGGAAGAAAAGTGATACAAAATGATATAAAAAATTATTTATTTATCTCTGTGTTGTATTTGATCACTTCTTAAATATTAAAACGAACTTTTTATTGGCTTTATTAGTTGACCAGAGATTTTGTAAAATATATGCAAGAAATGTCTACAAGTTTCACCAGCTGTTCTGTCTGGCTTCTTCAGGACATGTGTAATGATACAAGGAACTAACGTTTGCTAGTAAAAAAGAAGAATGGAGCAACACAGTCAAATAAATTAAACCGATGTGTAACATCATAAGCATGGAACGTGGCATATCAGTCATTGTTTATTGAGTGCGTTATATAGTGTTTAGCGAAATGAAATTCTGGTAAACTGAGCGAATTTATTATGCGTTTCCAGATGTCTTTCAGAATCATTCCTTGATTTATGTTTAGATTTTCTCCACAGCATATTACAACTGTGGCTTCTTTGAAGTTTCTACATCAAAAATCCTCTTCTATATAGGGCATGGAGCTTTTATTCCAATTGATGGTGTGGTTAGAAATCAAGGCGACCAGCATTATCTCAGAAGAAAAATATCTCCTTGATGAAATCACTCTTGTATCTCAGATCTTAGTAAACAACGGTTACCCAAGAAATATAATCAAAAAGATACTTCATAGAATCCTTTCTTTTAGCCTTACACAGTGATCAGAATACATTTTTTGAAAATTATGGAGACAACTATCATGTTTGAGTAAAACTTTAGTTTAATATAAACCAAAATCCACACTCGATTTTGCAACCTTTATATCAAGGTCATCTTCTGAAGCATATACAGAGAAACAAAAATTAGATTCGTTATTAAGAGGCGTGAGAGTTGAGAGTTTGACGAAATCATACTAACTGGGTGCGAACATAAAGGACGTCAGCAAGTCTATTAGAGCACAAAAACAGAGGTTGAAAGAAATGATAGTCATGGCAGGAACAAATGATTTGAAAGAAGACAAAATGGAAATGATAGAGGATGTGAGGGAATTACTTTAGGTACCAAAAGAGAAGAGTGAGAGAGTTAGGATCGTGAGTACTTTTCCGCAGTATGACAGTGAAGTGTTTAGAAGGAGGGCCATAATTGCCAATGACTTTATGCGTGGGTTATGCATGGAGAGTGGTGTGAAATTTGTAGATGTGTGGAGTGAGTTCGATGGGCGAAAGGATTTATATAAGATGGATGGTTTACATTTGTATGGATTCGGTGTACAGAGGCTTGAAAAAGCATTGATGAATGAAGTGGAAGTGGATGTACAGACTCAGGGAAACTAGATTTATTAAGAGGGGGGAAGTAGATGTGCAGACTTTAGGGAGGCAGTTGAGTGTATGAATGAGTATAATATGACCGAGCGAGTACGAAGGACAACAAATCAGAATGGAATAGTTAGTATAAGGCATCAAAGTAGGGATGGGACTAACGGGCTTCTGCAATTCATGAACACTAATGCCAGGAGTATTAGGAACAAGAAGGAAGAGTTTTTGGCCTTGGTTGGCACTTCCAGGCCACAGGTTGTTGGTATTAGTGAAACATGGCTGACAGAAGATGATAAAGCTAGTGGGATTGAATGTGACGGGTATAGCGTGTTCAGGAATGACAGGGAGAATAAAAAGGGGGAAGGAGTGTTATTGATGATAGCTGATGAGTTGCAGCCAAGGAATATAGAAGATGAACTGCAGGAGAGAGAAAAGAGCACATTTGAGGCTATTTGCTGTGAGATAGAGGCTAGCAGAACAAAATATACAATTGGGTGCTGCTATAGATCAGGTGATGGAATAGATGGTGGGGATAGTATGCATAGGCAAATAGAAGAAATGAGCAGAAGGAGGGTAATTATTATGGGTGATTTCAATTATGGTAACATTGACTGGAAGGAGGAGAGGGCACATGGGAAGAAGGAATTGGATTTTATGTGGTTATTAAGGAATAACTATCTGCGACAGCATGTAATGGAAAATACTAGGGGGCAGAGAGTGCTTGATCTAGTAATTGCATCTCAGAATGTGGATGTAACGAATATGACCATGTTGCCACCAGTTGGTGAGAGTGACCATAACGCCATGACTTGCGAGGTGGCTAAAGGAGTGGAATTTACAATTAAGACAGGGTACATGTGGAATTACCGGGCTGGTAAGTATGACAAGCTTAGGAGTGTGCTTGGCTCAGTGCCATGGCATGTAAACCTTCAAGGGCTGGATGTTGATAGTGCATGGGAGGTGGTTAAGAAGTGTTTGCAGGAGGCAATGGTTGACTGTATACCTAGAGTCCAAGTAATAAATCAAATAGGGGGTTAAAAATGGATGAATAACACTATTAAGCTTGAACTGCAAAAAAAAGAAACAATTGTAAAGGGAATTTAAGGAGAAAGGTGACCAGCAGGTGCAGGAACAGTATAACGCTCAGGCCAGAAAGGTAACAACGATGGTAAGAAAAGCAAAAGCGGATTATGAAAGAAAATTGGCCATGCAGGCTAAAGAGAATCCCAAACAGTTTTTTCAATATGTTGCAAGTAAAAGGGAAAATGTTTATGGCAGAATGATTTTAAAAAATGCTGAGGGTAGGGAGGTAACCGAATCAGTCGATATAGTGGAATTACTGAGCGAGCACTTGGCAAAAGTATATCATCCAGGTGGTGACATTGCAGAAATGGAAGAACCAACAGCTTATACTGGAATTGTGGTGAATGAAGTAGAGGTAAATAGTCTATTACAAAACCTCAATGTCAATACATCTGTGGTATTGGATGGTATACCAGCTCGTGTCGTACGTGATGCGGCTAAAGAATTGTCAGTGCCCTTGACCATTTTGTTTAATTTGAGTCTCGGATCTGGGTCAGTCCCAAGGGGATGGAAAGAGGAGAAAATAGTTCCGCTGCATAAAGGTGGTTCGAAGGCTGCTGTTGAAAATTACCGGCCAGTCAGCATAACAGGAATTGTTATCAAGGTCTTGGAGAAAATAGTCAAGAGGAAAATACAAGATTGGATAGATGAAAATGGGATACTGTATTGGGGACAGTATGGTTTTGTGAAGGGTAGGTCATGCCTCAGTAACTTGCTCACGTTTTATAACACAGTGACGGCTGAACTGGATAGGGGTAATGGGTTTACAGTGATACTACTGGACCTTGCCAAGGCCTTTGACAGGATACCACATGGAACCCTAATCAGTAAACTTCAGCAGATGGGGATGGATATAGGGTTGGTGAGATGGATAGGAGGGTGGTTGACGGAGAGATATCAGAGAGTGGTTTATTCGGGAGCAGAGTCCACAAGACGGCCTGTGACTAGCGGTGTGCCACAAGGATCTGTTCTTGGACCACTGCTGTTTAATTTGTTCATTAATGATATAGGAAAGGATCTGAGAGGAACAGTTCATTTGTTCGCAGATGATGCAAAGTTGGGTAGGGCAATAGTGAATGCTCAGGATGTCAAAATTTTGCAGGATGATTTGGATAGTTTGGAGGATTGGGCTAAGGAGAATGGATGTCAATTTAATGTGACAAAACGTAAGGTTATACATTTTGGGGTGAAAAGATTAGCAGCAGTTTACTGCATTGGTGGAACTCTACTCCAGGAAATTGATGAGGCAAGAGATTTAGGAGTGTTGGTGGATAATTAGTTGAAGTTTAGGGGTCGCATTGCAAAAGTGGCCAAATCAGCTCATCAAATCACTTGGTTGCTGAAGAATAAGCTGACGAGCAGAGATAAGCATGTTATTGTTCCCCTGTATTGAGCCTTGATAAGACCCCATCTCGACTACTGTGCCCAGATTTGGTCACCTAAGTTTCTTCTTGATGGGGAGGTGGTTGAGAGGATCTACAGGTCAGTGATCAAGATGATAGCAGGTCTGTGTAATGAACCTTATGAGAACAGGTTGAGGATTTGTGGGTTGCAGAAATTGGATGATAGGCAGAGGAGGGGAGATATGATTGAGACATTCAAATTACTGAAGGGTTTCTATAAAATTAATTCAGAAGATATTTTTGAGAACAGGGCTGGTTGTGGGAGGACTAGGGGACATCCATGGAAGCTGGGCAAGAATGTGGTTAGTAAGGGTGTTAGAGCTGGATTCTTTACTTTTAGAGTGGTGAATGAGTGGAATGGGTTGCCAGAGTCTGTGGTGGGTGCTGTGACAGTGAATGAGTTTAAGGCAAGGTATGGTAGATACTGTGTGAATATCGAATAGTTCTGATGAACATGATTTCGGGCCCTCCCTCGATGAGTCTAAGGACTCCCTGGAGTTGCCCGTAATAATAATAATAATAATAATAACAAGCTGCACTACAATCTACATGGTTTGCTAAAGTTACTGACCAACCGTTACAACAATTATTAGCCTTATCTCTGGTGGAAAAAAAAAAAAACCTTTATTACATCAATGTTAGAGTCCTATTATTATTCTTATATATTATATTATTATCCTAGAGTCCTATTATTTATTATCTATTGGTTACAAATTACATTGGACTGGAGAACATTATGTTTATATACAAGGTGGTATCAAAAAGTTTCGAGACTAGCTCTGTTCGAGAAATTACTTTATTTATCTACATTTACACACTATCACCTTCAAAATAGTCCTCTTGAGACTATTTTGAAGGTGATAGTGTGTAAATGTCAAGCACCTTCTGCGGTTTGCGCTGGATCTCCGAAATGGTGTCAAAATGGTGACCTTTGAGCTGGATCTTCATCTTTGGGAAGAGGGCGAAGTCTGCAGGAGCCAAATCTGGCAAGTAGGGTGGGTGTGGAAGTGAGATCATGTTGTTTCTGGTGAGAAACTCACGTGTGAGAAGAGCTCGGTGACAGTGTGCATTGTCGTCGTGGAGCATCCAGTTTTTCGTGCCCACAGATCTGGTCACTTTTGCCAAATGTCCTCTCTCACATGCCTTAAAACATGGCAGTAGAACTCTCTATTGATGGTCTGGTCCCTGAGAACGAATTCTCAATGCACAATGCCACGAATATCGAAAAAGATGATGAGCATGCACTTGGTTGAGCTGCGGACCTGCCTCGCCTTTTTCAGTCTTGGAGATGATGGGCTCTTCCACTGTGAAGTCTGTTGCTTCGTCTCAGGGTCGTACCCGTACACCCAAGTTTCATCACCAGTAATGATCCTCAACATGAAGGATGGGTCATCCATGGCATGCTGACAGAGTTCTTGGCAGACTTTGATGCGATGTTCCTTCTGCTCCTGGGTCAGCAGCTTGGTGATGAACTTGGCAGCTACACGGCACATGTTCAAATCACACCTGAGGATTGCCTGGACTGTTCCGTATGACACATCGACAATGGCAGCAATGTTGTGGAGTGTTCTTCGACGATCTTCAAGCACAAGTTGCCGAATGGTTTTGACATTTTTGTGGGTTGAACTCGTTGAAGGATCTCTCATCGTCTTCCAGTGATGTTCTTCCACTCTTGAGGCACGCATGCCACTTATAACACCTCGAATGACTCATTGCAGCCTCGCCATAAACTTGCTGAATCATGTCAAACATCTCTGTGGAAGATTTGCCCAGTTTCATGCAGAATTTCACATTTGATCTTTGTTCTAACTTGCTGTCTATGATGAAATCACAGATGTGGTAACACAGGTGGTCAGAATAGTATCAGTTGCACAGCTCCTGGTGTACACAAGACGATGTCTTTTGGCACACTGACTTATGAAGGTAGGTGCTCCCTGTGACTGGGCATGCAGCCTTGTGCTGCCATCTGTTGGCATGTTACAAACCTAGTCTCAAAACTTTTTGATAACACTTTGTATATATGTGTGTGCGTGTGTGTATATATATATGTGTATATATATATATATATGTGTGTGTGTGTGTGTGTGTGTGTGTGTGTGTGTGTGTATATATATATATTTATTTATTAAAACCTGAATATACATAGATTTTGGTTTATATTAAACTAAAGTCTTACTCAAACACGGTAGTTGTCTCCATAATTTTCCAAAAATGTATTCTTCATAGAAACCCACCACAGCAACAACCTCCTGTTACGCAATGTACATCGCCATCGTCATCCCTTATGCAGGCTCAGTGTCAACAAAAATAGCCACACTTCTTAAGTCTTTCAACGTCCGAGTTGCTCTCAAACCTGTCAAGACAATATGCCATATTTTAAGATCATCAAAGGACATTAATGCCTTCTTCAAATATGGCAGTGTATACAACATTCCATGTTCCTGTGGATTAAATTACATAGGAAAAACATCAAGGAGCCTGGAAATTTGAAAAAAAGAACACGTAGGGGGACATGAACAACAACAGAACAGATACTTCAGGATTAGCCCATCATTTCTCGATCTCTAACCACACCATCGATTGGGATAAAAACTCCATGCCCTATATAGAAGAGGATTTTCGATGTAGAAACTTCAAAGAAGCCATGGTTATACTCCGCTCTGGAGAAAATATAAACAGAAATCAGGGAATGATTCTGAAAGACATCTGGAAAAGCCTTATAAGTTCGTTCAGCTTACCAGAATTTAATTTTGCTAAAAACTATATAATGCGCTCAATAAACAATGACTGATACACCATGTCCATGCCTACGATGTTACGCGTCGGTTTAATTTATTTGACTGTAATAAATTTAGTTTAATCCTTTATCCAAGTGTGAGCAAACAAAGTTTGCGCCTGAAAGTATCTTCAGGACTAGGGTTAGTGGTACAACACTGGGCAACTCATTGCAAAGGTGGAGCAAGCTAACATCACTCCTATTTCAGTATCTCCCATAATGCAAAACACATCTCCTTGCGAATATGTATAATGTTATACATTAAAGGAAGGGCCACTACCCAGACTAGTTTCGACCTTTATTGTGGTCTCTTCAGTGGGAGCCAGGCCCAATTGGAGATACCAGGCAGAAGCATTAGCAAGGTCATCTCTACCTATAGGAGTTGCCAAACGGTGTGCCACCTTTTTATTAAATTACTCTGGATTTAGAGAAAGATGTTGAAAGTTTATTTTTCACTTTCACTTCCAAGGTCATAGGTAGAGATGACCTTGCTAATGCTTCTGCCTAGTATCTCCACTTGGGCCTAGCTCCCACTGAAGAGACCTCAATAAACGTCGAAACTAGTCTGGGTAATGGCCCTTCCCTTAATGCGTAACATTATACATATCCACAAGGAGATGTGTTTTGTATTATGGGAGATACTGAGATAGGAGTGATGTTAACTTGCTCCACCTTTGCAACGAGTTGCCTGGTGTTGTACCACTTTACCCCAGTCCTGAAGATACTTTCAGGTGCAAACTTTGTTTGCTCACACTTGGATAAAGGATTACACTAAATTTATTATAGTCTAACCAAGTGAAAAATAAACTTTCAACATCTTTCTCTAAATCCGGAGTAATTTAATAAAAAGGTGGCACACCGTTTGGCAACTCCTATAGGTAGAGATGACCTTGCTAATGCTTCTGCCTGGTATCTCCACTTGGGCCTGGTTCTCACTGAAGAGACTTCAATAAAGGTCGAAACTAGTCTGGGTAATGGCCCTTCCCTTAATGCGTAACATTATACATATCCACAGGAGATGTGTTTTGTATTATGGGAGATACTGAGATAGGAGTGATGTTAACTTGCTCCACCTTTGCAACAAGTTTCCCGGTGTTGTACCACCTTACCCCAGTTCTGAAGATACTTTCAGGCGCAAACTTTGTTTGCTCACACTTGGATAAAGGACTAAACTAAATTTATTATAGTCTAACTAAGTGAAAAATAAACTTTCAACATTATTTGACTGTGTTAGTCCATTCTTTTTTTTTAGTAGCAAATGTTCGTTCCTTGTACCGTTACATGTCCTGAAGAAGCCAGACAGAACAGCTGTTGAAACTCGTAGACAATTCTTGTATATATTTTACAAAATCTCTGGTCAACTAATAAAGTCAATAAAAAGTTCCAGTTTTAATTATTTATTTATTTATTCATATGGAGTTTCTTCCCTTTTCTTCCCCCGTCCCTATTGGGACCAGTTGAGCTGCCTCATGGGGGGGGGGGGGGTATTTATGATTGTAGATTGTAGATCCATGGGTGTTCACGAGGCCGGTTTGCCTGTTCTATGGGACGAAAAACCCGAGTTTCTGGTTGAAAAAAAACCTCTACCTTCATATCAGATCTCTAACTCACCTTTAGTTGAAAAGACCAGATAAAGGTTCCTCACGTAATGGACGGAATTGAACCCTGGTCTATACTAAATAAGCTATTTGTCTCAGTACTGAAAACTACCCACAGAACTGCTAAACTTCAGAAACTTACATTTGCAAATATGTTGCTAATTGAAAGAACTGCCCACAATGAGTCACCTTACTCCATGGAGGGTGCAATAATAATAATAATAATAATACGTCCTTTTGGTATATTATTATTATTATTATTACCCCGTGACCTCATGGAGTCAAAGACTCATCTGGGAGGTCCTTTTATCACACACACACACACAGCTCATCATACCATGCCTTGAACACATTCAAACTCCTTGCAGACACTACACTTTCAGACAAGGCATTCCAATCATTTACAACTCTGCATGAAAAAAACCTCCTTCTCAGTCCCCTACTCACACCCTCTTTATGCAGTTTCCAGGGATGACCTCTGGTTCTCCTCCGATCTCCCACTATTTTATGTAGAACTTCTCCAGCATTGATCCTATAACAACCCCTTACCAACTTGTCTCTATCATATCCCCCCCCCCCCTCCTCCTGTCCACCAGACTCTGCAAATTACATTTTCTCAATCTTTCCTCATACTTGACATGCCAGATATCAGAAACTACCTTTGTCAATCATCTTTAGACCCTTTGCAACAACTTTTCATCCTTTTGAAAACCAGGCGACCAAATCTGGGCATGATAGTCCATGTGTGGCCTAATCAAAGCATTATACAACTGAACAAGAATCTCCCTACTTCTACACGTCAGTGTATTCCGCATCATTCCCAGACGCCTTTGTGTTGTCTTCACAATTTTGGCTTTGTGTCCACTAAATTTTAGATCCTTATCTGCTATCACCCCCATATCTCTTATTTCTTCCACCTCCAACAATATATCCTCACCAAGCATAAATACTGCATCCCATCTTTGTTTTCCAAATATTAAAACATTACATTTTGCATTACATTGTAATGCATTGTAAATGTAAATGTTATTTTAAATGTAAATTTAAAATAACATTTTAAATTTACATTTAAAATAAAAGAATGCAAGGGCTAGTGCAGACAACCTCAGGACTTCTGCACCACAACCCCAGGTTGTTCCAGCAAGCCTTGAAATTATATTTTTTCTGGTTTTAATTTTATTGGAGAGGTTGATGATGTGCCTTTTATAGGTTACGCTTCTGTCCAGGCTCATTCCGAGATATTTTGGGTGAAGCTCGTGTTCTACCATTTTTCCACAGAAAGAAAGGTTGAGTTGTCGATTCGCCTCTGCATTGTACAGGTGAAATACTGAGGACACTGTTTTCGTTGGATTTGGCTTCAAGTACCACTGTTTAAAGTACTCTTCCAGGGTGTTCAGGTCTGTATTCAAGGTTGATTCTAAGTTGGTAAAGGAAGTGGATTGATGTAAGATCGCTAGGTCATCGGCGTACATAAACTTGCTTGATCTGGTATGAGGTAGATCATACACGTAGATGTTAAAAAGTATAGGGATAACACAGAGCCCTGAGGAAGACCGTTGTGAAGGAATCTGGGTCTGCTCTCTTTTCCACCAATATGGACCCAGATCTTACTGTTGGAGAGAATAGATTCAAAAAGTTGTAGAGTTTTTTTACATTTTATAATATTTCCTAGTTTTAGGAGGAGGCCCCTGATCTAGACAGTGTCATAAGCAGATGTTAGGTCAATGAAAGTGGCTCCCGATTTAAGTTTCTTCTGGAAGCCTGCTTCAATTTGAGTTGTCAGGGCCAGGACCTGGTCACAGCAACTTCTTCCTGGCCTGAAGCCAGCTTGTTCAGTCGGGCGTGCTCTTTCAGTGAGTGGTGAAATTCTTTTAAGGAGAATTCTTTCAAAGAGCTTAAAGGTGATGCAAAGCAAAGAGATAGGTCGTAGGTTTTCACTCCATTTGGATCTTTCCCTGGTTTGGGCACAGCAATTATTTTGGCTTCCCGCCACAGCTTCGGTAATTTACCAGTCATGATGATTTCTGAGAAAAGGGCAGCCAGCCATGTTTGGCCATGTTGACCAAGATGTTTTAGAAACTTAGGGAATATACCATCCACTCCTGCAGCTTTGCCATTCTTGGTAAGTTTTAAGGCTATTTGTACCTCTTCCCGAGATATTGGGTGTATGAGTTCAGGAAGCTCAGGTTCCGTCTTCAGGTTTTTTTGATGGAAGCTTGTACAGCAATTTTCCTGGTAGAGCTGGGATGAATCTTGGAGTTTTTCAGTAAATGGTTAGCCATTTGATCAGGAGTTATCTCTATTGTTTTGTGTGTCGTTGGCTCTGATCCACCTAATTTTCTCAAAAGTGACCAGCTTCTCCGACTAAATGTGACGAAATCGAGTTCATTGATGGTTGCGATCCATCTTTCCTTTCTGTTTTTATCCAGGGTTGATATGAGCTCCTTAGCAATAGCTGGATCTTCAGTTTCCTCATATTTGGCTAGGAGTTCCTCACTTTCTTTACTCCAATATGGAATATATTATGATTATATATATTATGTGGGAGGACTAGGGGACATCCATGGAAACTGGGCAAAAGTGTGGTTAGTAAAGGTGTTAGAGCTGGGTTCTTTACTTTTAGAGTAGTGAATGAGTGGAATGCGCTCCCTGAGTCTGTGGTGGATGCTGTGACAGTGAATGAGTTTAAGGCGAGGTATGATAGATACTGTATGAATGTCGAATAGTTGTGATGAATATGATTTGGGGCCTCCCTCGATGAGTCTAATGACTCCCTGGAGTTGCCCGTAATAATAATAATAATAATAATAATAATAATAATATATTAATAAATTAAAGACTTAATTCTGTATGTTAGTCAAGTAGTCATGTATACTAGTAGTCAAGAAGAAGGTCATAATATAAAATGGGATATATTGTTTTCTGCAGCCTCTAGGAATAGGGGCTTTAGCTGCATATTTGAGTAGTTTAGCTAATCTAGGATAGTAATCAGGAGTGGGTGGAATTGCTCTAATGGTTTGCTCAATTTGTTTCTGAAATGCAGACCAGTTGGATCTGCGGAGATTCCATCTAATGATTGGTGTTCCGCTGATGACTGGGACTGATGTTCCTATCTCTATTAATGTAGGACGATGTTGACTATTAGGGAATCTGTTAAGGATGGTTCTGGTTGATGGAAGAGGGTAGTCTTCGGAGTCTTTAGTGACTATGCACAGATCTGGGGGTGTAGGTTCTGTTCATTTGGCTGCATAAAAAGTGCCATCCTGCTTGGCATCATAATTCAAATACAAATTATATGTGTCCATCCAGTTAGCTAGATTATTACCATCCCGGTTGTTAGAGGAATAGCCCCACATGGTGTGATGGGAATTGAAGTCACCAACATAGATAGCAGGGTGAGGAGGAGGTCGGTCCACCTGATCAGGCCAGGATTGCAATGGAGGTTTGTAGACAATATTAGATGGTGATATTTTGAACTTTAATTCCTATGGAATATTCTGTATCAGGAACACTTTGGGTTATATCCTTGAGACCAGGCCAGATATAGGTTGCTAGACCATGATTGAGGTGGCAATTATAAGACACTAGAATGAGTCCTGGGATCTTTAGTCTATTGAGGGCTGTGTCAGGCACATGTGTTTCCTGGAGAGTGAAGACATCAATTGCTTTATCTTTAGCTATTTTTCCGATGACTTTGGCTTTGGATTTAGATATCCCCTCTATGTTTAGGGAACATATCTTGAGGTAGTGTTGATTGGTGGACTGTAACATATTTTTCGAAGCTTGCCCTCCACCTAAACAAGCGATGCGATCCTTGTTTTTCCAGGTGACAATTGAGCCGGCATGGAACTTTTTAACTTTTGTATTCATTATAATGTAAGTAGTCCAGGAGGTATGGAAACCTTTGGGTGCCTTGTTTGAGACATTAGCTTCATGTTGCCTGTGATTCATCTCTGGGGCTTCTTTTGTCTGAAGCACGAACAATGTACCACAAGGCAACACTACTGGCGGATGATGAGATAATCAAATCCAGCAATCTTGATCCTCTGTTACATACCACCTAAAATAGTTATGTCTCAAAAACTCATGAATTTCATTTCCTCCACCCAGATGCTGTCTCTTCATTCTGATCTATATCATCATCAAAATCATTCATAACGTACATCCTTTTTTATTTCCTAGTCCAATTTTCCTATACATTTCTTTCATTCTAACTGTCTCCACATTATTAGGTGTATATTAGATCATTTCAGCTTGTCCAAAAATTATATGGGCATCAGTGAGAACCCATTGACAGAAAATGATACATTTACAGGAAAAGAATGTAAAAGGGTATTGTATTTTCAGGAAGAATAGAGGGAATAGGACAGAAGGTGGGGAATTTCTGATTATAGCTGAACCGTAACCAACAAAAGCAGAAATTAAATAGGATTTTTTTAAGTCTGGGGAGATAACTCATTTGAGGTTGTCTGGGATATAGAGGCCAATAGTACAAAATATATTATAGGTTTCTGTTATAGACCAGAGGGCCTCACAGGAAGATGTACATGCCATGCATCAGCAGATTAGCACAACGAGTGCAGGCCAAGTAGTTATTATGGGAGACTTCAACTATGGGGACATAGATTGGAGGGAGGAAAGGGCATGGTAAGAAGGAAGTGGAATTTATACAGTTGCTAAGGGATAATTTGATTTGTTAAGGGGGGGGGGAGTAGACATACAGTCCTTAGGGAGGCAGTTGAATGTAAGAATGAATATAATATGCTAGAGCAAATAAGGACAACAAACCAGAGTGGGATAGTTAATATAAGGCATCAAGGTAGGGTTGGGGCTAATGGGGGTCTTAAATTCATGTACACTAATACTAGGAGTATTAGGAACAAGAAGGAAGAGTTTTTGGCCATGGTTGGCACTTCCAGACCACAGGTTATTGGTATTAGCGAAACATGGCTGACTGTAGATGATATAGCTAGTGGGATTGAATGTGATGGATATAGTGTGTTCAGGAATGACAGAGAGAATAAAATGGGGGCAGGAGTATTGTTTATGATAGCTGATGAGCTACAGCCAAGGAGAATCGAAGTTGAATTGCAGGATAGAGAAAAGAGCACATTTGAGGCCATTTGGTGTGAGATTGTGGCTAGCAGAACTAAATATACAATTGAGTGCTGCTATAGACCGGGTGATGGAAAAGATGGTGGTGGTGGTGACAGTATGCACAAGAAAATACAAGAAATGAGTGGAAGGAGGGTGATTATTATGGGAGATTTCAACTATGGTTGCATTGATTGGAGTGAGGAGAGGACACACGGGAGGAAGGAATTGGATTTTATGCGGTTATTAAGGGATAACTATCTGCGACAGCATGTAATGGAAAATACTAGGGGTCATAGAGTGCTTGACCTAGTAATTACATCTGAGGATTTGGCTGTAACAAATATGACCACATTGCCACCAATCGGTGAGAGTGATCATAGGGTCTTGACTTGGGAGGTGGCTAAAGGTGTAGAATTTTCAATTAAGACAGGGTACATGTGGAATTATCAGGCTGGAAAGTATGACAAGCTTAGGAGTTTGATAGGCTCAGTGCCATGGCATGTACAACTGCAAGGACTAGAAGTTGATAGTGCATGGGAGGTAGTTAGGAAGTGCTTGCATGAAGCAATGGCTGACTGTATACCTAGAGTCCGAATAATAAATCAAGTAGGGGTTAAATGGATGAATAACACCATTAAGCTTGAGTTGCAAAAAAAGAAACAACTATGGAGGGAATTTAAGGAGAAGGGTGACCGGCAGGCACATGAACGGTATAAAGTGCAGGCCAGAAGGGTGACGAGTGTGGTAAGAAAAGCAAAAAAGGATTACAAAAGAACATTGGCCATGCAGGCTAAAGAGAATCCTAAACAGTTATTTAGATATGTAGCAAGTAAAAGGAAAAATGTACATGGCAGAATGATTTTAAAGAATGCCGATGGTAGGGAGGTAACTGAATCAGTTGAGATAGTTGAGTTACTGAGTGAGCACTTTGCAAGAATATATCATCCAGGTGGTGACATTGCAGAAACGAATAAACCAGTAGATTATATGGGAATTGTGGTGAATGAAGTGGAGGTGAGTAGTCTATTGCATAACCTCAATGTCAATACATCTGTGGGATTGGATGGTATACCAGCTCGTGTAGTACGAGAAGCAGCTAAAGAATTGTCAGTACCCTTGACCATTTTGTTTAATTTGAGTCTCAGGTCAGAGTTAGTCCCGAGCGGGTGGAAGGAGGGAAAAATAGTTCCACTGCATAAGGGTGGTTCCAAGACTGCTGTTGTAAATTACCAACCGATTAGCATATCAGGAATCATTGTCAAGGTCTTAGAGAAATTAGTCAAGAAAAGAATACAGGATTGAATAGATGAAAATGGGATATTGTATGGGGGACAACATGGTTTTGTGAAGGGTAGATCATGCCTCAGTAACTTGCTCACGTTTTATAACACAGTGACGGCTGAACTGGATAGGGGTAGTGGGTTTATAGTGATACTACTGGACCTTGCCAAGGCCTTTGATAGGATACCACATGGAACCCTAATCAGTAAACTGGAGAAGATGGGGATGGATATAGGTTTGGTGAGATAGATAGGAGGGTGGTTGAAGGAGAGATACCAGAGAGTGGTTTATTCAGGAGTGGAGTCAAAAAGACGTCTTGTGACTAGTGGAGTGCTGCAGGGCTCTGTTCTTGGACCGCTGCGTTTGAATTTGTTCATCAATGATATTGGAAAGGATTTGAGAGGAAGTGTTCACTTGTTTGCTGATGATGCAAAGTTGGGTAGAGCAATTGTGAGTGCACAGGATGTCAAAATTTTACAGGATGATTTGGATAGTTTGGAGGACTGGGCTAGGAAAAATGGATATCAGTTTAATGTGGCAAAGTGTAAGGTTATGCACTTTGGGGTGAAAAGAATAGCAGCAGTATATCGCATTGGTGGAACCATACTCCAGGAGATTGATAAGGCCAGGGATTTGGGAGTGTTGGTGGATAAGGAGTTGAAGTTTAGGTAGCACATTGCAAAAGTGACTAAAACAGCTCACCAAATCACTTGGCTTCTGAAAAATACTTTAACCTGCAGAGACAAACAAGTTGTTGTTCCTCTGTATCGAGCCTTGATAAGAACCCATCTGGACTACTGTGCCCAGTTATGGGCACCAGGATTTCTTCGTGATGGGGAGGAAGTGGAGAGGGTCCAGAGATGAGTGACCAAGAAGATAGCAGGTCTGTGGAATGAACCTTATGAGAATAGGTTGAAGATCTGTGGGTTGCAGAAATTGGACGATAGGCGAAGGAGGGGTGATATGATTGAGACATTCAAATTACTGAAGGGTTTTTATATGATTCATCCAGAAGATATTTTTGAAAATATGACTGGTGGTGGGAGGACTAGGGGCCATGCATGGAAGCTGGGCAAGAGCGTGGTTGACAAGGGTGTTAGAGCTAGGTTTTTTACTTGGAGAGTGGTGAATGAGTGGAATAAGCTTCCAGAGTCTGTTGTGGGTGCTACGACCGTGAATGAGTTCAAGGCAAGATATGATAGATACTGTGTGAATGTTGAATTGTTGTTCCAGACATGATGTTAGGGCCTCCCTCGATGAGTGTGTCGACTCCTTGGAGTTTCCCGGAACAATAATAATAAAAAATAATAATAATTACCTGAAACAACATGGTATAGAGGGGACCAAAAATTGACAGTGTTAAATCTGGTAATGTCATCAAAAGATATATCCATAACTGAGGTCAACACTCTGCCTCCAATTCAGGAAGAATGACCATCCAGTCATGTTCTGGGAAGTTGCTGTACATGTAGAATTCTCTGTTAAGAAAGGCTTTATGGGGAAACTATAAAGCTGAGCAGTCCCACACCCAGAGGGGGGGGGGGCTCAGCCACCCACAAAGAAAAGGAAAAACACTAGATTCTTTTTTTTTAAATTTATGTTGTGTCATGTCTTCTATTTCTATACTACTTATGAATTAGCGATCCCTGCAGATGCTCAGTCATAGGTTGTATGCGATGCATAGTGTGTATTCGCAAATCGTCTACTCAGCTTGGACCCCCTCGCAAGGTTAAATCCTGAGTTCCCAGTCCCCCTCCAAGATTAAATCCTGAGTGCGCCACTGAAGCTGAGAATTATGATACACTTAGGAGGTATCTTGGAGCAGTGCATGGCTTGAGAAGCTACAAAGAAAGAATTTCAGTAGTGCCTGGTGATGAATAATGGTAGCAATCAATTGCATGAGGAGAATAAAAAGCAGACCAGGAAGGTGACTCAGTAGTGAGAACAACAAAATTACAGTATGAACCAAAATTAGTAAATTATGGCTTGCCATATATCTTGCCAGATATATGGCAAGCAGGAGGATTCTATGGAGGTCTGATGTTAATAATAGTAATAATAATAATTATCATCAAATCTCCATACAATTCCTTCTCTTTATTTCCATTTTTTCACTTTCATAATTTCACAGTTTACTTTTTCTTTCATTCTTCCAGCTACTGTACCACACAACAGTTATTTCTCCAGTCATTCTAGCTCCCATTTTATTTTGTCCTGTGAAAGATGCCACACAAACATGCTATTTCACTCCTTACTGTAACCTCATTTCTTTCCTGCTCTGATTCATATTTCATACATTAGTATTCACTACTTCCACATTCTCCACAACACTTTCTTTAGGAAAGATAACAAAAGATAAACACTTTCATTATTTTTTCCTTTTATTGTTAATATTTGTCACTTGATTTTCCTGCTTTTCATATGACTCTCGTTTCTTGTACTTGCACACAAAATGTTTATGACACACTCTCAGACCACTCTTGCTTTCATACCATAACTCATTATTTCTTGGTGATGATTACATAGAACATACACTACATCATACGAAATCCCTCCTGCTAAACTCACTGAGTTTAGCATGTTCACCTCCTTGTTCATTTTTCTCGTACACCAAGGTGCTATGAAAAAAACACTTTCTAAATGATAGCGCGTATTAAATTTCTGAAACACGCACACAAACACACACTCAACTTTACAATCTAAAGTAAGTATGATATAACAAAATATAATTGCTAAAATTATTGATATTTACTTAAGTGAAAAAGGAATCCAAAGCATCTTGGCCTCAGGGTAAGCACATCATTAACATACCATATCCAAACTGAAGATTTCAAAGTAGTTGCGATAAGTGCTTCATTCTTAATAATATTATTATTATTCAGGCCTCCATGGAGTCAAGAGACTTATCATGGTCCTTTCTAGGAAACATAAAGTCTATCATGCCACTCCTTAGACTCATTGACTGTTCTTGCTCTCACCACTTTATCAGGCAATGCATTCCAATGTTCAACCTCCCTCCACACAAAGAAACCACTCCTCACTCTCTTGCTCACAGCTTCCTTTCATAACCTCCAGGGATGGCCTTTTGTCATCTCTCCTTCCCTCTGTTCCAGCAAGCAAAAAGAAAATGCTCTATATCAGTGCTTCCCATACTGTGTGCGCAATCCCCTTGGGGGGCCCATCAGTTTTGTTGAGGGGGGACGTGAAATAATGAAAACAAATTTAAAATGTTTTAAGAGTAAGCAGATATTTTTATCTTAAAAGAAACATTTAATTTTTATTATTTATTATTATTTCTTTTTTGTTATTTTTTATGTTTTAATTGAAAAATTCACACGTTGGTTTTGGTTCACAAATTTTACTTCCTGTGTATTTCGGTGCTTAATGAATATTAGTAAATATATGCTTATTCATATGTTTCATTTCAAAGGTATTGATAAGAAACACAAAAAAGCTTACAAATGCAAAATTTTGTGCTCATTTAAAATGGCCAAGTTTTTCACACTTTAAATTAATGTTTCATTGATTATTTATAAATTATGATTGATAAATTTTGATTGAGGATTGATAAAATAAAAAATTGATGATGGATAAATTAATATCAGCATAGGATCAATGCTGGACATTTTCTACAGAAAATAGTGGTAGATCAGGGAAGAACCAGAGGTCATCCCTGGAAGCTGTATAAGGAGGGAATGAGAAGCAGGTTTTCTTCATGCAGAGTTGTGGACGATTGGAATGCCTTGCCTGAGAGTGTGGTGTCTGCAGATAATTTGAGTGTGTTTAGAGCACCGTATGATGAGCTGTGTGTTTGATAAAAGGACCTCCTAGATGAGTCTTTGACTCCATGGGGTTTTCGGTAATAATAATAATAATAATGAGCATCACCGTAGCACGTGGCGGTGAATTTGAGCTGTGCAGAAGAAAGTGATTTTTAATTGGTGAATAGTCCATTTTTTTCCCCGTTTTTCTACGTTTTTAAGTGCTAAATTGTTGCT
Source organism: Typopeltis vanoorti (assembly GCF_054136105.1). Taxonomy (NCBI): domain Eukaryota; kingdom Metazoa; phylum Arthropoda; class Arachnida; order Uropygi; family Thelyphonidae; genus Typopeltis; species Typopeltis vanoorti. The sequence goes on from NC_143569.1 coordinate 97,662,775, forward strand.
CTGAATACGAGTGTACTTCAGTAGTTGTTTTTTGGAAGTTAGTTGCTGTCACGATATAATATATTTTGGTTACCGTCGGAATCAAATGCAATAACGGAGGAAGACAAAACGAAGCTAAGTTTTCATTACTGTATTTAGTTATATTTCATTTTATTTAATTATATTTAGTACTTCAATGTTTTTTTTGCTTGTAATTGTTTGTACTTTTTTTTTCTTATTTATTTAATGGAATTTATTAATTGAATTTGGATTTGAAATTGAATTGAATTTAATTGAATTTATTAATTGAATGAGATTTTTGCTTGAGACTTTACGGAAGAAGACAGAGAGAGGAAAAATAGTGTGCGTGTTGCCTAGGTATGATAATGATGAGCTGAGCAGAAGAGTGGTGATATTGAATGTGTTGCAGCCAAAGAAAGTAGTATATCTTGATGATAGACATGTGAATGAGAGTTCATTTGAGGCAGTCTGGTGCGAAATAGTGACCAACGCAACCAAATATACAGTTGGATGCTGCTATAGGCCAGGGAGTACAGGGGGAGATATTGAATTCATGCATCAGCAACTTAGTGCAATGAGTGAAGGCTTAGTGATTATTATGGGGGATTTTAATTATGGTGATATCAATTGGAAGGAGGAAATATCACGTAGCAAAAAGGAAATGGAGTTCATACATCTGCTACGAGATAATTACTTGAAACAGCACGTAACTGAAGGGACACGTGGTGTGAGAGTGTTGGACCTGGTTATTGGTTCAGAGGTTATATGCTTAAGTAAGGTGACCTCGTTACCTCCAGTTGGTGAAAGCGATCATGTGGTATTGACTTGGGAGGTTGCAAAATCTGTGGATTTTTCTATTAAGAAGGGGTATGTACGAAACTACAGGTTAGGCAATTATAACAAGCTTCGGAGTGAGCTTGCAGCCATCCCATGGCAGAACATATTGCAAGGGAAAGATGTTAGCAGTGCTTGGGATAAAATCAGCGGGTATCTGAGGAAAGCAATATCAGATTGTGTCCCCATGGTCAGGAGGTCAAACAAGGCAGGCATTAGATGGATGAGCAGTAGTATCAAGCTTGAACTACAAAAAAAGAAAATGTTATGGAGAATTTACAAGGAGAAGGGCGATCAGGACACCCATGAGCAGTACAAGGCTCAAGCTAGGAAGGTTACCAGCATAGTAAGAAAAGCTAAATCAGATTATGAGAAGACCTTAGCCAAAGAGATCAAGGGTAATCCCAAAGAGTTCTTCCGCTATGTGGCAAGTAAGAGGAAGAATGACTTCGGAAGGATAACCTTAGTGGGTGTTGATGGTATTGAGGTGACAAAATCAGATGTAATAGTCGAGTTACTGAGTGATCACTTCTCAAAAGTCTATCACCCAAGTGAGGATATCTCTATACCTATAGCAATACCTAATGTGAGAATTGAAGCTAAAGAATCAGAGGTATTAAATATATTGCGAAACTTAAATGCAAACACTGCGGTAGGCTTAGATGGAATATCAGCTCGGGTGTTGTGTGAATGTGCAAATGAATTGTCAACCCCTCTTACCTGGATATTTAATTTAAGTTTGAACTCTGGTATGGTCCCTAGGGAGTGGAAGTTAGGCAAAGTGGTTCCTTTGCATAAGGGTGGCTCTAAAACTGCAGTATTGAATTACAGACCAATCACCATCTCAGGAGTAGTGGTAAAAGTATTGGAAAAGTTGGTTAAAGACAAAATTCAAGAATGGGTGGATCAGGATATGATACTCTATAGAGGCCAACATGGTTTTGTTAAAGGTAGATCCTGCCTTAGCAATCTATTAACTATCCATAATAGAATAACATCAGAGTTGGACAAAGGAACTGGCTACACAGTGGTACTTCTGGATTTTGCTAAGGCTTTTGACAGGATACCCCATAGAACACTGTTACTCAAATTGGAGCAGATGGGAATGGATATTAAATTGGTGATATGGATAGGAGAATGGCTCAGGGAGAGATACCATAAGGTGGTGTATGGAGGAGCCGAGTCCAGAATGAGGCAGGTGACCAGTGGTGTGCCTCAGGGCTCTGTGCTTGGGCCAATGTTGTTTAATTTGTATATAAATGATATAGGAAACGGCTTAAAGGGAGATATTCAGTTGTTTGCTGATGATGCAAAGTTGTGTAGTGCAATAAAAAATCAAGCTGATGTTGAAAGTTTGCAGGAGGATTTAAATAAGCTGGTAAAATGGGCAAAAGAAAATGGATGTCAGTTCAATGTGGAAAAGTGTAAAGTCTTGCATTTTGGGATTAAAAGATTACCAGCTGTGTACTACATCGATGGAAAGGTACTCCAAGAGATTGATGAGGCTAGGGACTTAGGGGTATTGGTAGATAAGGAGATGAAGTTCAGAGGACACATTGCTAAGGTGTCCAAGATTGCACATAGGATTACTTGGTTGTTGAGGAACACACTGACATCCAGAGATAAAGAGGTTATTATTCCCCTTTATAAAGCATTGATACTTCCACATTTGGATTACTGTGCTCAGGTCTGGTCACCTGGATTCCTTGGAGATGAGGAGGCTGTGGAGAGGGTTCAGAGAAGAGTGACCAAGTTGGTGAGTGATATAAAAAATGCTCCCTACATTGATAGATTGAGAGCTTGTGGATTGCAGAGATTGGTTGATAGGCGAAGAAGAGGGGATATGATAGAAACATTCAAATTACTAAAAGGTTTTTATAGGATTGATGCAGGGGAAATGTTTCAGCTGTGTGATAGTGATGGAAGAACAAGAGGTCATCTCTGGAAATTAAAGAAGAGTGTGGTTAACAAAGGTGTCAGAACAAGGTTTTTTGCCTGGAGGGTGGTGAATGAGTGGAATTCATTGCCTGACTTTGTTGTGAGCTCTTCATCTGTAAATGAATTCAAGAAGAGATATGACAGATATTGTTTTGCTAGTTTGGGTCTCCCGCGATGAGTCTACTGACTCCATGGAGATACCCGTAATAATAGTAATAATAGTAATAGTAATAGTAATAGAATAATTATTAAAGATTACGCTACTCGGCAGTAAGGAATGATGGCGGATTCAGCAGCAGTCGCAAGTGGCGTATCGCCAAGTCCTCCACCATTTAAGAACTCAATTATAAGCAATATCATAAAGAACTTTGTGGCATGCAGTACTTGCGGCATGTATGCGTCTCGGGAATTAGATATGTGGCTTGTGAAAGAGAGCGGAGAGCGTATGTGCACAAAATGCAGGCAGTTAGAGAAAATAAGTGCTTTAGAAATATCGATATCCGACTCTGTTGCTCCAGGAACGGGGAATGAATGTAGGAAAACAAGTAGTGTGATAGGAGAGAATGAAAAAAAGATATATATGAATGAGAAAATAATAGTTGATAGTGTGAAAGTTTAGGAGATGGTTTTGTTTGGGAGAGTGAATTTAGATTAAGAGTGACTGACCTGCAGAGGGAGATAGAGGAGTTGAAAGAGGAGGTGGAATGTCTTGTGAATGAGAGCAGAAGTATGAAAGATAAGATTAGGAGAATGGAAGAGATAAATGCAAGGCGAATCAGAGTAGGAGAGAGAGAATTCAGGGAGTATGAGTGAGAGGTATGGGGGTGCTAGAAGAGGAAAGAATAGAAACAGTAGAAGAGAGGGAATGAGAGAGAGAGAGGTATGGGAATGCTAGCAGATGAGAGGATGGAAACAGTAGGAGAGACAGAATGAGAGAGAGATATGGAAGTGCTAGAAGAGGAGAGAATGGAAACGGTAGGAGAGATGGAATGAGAGAGATGTATGGGAGTGCTAGAAGAGTAGAGAATGGAAACAGTAGGAGAGAGAGGTATGGGAATGCTAGAAGAGAGAATAGCAGTAGAGCAAATGAGAGAGACCTATGGGAATGAAAGAAGAGGAGAGAATGGTAACAATAGGAGAGAGGAATGGTAAGAGGTATAATGTATGGCGACTCAATGATCCGTGGTGTTCAAGATAGGATGCGTGAGGAGTGTTTGCCAGGAGGAACAATAGAAAGGGTGGCTATGGCAATTAAGAGAGGTGGAAGGGTGGATGAGATTATTGTGATGGTAGGAACGAATGACTTGAGTGGTAATGTAAGTCAGGCAGCGAGAGATATGAGATTTTTGCTTGAGACTTTACGGAAGAAGACAGAGAGAGGAAAAATAGTGTGCGTGTTGCCTAGGTATGATAATGATGAGCTGAGCAGAAGAGTGGTGATATTGAATGGCATAATAGCGAGAATGTGTGACAAGAGAGGACTTGTATATGTGGATGCTTGGAGTGCGTTTGAGGAAAGAGAGGAATTGTATGCGAGAGACCGTTTACATTTGAATGAGGAAGGACGTAGGCATCTGGAGAGATTGCTTTTCTGAACGTGTCAGTGTGTCCAAGGGAGGATGATAGCAGGGGTGGCCTCTTGTGGGAATGGATACTTGAGAGAAGGGAGACAATGTCAGGTAACACTGAGCCCAGTGGAGTCTAGAAGGGATAATGCTGGGTATAGAAACAGTGGCATTTATATGCTTTATACTAATGCCAGGAGTATCCGGAATAAAGGAGAGGAATTGGTGGCGCAGATAGATCAGCCTGGCCAAAAATTATTGCGATCACTGAGACGTGGTTAACAGAAGGGGGATATAACAACAGGAATAGAAGTCGCTGGGTATAGCATTTTTCGTCAGGATAGGAGGGGAAAGCGTGGTGGTGGGGTACTGCTTATGATAAGTGATGACCTATGTCCTCTAAGAGTGAAGGCTTTGGAAGGAAGTGAGACAAATGATTTTGAGAGCGTATGGTGTGAGGTAGAGGTAGGCAAGACATGATATTTACTGGGGTGTTGCTACAGACCCAGGAGCACAGAGGATGGGGACCAGGAGATGTTTAGACAGCTAAGTTTGGCAAGTGCAAGAAATATGATTGTTATGGGAGAGTTTTAACTACAGTAGTATAAATAGCATCAGATAGATCAGTTGATAATAATTGAGTTGACGATCTCTCCCACCAGTTGGTTAGAGAAGTGATCATAACAACAGGTTTTGACTTGGAAAATGAATAGACATTTTTCGTCAGAGTATCAAAGAGATGGGGAAAGCGTGGTGGTGGGGAATTACTGCTTAATGCAAGTGATTATAATAGTCCTCTAAGACGTCAAGGCTTCGGGAAGTGAGACAAATGATTTTGAGAGCGTATGGAATGTGAGGTAGAGGTAGGCAAGACATGATCGTTACTGGGGTGTTGCTACAGACCCAGGAGCACATTGTGACCAGGAGAATATTTGTTTAGACAGCTAAGTTTGGCAAGTGCAAGAAATATGTATACCACGAGATTTTAACTACAGTAGTATAAATAGCATCAGAAGAGTTGATAATAATTGAGTTGACATCTCTCCCACCAGTTGGAGAGAGTGATCATATGGTTTTGACTTGGAAAATGAATAGACATCCAGGAGTATCAAAGAGATGGGGAACTTATGTGGAATTATAATGCAAGTGATTATAATAGTCTTAGACGTCAACTTCGGGAAGTTTCATGGAGGGAGGAATTGGAAGGCCGGGATATCGTTAGTGTGTGGGAAATTGTGAAAGAATATTTGTTAGCAGCAATAGTAAGTTGTATACCACGAGTGAAAAAGAGGACACAATTTGGAGTAAAGTGGATGACAAACAATATTAAACAGGAATTGCATGCAAAAAAGAGGCTAGAAGAGATATATGGAGACAGGTGAAGAGAAGATGCATGAAGAATATAAGACACAGACCAGAAGAGTGACTAGTGTGGTAAGGAAAGCGAAACTGGAATATGAGAGGAGATTGGCCCTAAGATCCAAAGAAAATCCTAGGGAATTTTTTAGCTATGTGGCCAGTAGGAGGAGAAATGACTGTGGAAGAATGATATTGTGGGATAAAAAATGGGAATAGAGTGACTGATGCAGAGGACATAGCGGAATTGTTCAATGAACACTTCATCCTAGAGGAGTCAGTTTTAATGCTAGAGGGATAGAACTGGTTCGAGGTTTAGAGGTACAGGAGGAGAGTGTGTTTCAGATACTGAGTACTCTGGATGTCAGTAAAGCTGTGGGACTGGATGGTATTTCACCACGAGTTTTGAGAGAATGTGCTAGGGAACTGACAGTGCCTTTAACCTGGCTTTTCAATAAAAGTCTAGCTTCGGCAAAGGTGCCCAGGGAATGGAAGGAAGGTAAGATAGTGCCATTGCATAAGGGTGGTAACAGACTGGAAGTGTCTAATTATAGGCCAGTCTGTGTGTCATCAGTAGTTGTTAAGATCTTGGAGAAAGTAGTGAGGGACCGTATACAGCATTGGGCAAGGGCAATGTTATCTGTGAGAGTCAACATGGATTTGTGAAAGGGCGCTCTTGTTTTAGCAATATGCTAGCCTTTTATAATAAAGTTACAAGAGCATTAGATGAGGGAAAGGCATATACTGCAATTTTCTTAGATTTAGCGAAGGCATTTGACAGGGTGCCACATGATAAGCTGATATTTAAGTTGCAGCACATGGGTCTGGATGTCAGATTGGTCAACTGGATTCAGGATTGGCTGTCTGATAGGTATCAGAAAGTTGTGTATGGTGGAGCAGTTTCAAGGAGGCAGAGGGTTACAAGTGGGGTCCCACAGGGCTCAGTACTAGGACCTATATTGTTTAATCTTTATATCAATGACATTGTCAGTAGATTGCAAGGGGATATTCAGTTGTTTGCGGATGATGCAAAGCTGGGAAGGATTATTAGTAATAGTGCAGATGTGGTAGCCCTGCAAGAGGATTTAAATAAGCTAGCTAGATGGGCAAATGAATGGGGGTTTCAATTTAATGTAGCTAAATGTAAGGTCTTGAGGTTTGGGAAACATCAATGGGATGCTGCATACTCTATGGGAGGAGTTATACTGGAGGAAGTAGCGTAGACAAGAGATCTGGGGTTGATGATCGATAGAAATCTGAAGTTTAGGGGACATATTGCAAAGGTGGTGAAGGTAACACAGAGGATTGCTGCAATTATGAGAAGGACACTGACCTGCAGAGATAAGAGGGTTATCATTTCGTTGTATAAGTCTCTGACCAGACCATACATGGACTATTGTTCTCAGATTTGTTCCTCAGGATTTGAAGGGGATAAATTAACTGTGTGAAAGGATACAAAGACGGATGACAAAGATGGTTGCAGGACTGTACAAGCATAGCTATGAGGATCGGCTGAGGGAATGTGGACTGCAGAGTTTGGTGGATAGAAGAAGGAAAGGTGATATGATTGAGACTTTTAAACTGTTGAGAGGTGGTTACAGGGTTGACACTGGGGAGTTCTTTCGCTTGGTTGAACAGCGGGAAGGAGTGATGACAAGAGGCCATCCCTGGAAGTTACGAAAGGAAACTGTGAGCAAGAAGGTAAGGAGTGGTTTCTTTGTGTGGAGGGTGGTTGAACCGTGGAATGCTTTGCCTGATGGAGTGGTGAGAGTGAGAACGGTCAATGAGTTTAAGGAGTGGTATGATAGACTTTGTGTTTCTTGGGGGGGGGGGGGGAAATATCCCCTCGATGAGTCTTGACAGACTTTATGTTCTTAGGAAGGACCTCCCACAATGAGTCTTTTGACTCCATGGAGGCCTGAATAATAATAATGATAATAATAATAATTGCTAGTGTACACAGGTGCGGGTGATGCATGGGAAAGAAACACACTTGGGGTACAAGACAACTGTGCTGATTTTTGCAATATTCGCTGTGTATGTTTTGTATTGAATATAAATACAATAACATTTATAATAACATATGTCTGTATGATTTTTTTCGATGGGGGGGCCATGAAATATATTAATTTTTTCAAAGGTGCCTATAAATCCATAAGTTTGGGAAACACTGCTCTATATAAAATATGCCCTGCTTAGGAGAGCATTGCAGTACCATTAATTTGTTTGTAGATTTTCCCCTTAACCTGTAAAGTAACCTGCATGCATAAGTAAATATGAATAATTTCAATATATCAGAAAGGACGTTAGACTTAATTAAATCATCAATATCTGTTAGCGGAACATTAATAAATAAAATTGACAATAATACTTGATGCAGTAGTCCAGGCATTCAGATCTGATAATTATACAATGGATCAAAACTTTTCTGTCTGTAGCTGTCAGTGACCTTGTTATGATTTTGGCTATTTCATTTGTTTTATTTTATTTCTATTAAAAAGACAAGTAGACTAATAAACTCATAGTGCTATACATAGTAGGCTTTTTACAAACATTCCAGCCCAAGATGGAATTCAAACCTACAGCCAGTTAGTTGAAGAGCAAGTATGCTGTCTACTTGGCAGGTATGCTGACTACTAGACAGTACTACATGATTCTGTATAATTATTACTCTCCTATCAATAATTCTCCTCCAAATTTGTCTATTACTTGTCAGCTCTCCAATATTGTAATAGCTAACATTTCAGACTTCTAATTCACTTTTCTAACTGAATCAATGCACCTAGATCTTGGTTTTCCTCTGGATCTTTTTCCTGCCACCTTAGCATCAAATATCTTTTGTTAACCTTTCCTCTCCCTTTCTGTTTAAGTCACCACACCACCTTATATTATCCCTGCTCACACATTCCTGAATGCTATCAATGTCAAAGTTCCTTCCTAAGATCCTCATTTTTAATATGATTCTGTCATTGATGCTATCTGTTCAGGCCCTTAATTTTTTTCAGAATTCTCATATCTGTGGTCTCTAATCTTTGATCAAGTGCTTTATTTTTAACCCAACTCTCAGATCCATAACTTAGAACTGGATAGAGCATGGCGCTGTATACTGTTAGTGGTTTACTAATTTCTCTCATATTCCATATAAATTTATTCAACTGACTTCACACCAGCTTTGTTTATTTTGTTATGTATTTCCAAATTTAATTTGCCACCTTCACTAAAAACTTTCAACATTCACTAAAAATTGTTTTTCTGTATGTCCATAGAAAATTGTTTTCTATGTTCCTACCTATTTCATCGTTTTAGTTTTTTGTTATTGCTGATTTTCATGCCAAATTTGTTACAAATGTTAATTTATTTAATTAGAGAATCCTGAAGACTTGCACTGGATGTGTTTAGTAGTACAACATTATTTGCATAAAGTAAAGAGCCAAGTTTATAAGTATATATGCGTAATTGTTTAAGTAAGAGCGGCTGTAAACGTTGTACGCTACCGATATTATTAGTGTGGGGTTTTTTTTTCTTGCTTAAACTAAATACGAAAACGTTAATATTAGACCTAGTAACCTGCAGAGAAAAAAAATGGCGGCTGCATTGTCATTCCATGATTTTAATTTGGATTTCAGTAGGTTCGTTAAGTGTGAGGTCTGTTATATGTATTCCTTTGATTACATAAATGATTTGTGGATGTTTAGTGCGGATGGAAGAAGGGTGTGTGCGAAATGTGACCTGAACGAGGAATTGATGAATGCGAATATGAAGTTGATGACAGAAAGTGCTAGTACTGATTGTGTCGTGAGTGCACGTTTGAAAGAGAATGGCGAGAAAGACAGGCGAAAAAATGTTAAAAAATCAGGAAAAAAGAAAAAGAGCGATTTGACAACCGTAACGGATGTTAAAAGGGACGAAAGTGAGGCGGAAAGAAACGAAATTGAGAGAACGAATGAAAGTAGAAATGGCGTGGTGCAGAAACCGCAAGTAAAAAAAATCGAAAGAATGAATGATAGCGAAAAAAGAATGACTGATGGCGAAAGTTGGACGCATGTTGGAACGAAAGTACTGAACCAAAGAAAGATGAATGACAGTAAAAGTGAGAAGAATGATAGCGAAAGTTGGACGCATGTTAGTCCGAAAGTACGGAAACAAAGAAAGATATGTGAGAGTGAAAGTGAGAAGAATGGCAGTGAAAGTTGGACGTATGTTGGACTGAAAGTACGGAAACAAAGAAGGATGAATGAGAGGGAAAGTGAGAAGAGAGGGTCGAGAGTTAGAAAGTTAGAAAGATTTAATGATAGAGTGAATGTGTCGCGAGGTTCAGAAGGTGAATTGGATTGGATGAAGCAAGAAATGAAATGGATGCGGAATGAAATTAAGAGAATGCAGGTCAAAACTATTAAAATAAATCATGATGGCATGAAAGAGTTAACAAAAGATGAGCGAGTGGCGTTGTATGGCGACTCCATTATTAAAGGTGTGCTAGAGGATAAAATGCACAAGGTATGTTTTCCAGGCGGTAAAATGAGTAGAGTGATTGAGGCATTGAACATGAGGCGGGAACGAGCAAAAGAGTTAATTGTATTAATTGGAACAAATGATTTGAGAGAGAACAAAGAGCATGTCAAAATGAATGTCAGGAGACTGCTTTGAAAGATAAAGGAGAATAGTGTGACAGGAAGGGTGGTCAGTGTGTTGCCTAGGTATGATTGTGGTGAAATGAGGCGGAGAGCAAGGATTATGAATGATATTCTGGCTGAAATGTGTGAGGAGTACAGTTTGTTAATGTGTGGAATGAGTTTGAGGGACGAAGTGAGCTGTATGGGAGCGATGGACTGCATTTGAGTGGTTATGGTGTGAGTCGCTTGGAGAGACTGCTGCTGGAAGGTAGAGAAGTGAATAGAGAGAATGAATCAGATCAACAGGGGAGTGATGTGGAAGAGCAGGAGAGTAAGACAGGAGAGATTGAAGGAGTGGAAATGAATGTGGAAGTGAATGGTATGAGTATAGATAATGAGAGAATGGGTGTGCAAGAGAAGCAGGGAAACGGGGAGGCTCAGGGTGGACAGGGATACACAGCGTGAGAAAGGTGGATGCTCCAAGAGGAGGTGAGAGAATGTGTAGGCAAGAAAGTAATGGGATGATCAGGGATCAAAAGGAAACAGATGGAATTGCAAAGGGTTCTAAAATGAAGAAGCAGAAAGGGAAATGGCCCCAGTCCAGCATGGAGAGATCACATCGAGTGAGTGGTATCAGTGGAACTAGCTGTAGATCCAGAAATGAGTAGTTGTGTTTGTATACCAATGCTAGAAGTATAAGAAACAAGGCGGATGAAATGGTTGCACTAATTGCGTCTGTGCACCCAGAGATTGTCGGAATAAGTGAGACATGGTTAGATGAGGATGACATCCTGACAGGAATAGAGATGGAAAGGTATGATGTGTTTCGTGAGGATAGAAGGGGTAAAAAGGGAGGGGGAGTGCTATTGATGATAGAGAAAGAGTTATGTCCATACAAGGTAGAGATGCAAAGGGGAAATGGGGCCAGTGGTTTTGAGGCAGTATGGTGTGAGATAGAGGTGAATAGAATCAAATACTTGGTGGGATGTTGTTATAGACCTGGTAATGTGGATGGTGGTGATAGTGAAATGTATAGTCAAATAAGCCAAGCAAATAAGAAAAGGGTGATCATTATGGGTGATTTTAATTATGGCAATATAGACTGGAATGAAGAGATAGCAACTGGAAGTAAAGAAAATGAGTTTCTTGAGTTTTTGAGGGATAACTACCTCAGACAGTATGTAACAGAGGGCACAAGAGGATTAAGGGTCTTGGATTTGGTCATCTCATCGGAGGATGTAATTATCAATGAGGTATCAAATCATCCACCAATTGGTGAAAGTGACCATGAGGTGATTACTTGGGTGGTTGCCAGCAGTGCAAGGACCCCTGTGAAAAAAGGGTATATGTGGAACTACAAGGGGGGTGATTATGAAGAGCTCAGGAGACAGCTTGCAGGTGTAGCATGGAATGAGGAGTTAGCTGGAAAAGAGATCAATGCAGCTTGGGGGATTTTCAAAAAATATTTAGTGGATGCAATGTCTAAATGTATACCACGGGTTAAATAAGTTAGGTGTGAGATGGATGAATAAAGAGATTAAGCATGCAATACAGAGAAAAAGGGCATTGTGGAGGCAGCATAAGAGAAGTGGAAGTAACCAATTTCATGAGTTCTACAAAGACCAGGCAAGGAGAGTGACTTGGTTGGTGAGAGTAGCTAAAGAGAGGTATGAACAGCAGTTAGCTAATGAAGCTAAAAAGAATCCTAGGGAGTTCTTTCGATATGTAGCCAGCAAAAGAAAGAATGATTATGGAAGGTTGACATTGATTGGAGGAAATGGTATAATGACAGCTGTTGCAGAATGTGTGGTGGAGATACTTAATGAGCAGTTCATAAAGATCTTTCAATCTTGTGAATGTGACTTCATGGAGAGATTAAGAGCAGTTGATGATGGGGAGGAGATACTGACTGTAAATGAGCAAGAGGTGTTTGGGGAGTTGAGTAAACTAGATGTAAATAAGGCTGTGGGACTTGATAATATATCACCGCGTATTCTGAAGGAATGTGCCAGAGAGTTGACACCTGCCTTGACATATTTTTTTAATACGAGTCTTGCACTTGGTCAAGTCCCTAAAGAGTGGAAGGAGGGCAAGATTGTGCCACTTCATAAAGGAGGTGATCGAACTCAAGCATCAAACTACAGGCCTATCTGTGTGTCGGGTGTTGTGGTTAAGTTGTTGGAGAAGCTTGTGAGAACTAGAATCCAGAGTTGGGTTGACAACAATGGTATAATCTTTGATGGACAGCATGGATTTGCTAAAGGGAGGTCGTGTTTTAGTAATCTACTTACTTATTACAATAAAGTGACTGCTTCCTTGGACAGAGGAGAAGGATACACAGTAATATACTTGGATTTCACAAAAGCTTTTGATAGAGTGCCTCATGATAAGTTGACAGTCAAACTAGAGCAGATGGGGTTGGATATTAGATTAGTGCATTGGATTGGAGACTGGCTATCTGATAGGTATCAACAAGTTGTGTATGGGGGTGCAATATCCAGGAAAAGAAAAGTCACTAGTGGAGTGCCTCAGGGATCTGTTTTAGGGCCATTACTATTTAACTTGTATATTAATGATATTGGCGAAGATTTGGATGGAGATATTCAGTTGTTTGCAGATGATGCAAAGTTGGGACGAACCATAAAGAGTAGTGAAGATGTTGTGGCCTTGCAAGAAGACTTGAATAAATTGATTGATTGGGTAAGCAAATGGGGATGTGAGTTCAATGTTGCAAAATGTAAGGTTTTAAAATTTGGAAAACAAAGATGGGATGCAGAATTTATGCTTGGTGAGAATATATTGTTGGAAGTAGAGGAAATAAGAGATCTGGGAGTGATAGTGGATAAGGATCTAAAATTTAGGGGTCACATCGCCAAAATTGTGAAGACAACACAAAGACTTCTGGGAATGATGAGGAGGACACTGACGTGTAGAAGTAGGGAGATTCTTGTTCCATTGTATAAGGCTTTGATTAGGCCACACATGGACTATTGTGCCCAGATTTGGTCACCTGGTTTTCAGAAGGATGAAGAGATGTTGGAAAGGGTCCAAAGGCGACTGACTAAGGTAGTTTCTGACCTCTGGAATGTCGAGTATGAGGAAAGATTGAAAAGATGTAATTTGCAGAGACTAGTGGAGAGAAGGAAGAGGGGAGATATGATAGAGACCTACAAGTTGGTAAGGGGTTGCTATAGGATCAATGGTGGAGAAGTTCTACAGCGAATAGTGGGAGATCAGGGGAGAACCAGAGGTCATCCCTGGAAACTGTATAAAGAGGGTGTGAGTAGGGGAGTGAGAGGCAGGTTTTTTTCGTGCAGAGTTGTGAATGATTGGAATGCCTTGCCTGAGAGTGTGGTGTCTGCAAGGAGTTTGAATGTGTTTAAGACCCGGTATGATGAGATGTGTGTGAGATAAAAGGACCTCCTAGATGAGTCTTTGACTCCATGAGGTCTTGTTTAATAATAATAATAATAATAATAATAATATATATATATATATATATATATATATATATATATGTGTGTGTGTGTGTGTGTGTGTGTATGTATGTATATATATACATATGTTGTTTTTCTGTTTTCTTTTTTTTTCATATATAATATATATATATAATATAATATATATATATATTTTTTTTTTAATATTTTTTTTAATTTTTTTCTGTTTAGCCTTGCTGAAGATTGGAAATGGCTTTCCCATATACTCCCACATACATTCTGGGAAGATGAAAGTACAGCATGGATTAAAACCGATCTCAAGTTGACTCAGTCAAGTGGGAGAAAAAGAAGCCTCTTAAACAGCATTGTAACAGTTAGTAATCCATATGCTGTTCTTCAGTATGATATACACTCTCTACATGTACCAGGACATTCTCAGTTTCATGGAAATTTATCACTAACAGAGAAGAACACAGAAAAGTTGCTGGTAAATGATTTCAGATACTTAGAATACATACTGTAATTAGTTTAGTTGTCTGATGAAAGTAACATGCAGTACTTTTTTTTAAGATGGTACATGACAGTAAGGTATACAGGCACCTTTATTAAGAGTAATGTGTTATATATGGATGTGGTGCATTTAGAAATTTGTAATATTCAGTCATTGTTTACATTTACATGGTGTGCAGAAAGTTATTTAGTGGCATTTGCATTGTTCAGTATGTCCATTGTTAAGATATTGGCTATATCTTAACAATGGGAAATACTGGCATAACTCATCAGCTATCAAAATTGCTTCCCCTGCCCTATCTTTAAGAAAAATATACCCCTCCATCTCTGTTAGTATCAATATGTCATCCTTATCCAACTATATTTTGCTTATTCTAACCATTTCAACTCGATCAATGCCAAAATTTCATTTCCTTATTTCAGATATTTTTGGAATAATAATCAAATATGATAGCTCGTTTCTGGGTCTATACCAAATCCAACTAGTAACATTTCTCTAATCCTTCCTGGCTATTTGTCTCTATCGCCACTTATAACACAGTTCTTGCAGACCCCAAAATGTTCCTTGTACATCCCTAGATGAGTCTTTAACTCCATGTGGTCTTGGGATGATCATAATAATAATAATACATCTCCAGCCATTTGATTACTTTCTTCTTTGCCCATGAATTCCCTTCTGCATCCATCATCCATGCTTCACACAATGTTTTACTGTCCACTCTGACCTCCCCACCCCATTTTTGTGTTTGTCTTGAATTCCTGTTCTCCCATTACCATCAGTATTCTCCTCTTCCACATCACCTTCTCAGAATTTCTGTTTACTGCAGTCATTACTCTTCCTTTGTGTAGTGGAATCTGTAATTGACTCACACCAAAACCTATGAAACAGTCTTTCTCCCTTATGCAGTTCCATGCTTTATTAAAAATTATCCCACATGTACAAAAATTGCACTCTTTTTCCTTGCCAGCTCACATGCAATTCTGGACACAGCTGTTTCTTCAGAAGCGACCGGTAAATGTGAAACATTAAACCTAAAAAAATGTGATAGGAAACCAAGTGACTAAGTCTTTGCACAGTATATCCACATGTGGCCATATTAAAGCCTTTAGTCTCCATTTCTCTCTTCTCAAAAAGTTCTTCAACAACCAGGCAATTGTGAATTATTTTGATCACTTTAACAATATGCCCTCTGAATTCCAAATCTCTATCATCACCCAATCCCAGACTTTATCAATTTTCAGCAGCCTGATTCTGTCAATACAGTATTATTATTATTATTATTATTATTATTATTACCCAAGACCTCCATGGAGTCCAAGACTCATCTAGGAGGTCCTTTTATCATACACACACACACAGCTCATCATACCATGCCTTTAAACACACTCAAATTTTCTGCAGACACCACACTCTCAGGCAAAGCATTCCAATCATTCACAACTGTGAATGAAAAAAACCTGCTTCTCACTTTCATACTCACACCCTCTTTATACAGTTTCCAGGGATAACCTCTGGTTCTCCCCGGATCTCCCAATGTTTTCTGTAGAACCTCTCTAACATTGATCCTATAACAACCCCTTACCAGCTTGTAGGTCTCTATCATATCTCCCCTCTTCCTTCTCTCCACCAGACTCTGCAAATTACATCTTCTCAATCTTTCCTCATACTCGACATTCCAGAGGTCAGAAACTACCTTCGTCAGTTGCCTTTGGACCCTTTCCAACATCTCTTCATCCTTCTGAAAACTCAATGACCAAATCTGGGCACAATAGTCCAGGTGTGTGGCCTAATCAAAGCCTTATACAATGGAACGAGAATCTCCCTACTTCTACAAGTCAGTGTCCTCCGCATCATTCCCAGAAGCCTTTGTGTTGAAAGTTTATTTTCCACTTCGTTAGACTATAATAAATTTAGTTTAATCCTTTATCCAAGTGTTAGCAAACAATGCTTGCTCCTGAAGTATTTTCAGCACTGAGGCAACTTGTAGCAAAGGTGGACCAAGCTCTCAATCACTCCTGTCTCAGTATCTCGTATAATGTAAAGTACATCTCCTTGTGGATATGCATTAAGGGAAGGGCCACTACCCAGACCAAGTGTTAGCAAACTTTGTTTGCTAACACTTGGATAAAGAATTGAACTAAATTTATTATAGTCTAACCAAGTGTAAAATAAACTTTCAATATCTTTCTCTGAATCCAGAGTAATTTAATTTTAAGGTGGTACACATTTTGGCAACTCATATAGGTAAATATGACCTCTCCATTGCTTCTCCCTTAGTATAACCACATGGGTCTGCCTCCCACTAACGAGACCTCAATAAAGGTCGAAACTGGTCTGGGTAGTGGGAATTTCCTTAATGCATGGCACATTATACATATCTGCAAGGAGATGTGCTTTGCATTATAAGAGATACTGAGACAGGAGTGATGAGAACTTGGCCCACCTTTGCTACAAGTTGCCTCAGTCATGAAAATACTTCAGGCGCAAACTTTGCACTTGGATAAAGGATTAAACTAAATTTATTAAAGCCTTTGTGTTGTCTTCACAATTTTGGCTATGTGTCCCCTAAATTTCATATCCTTATCCACTATCACCCCCAGATCTCTTATTTCCTCCACCTCCAACAATATATCTTCACCAAGCGCAAATTTTGCATCCCATTTTTGTTT
Source organism: Typopeltis vanoorti (assembly GCF_054136105.1). NCBI lineage: Eukaryota > Metazoa > Arthropoda > Arachnida > Uropygi > Thelyphonidae > Typopeltis > Typopeltis vanoorti. Next base: position 97,679,698 of record NC_143569.1, read on the forward strand.
TACAAATTTTAAAACCTAACATTTTACAATATTGAACTCATATCCCCATTCCAGTGCCCAATCACTCAATTTATTCAAGTCTTCTTGTAAGGCCACAACATCTTCTCTACTCTTCATCATCTGAATATCTCCATTGAAATCTTCACCAACATCATTAATATAGAATTTAAACAGCAATGACCCTAAAACAGACCCCTGAGGCACACCACTAGTAACTTTCCTTTTTCTGGATATCGCTCCCACATACATAACTTGTTGATACCTATCAGATAGCCAGTCTCCAATTCAACGCACCAATCTAATATCCAACCCCCATCAACTCCAGTTGACTATCAACTTATGGATTTGACTATCCATAAGTTGATAGTCAAACTTTTATTCTAAAAGTTTGAATATCAACTTATCATGCAGTAATCTATCAATCTCTCTCCACAACACCTTCTGCAAAATCTAAGTATATTACTGTGTATCCTTCTCCTCTATCCATGGAAGCAGTCACCTTATTGTAATAAGTAAGTATATTCTAAAATATGATTTCCCTTTAGTAAATCCATGCTGTTCATGAAAGATAATAACATTGTTGTCAACCCACTTCTGAATCCTAGTTCCCACACGCTTCTTCAACAACTTCACTACAACACCTGACACACAGATCGACCTGTAGTTTGATGCTTGAGTTCTATCACCTCCTTTATAAAGTGGCACAATCTTGCCCTCCTTCCACTTCTTAGGAACTAGACCCAGTGCAAGACTGGTATTAAAAAAATATGTCAAGGCTGGTGTCAACTCCCTGGCACATTCCTTCAGAATACGTGATGATATATTATCAAGTCCCACAGCCTTATTTACATCTAGTTTGCTTGACTCCCAATACACATCTTGCTCACTTACAGTCAGTAAGTGAGCAAGATGTGTGTCTCAGTCTCTCTTCACTATCATCAACTGCTCTTAATTTCTCCATGAAGTCACATTCACAAGATTGAAAGATCTTTATGAACTGCTCATTAAATATCTTCACCACACACCTTCTGCAACAGCTGTCTTTATACCATTTTCTCCAATCAATGTCATCCTTCCATAATTATTCTTTCTTTTGCTGGTTACATATCGAAAGACCTGCTTAAGATTCTTTTTGGATTCATTAGCTAACTGCTGTTCATACCTCTCTTTAGCTACCCTCACCAACCAAGTCATCCGCCTTGCCTGGTGTTTGTAGTCCTCATGGAATTGGTTATTTCCACTTCTCTTATGCTGCCTCCATAATGCCCCTTTTCTCTATATTGCATGCTTAATCTCTTTATTCATCCATTTCACACCTACCTTATTTAACCTTCTCACCCTTGGAATACATTTAGACATTTCATCTACTAGATAGTTTTTGAAAATCCCCCAATCTGCATTAATCTTTTTTCCAGCTAACTCTTCATTCCATGTTCCACTTGCAAGCTGTCTCCTGAGCTCTTCATAATCACCCACCCTTGTAGTTCCACATATTAAATTTTCTTACAGAGGTCCTCACACTGCTGGCAACCACCCAGGTAATCACCTCATGGTCACTGTCACCAATTGGATGGGTGATTTGACACTTCATTTATAATTACATCCTCTGATGAGATGACCAAATCCAAGATCCTCAATTCCCGTGTGCCCTCTGTTATATACTGTCTGGGATAGTTTTCCCTGAAAAACTCAAGAAACTCATTTTCTTTTCTTCCAGTTACTATCTCATCATTCCAGTCTATATTGCCATAATTAAAATTGCCCATAATGATCACTCTTTTCTTATTTGCTTGGCTAATTTGATTATACATTTCATAGTCACTACCATCCATATTTCCTGGTCTATAACAACATCCAACCAAGTATTTCATTCCATTCACCTCTATCTCACACCATACTGCCTTAAAACCACTAGCACTATTTCCCTCTTGCATCTCTACTTCCTATGGATATAACTCTTTGTCTATCATCAATAGCACTCTCCCTCCCTTTTTACCCCTTCTATCCCCACGAAATCCATCATATCCTTCCATCTCTATTCCTTTGAGGATGTCGTTGTCATCTAATAATGTGTCACTTATTCCAACAATTCATGATCTTTCATGATCTTTGCATTCCAAAGTGCAGAACCTTATGCTTTGCACATTAAACTGGCAACCATTATCATTTGTGCCTACTGTCAGGCTAATTTAAAGCTATAATATTGTAAAAACTAAACAACTTACCATGACATTGCTTTTCAAGAATTGTGTAGAAATGCAGAAATTTCTTCATTTTATCTTATTATGATAGTTTCTCTTTTATTTCATGTCATTGTGAGAAGTATTGTATGAGGGAGGCTGTGAAAGAATTATTAAAAGAAGTAAAAAAGAAGAGTGAGAAGATGAAGTTTGTGAGTCTGTTACCATGCTATGAGAGAGCAAACTGAGAAGGAGGGTGATGATAGCTAATGAATCAATATGCAGGTTGTGCGGAAGGAATGATGTAGAGTTTGTAGACCTATAGCCTGAATTTGATGGATGGAAAGATTTGTTGATGAACTGTACTTAAATGGATTTGGAGTTAGATGTTGAGAGAACTTTGTTCATTTAGGGTGTGTAAGTGCAAAATTAGGAAAAAAAATATAGATTAGGGTGGAAGCAGATGTGTGTGTGTGCGTGTGTGTGTGTGAAGGCACCCAAGAAGTGAGCGAGTGTGAAAAATGAACAAAAAGGACAGAATCTAGTCTCTCAGGCAACACTATTGAATGAGGTAGTCAATTCAGAATGTAAAGGTGGTTGGGGGGGGGGGACCTAAAGGGATGCTACAGTTTCTATATACTAATGCTAGAATCATCAGGAATAAGAGATAGGAGTTTTTGCCGTTGGTTAGTGCTACCTCACCAAAAGTTGTATACATTAGTGCGACTTTGCTAACAGCAGATGATGTAGTTATAGATATAGAATTTGATGGATTTAGTATTTTCAGGTAAGATAGAGCAGACAGCACAGGGAATGTGTACTACTGATGAGAGAAGATGAACTGCACCCAATAAATTAGGAGCAGTCAGGCAGATGGCAGTTTTTTGAGTCAGTATGGTGTGAGATTATGGCCAATAGGACAAAATATAAAACTGGTTGCTGCTATAGGCCAGGGGGATGCCAGGGATGATGTGGAAGACATACATCAGCAGATTAATAGAATGATGCAAGTCAAGTAATTATTATGGGGGGGGTTAACTTTGGAGACATACATTGGAAGGAGGAAAGATCACATGGTAGGAAGGAAATGGGATTTATAGACTTACTAAAAGATGATTACTTAAAGAGCAGAATGTAACAGAGGGGACTTGGGGTACAAAAGTACAGGATCAGAAGACCTGTCATAACTAAGGTGGCTACATTGCCTCCGTTGGGGAAAGTGATCATATGGTCTTCACTTTACAGGTAGCAAAACATGGAAATTCCAGTGTGAAGGGGTACAAGGCAGGTAATTATGATACATTTTGGAGGCAGCTTGAAGCAGTACCATTGCATAAAGAACTGCAAGGGAAGAATGTTCACAGTGCATGAGGGAAGGACAGTTAAAGGGTATCTAGAGGAAGCAATACCACATCACAGCTGGTACATGGTTAAACTGGCAACTCTGCTATATACTGTGTTTCAAAAGAGATTCATGTGGGAATTCCAAAGCTCTGTTTTTTAGATTTTTTTGATCTAAGAAGAAATAGTAATTTCCTTTTGCAGCAGAAATGATCACCTACGGTAATATGTCGAATGAGAGCCAGTTTTTAGAGTATATTAGGAAGTGCAGAAATGAAGTATAACTTGTATATTGGTATGGTTCAAGTAAAAGTAAGACTGTTCATGGCAGAAAGATTTTAATGAATATTGATGGTAGGAAGGTAGCTGAATCAGGCAAAATAGTAGAATTACTAAGTGAACATCTTGCAAGAGTATATCATCCAGGTAAAGATATTGAATTTACAACAGAGGCAATGGCTTATATGGAAATTGAGGTAAATGAACTGGAGGTGCATAGCATATTACAGAATCTTGATATGAATACAGATATGGGATTAGATGGTGTACCAACTCAAGTCTTTCTCAAGAAGGTGCTAAGGAATTGGCACTGCCTTTGACCACATTGTTTATATAAGTCTCAGGGTTGGTCCTAAAGGGGTGAAAAGATGGGAAAATAATCATAAATATTGTATAAAGGAGGTTCAAAGACTGATACAGCAGATTACCAACCGGTCATCATATCAGGGGTCTTAGTCAGGGTAGTGGAGAAGTTGGTGAAGAGTGAAATGCATAGACAAAATTGGAATACTATACAGGGTGGGAGGACACAGTTTTGCAAAGGACAGGTCATGCCTCAGTGACTTACTCATATTTTATAATAATGACAGCTGAGTTGGATAATACGCCGCTAGAGGGCTACACGGTATGTAGTGTTTTCAGAGAGCTCCCGAAAGCTAAGTATAATTTTGAGTGAAAATTGGAATGTAGGTTTAAATCATAGCATAATATTGTGTAATTTTGGGAGCTTGTTGAGACTGTGTGATTTTGGTGTGAATTCCATTTAATTTAATTTAATATTTTAATGATAAGTTTCATAGAATAGCATATGGCAGCAATGCGATGTAAGATAATGGCGTCCAAAAATATGACGCCTTTGTTCAAAAACTGTAATGTGCGGGAGTTTGTCCAATGTGATGTCTGTGGGATATATGCATTCCCGAATGTGGCTGGAGTTTGGATTGAAAGTGATAGTGGTGGAAGAATGTGCAGAAAGTGTAAGCAAAGTGAGGAGTTGAAGTATGTGTCAGGTCGTGAGATAGTTATGGTTGAAGAAAGCCAGAATGTGAGTGAAAATAGTGGCTTGATAGGGAATTGCGATGTTGTACAAGATGGCAATGAGAGTGGTGATCAAAGAAAGAGTGAAAGCAACTATACAGAGAGAGAAAATGGTTTAAATGATGAAAAAAAATTGGAATTATTTGTAGGGAGCGAGATCGCTAGGTTGCGCTCAGTGATACAAAATGCGCAGTGGCAATTTGAGCACCTGCAAAACTTTCCAGAGTGATTCGGCTAACGTAAATAAACAAGTGTTTGAAAGGAAAAATAAACATAAGAGTGGGAGAGTTTCTGAAATGAAGGAAAGAGTGTTATATGGTGACTCGTTATTAAGAGGAGTGATAGATGGGAGTTTAACTAAATCGCACTTACCGGGTGCGAAATTTAAGGATGAATTTAAGAATGAAAAGTGAGAGTATTAGAGCGCAAAAACAGAGGGTGAAAGAATTGATAGTTGTGGCGGGTACAAATGAATTGAAACGAGATAAATTTTTTATGAGAGAGGACTTGAAAGTATTGTTAAAGGTAGCGAAAGAAAAGAGTGACAGAGTTAGAATGGTGAGTCTGTTGCCATGGTATGACAGAGAGGAGTTTAGAAGGAGGGCCATAATCACAAATGACATTATGCGCAGGTCATGCAGACGGTGTGGTGTGGAATTCGTGGATGTGTAGAATGAGTTTAATGGGTGAAAGGATTTATACAAGATGGATGGCCTGCATTTGAATGGATTTGGTACACGGAGACTGAAAAAAGTGTTGCTGAATGAAGTGAAAATGGATGTGCAGAACCAGGGAAACTAGAACTACCAAGGAGGTGGGGGAAGTGTATATGTGGACATAAGTGAGACAGTTGAGTGTAAGAATGTATATAATGTATCCGAGCCAGTACTGAGGACAAGAAATCAGAATGGGATAGTTGGAATAACGCATCAAGATAGGGGTGGGACAAAGGGACCACTGCATTTCATGTATACTAATGCCAGGAGTATTAGGAACAAGAAGGAAGAATTTTTGGCCTTGATTGGCTCTTCCTGGCCACAGGTTATTGGCATTAGTGAAACATGGCTGACAGAAGATGATATAGTTAGTGAGATAGAATGTGTAGGTTATAGTGTGTTTAGGAGGGACAGAGAGAGAGAATAAAATGGGAGGAGGAGTGTTATTGATGATAGCTGATGAACTGCAGCCAAGGAGAATTGAAGTTGTATCGCAGGATAGTGAAAAGAGCTCATTTGAGACTATTTGGTGTGAGATTGAGACTGGCAGAACAAAATATACAGTTGGTTGCTGCTATAGACCAGGTGATGGAATAGATGGTGGAGATAGTATGCATAAACAAATTGATGAAATGAGTGGAAGAAGGGTAATTATTATGGAAGATTTCAACTATGGTAACATTGATTGGAAGGAGGAGAGGATACATGTGAGGAAGGAAATGGATTTTATTCAATTATTAAGGGATAACTATCTGAGACAGCATGCAATTGAAAATAGTAGGGGTGTGAGAGTGCTTGACCATAATAGCATCTCAGAATTTGACTATAATGAATATGACCATGTTGCCACCTATTGGTGAGAGTGATTATAAGGTCTTGACCTGTGAGGTGGCTAAAGGTGTGGAATTTTCGATTAAGACAGGGTATATGTGGAATTACTGTGCTGGCAAGTATGACAAGCTTAGGAGATTGCTTGGATCAGTGCCATGGCATGTACAACTGCAAGGGCTAGATGTCGATAGAGCATGGGAAGTGGTCAAGGAGCATTTACAGGAGGTTATGACTGATTGTATACCTAGGGTCCGAATAGCCAAACAAGTAGGGGTTAAATGGATGAATAAAACCATTAAGCTTGAGCTGCAAAAAAAGAAACAACTGCAGAGGAAATTTAAAGAAAGAGGTGACCTGCAGGCACACGAACGGTATAAAGTGCAGGCCAGACGGGTAACGAGTGTGGTAAAAAAAGCAAAAGCGGATTATGAAAGGAAACTAGCTATGCAAGCTAAAGAGAATCCCAAACAGTTCTTTCAATATGCTGCAAGCAAAAAAAAAAAAAACTGTACACGGCAAAATGATTTTAAAGAATGACGATGGTAAGGAGGTCACTGAATCAGTCAATATAGTGGAGTTACTTGAGCAAGCACTTAGTCTCGAAGGTGTGGAAAGAGGGGAAAATAGTTCCACTGCATAAAGGAGGATCAAGACTACCGTTGCAAATTACCAACCGATCAGCATATATTCGTTGTCAAGGTCTTGGAGAAAGTAGTCAAGGGAAAAATACAGAAATGGATTGATGAAAATGGGATACTGTATGGGGGACAACATGGCTTTGTGAAGAGTAGATCATGCCTCAGTAACTTGCTCATGTTTTATAACACAGTGACGGCTAAACTGGAGAAGGGTAATGGATGTACAGTGATTCTACTGGACCTAGCTAAGGCCTTTGACAGGATACCACATGAAATTCTAATCAGTAAACTACAACATATGGGAATGGATATAGGGTTGGTGAGATGGATTGGTGGGTGGTTGATGGAGAGATATCAGAGAGTAGTTTATTCAGAGTAGAGTCCAAAAGACGGCCTGTGACTAGTGGTGTGCCGCAGGGTTCTGTTCTTGGACCACTGCTGTTTAGTTTGTTCATTAACGATATAGGGAAGGATCTAAGAGGAACAGTTCATTTGTTTTCTGATGATGCAAAGTTGGGTAGGGCAATAGTGAATGCAGAATGTCAAAATCTTGCAGGACGACTTGGGTAGATTGGAGTTCTGGGCTAAGAGAATGGATGTCAATTTTAATGTGACAAAATGTAAGGTTATGCATTTTGGGGTGAAAAGATTAGCAGCAGTATTCCACATTGGTGGAACTGTACTCCAGGAGATTGATGAGGCCAGGTACTTGGGAGTGTTGGTGGAATGGGAGATGAAGTTTGGGGGCACATTGCAAAAGTAGCTAAATCAGCTCATCAACTCACTTGGTTGTTGAAAAATACCTTGACGAGCAGAGACAAGCAAGTTACTGTACCAAGCCTTGATAAGACTTCATCTCAACTACTGTGCCCAGATTTGGTCACCTAGGTTCCTTCTTGATGGGGAGGAGGTGGAGAGGATCCAGAGGTGAGTGACTAAGATGATAGCAGTTTTATGGAATGAACCATATGAGAACAGGTTGAATATTTGTGGGTTGCAGAAATTAGTTGATATGCAGAAAAGGGGAGATATGAACAAGACATTCAAATTGCTAAAGGGTTTCTATAGGATTAATTCAGAGGATATTTTTGAGATCAGGACTGGTGGTGGGAGAACTAGGGGACACCTATGGAAGCTGGGCAAGAGTGTGGTTAGCAGGGGTGTTAGAGCTGGGTTCTTTACTTTTAGAGTGGTAAATGAGTGGAATAAGCTGCCAGAGTGTGTTGTGGGTGCTATGCCAGTGAGTGAGTTCAAAGCAAGGTATGATAGATACTGTGAGAATGTCATATAGTTGTGTGGACAGGTTGTTTAGGGCTTCCCTCGATGAGTCTAAGGACTCCCTGGAGTTACCCGTAATAATAATGTTAATGGGTTTACAGTAATACTGCTGGATATTGAAAAGGCATAGAATTCTAATCAATAAAATGCAGCACATGGGAATAGATATAAAGTTGGTGAAATGGAAAAGATGATGGTTAACCTCCCACCCTGCTGGTGTGGATGATATAGTCAGGTCTCCCTAGCTTTTTTAATGGATCAAAACTTTGTCGGCATTCTGCCTTTTATCATGCCATTACCTTCCTCTGCCGTTAATCTTGTTATGGCTATTCTATAGCCATTAGTGGATTAACTGTTGCTGAGTGACCTTTGTGTCCCCCTGTCTTTATGTCTATTGTGTTGCTTAGAATTTCATTTACTGTCCTAAGTTATTTGACCTTTCTTGCCTCTAAAATGATTTATTGTGTCTCTTCTCAAAAATCGAAACGAATTTCACATATGTGAAAAAAATCAATCCTGAAATGACCACTGATCATCTTTTGCAATGAATCTATTTAGTGATAGTAAATTTGGTATACAGTAGTTTATTCTACAAATCAGTCCACCGGAAGAGTTGCACTGATTGTTCTTTCACTTTATGTATAATTATTGAATAATTTTTTTTCGAATTACAGAATTTTCAAATGTTTGCTTTGAAAATATTATGTCAAATATTTATATTTTTAAATAATATTTATTGAAATAAATATGTCCTTTCGCTTTCGTTTCTAGCCAAATAGCATTATACGGATCATCACATTTCAGTTTTAGAAACGATTTTTTGTTATTCATAAAGACAAAATAACAAAAAAAAATGTTAAAATGCTGCATTGCATTACTCGGTTTCCGATTGTGTGTCTTTTTGGTATCAAAAATTTATATCCAATAATATTTTAGCAGTGATTCTTCGCCTTCATCATTTATTTATTTATTTGTATTATGCATATTACGATAATATCTAGTGCATATCCTCGTAGATATATCATTCCGTATATGATAAATATCATATACGGAATGATTCAAAATATTTGCTCATTTTGAAGATTTTCTAATGCTTCCCCCCCCCCCCTTATCTCTCCTGGAACTGAATTGCATAACTACTCTAAATTTCTATACAGGTTTGAATACAGGTTTGTAAGCTTTTCTAGACATCATTCAAAATCAATTACTTCATTTTACCATTTTGACAAAAGATATACGGCAATCAGATTGTACCGTGAAGCTTCTAATTCTGTTCTATTTATTTGCAATCTAAAACCAGCTGTTCTACTGTCCACTGAAATTATGTGAAATTTTAGAAATAATATGCTATATTTTCACCATGCAAAATTGCTTATATGCATACCACACAAAAGAAAGTTCAGTAGTATTATTTTTGTTTGTTTTTCTTTAAAAAAATCTAAATATTACTTATGCTGCTGGAAGCTATTTCTGAAGTAATCTACGTCTTATAAATACTTGGTAATATCCTCGTAGCTGGAGGAAAAGTTGAAGGCTTATTACTCTCAGTGCTATTGAGAAGAAAGGGGAGAACACTAAAGTTGCACTAAAGTGCCTCAGGCTGTGGTGCAGAATATGTCAAGAATGTCTTGTTTCCTTTACAATTGTTGATTACCTATATCCTAACAGAAATACTGACATTTCGTTTACATGCTTATACATTATTTATGCTAAAATAATTGCTTAATTTATAATGATCAGTTTCACTTTTATTATCAAAAATTAGAAATTAAATCATACAATTATCTTGAAAAAGAGGATTTGAATTATTTTCAAAGAAAAGGTGCATATGCGTTTCATAATCTTCTTTTTTTTGGGGTGGGGGGTATAGACCTAATCAATCTGCGGATATTTCAGATAATTTATTTCATAAATCGTTCGCAAGACAGCTGTTACAAACGTAAATCACTTGGGGAACATACCCATTCATTTTAGTGTAAAATAGTAGCAAAGGTTCAGTTACTTTAGATATGTTATCTAGAAGAAAATGTTATGTCTGCTGAGATTAGAATCTTACATGAATAATTTTTCTGACATGATTTCTCTATTCGTTATAATGTAACCAATTTCCAGATTTTTTACCTCCTGCAGACTCCAAGTTATATGCAGTGATTTCTTCTTTGTACTATAAGAAAAAAAAATCAGATAACAGAAGAAAAATATGTAGTATTTTCTTTTCCACTGGCTGAAATTATAATGTTCTTTCTTTGTGTTTTGAAGAGAAAGTGCAAATGACTTTTTTCTTACTATTTTTGCCATTATAACATCTCATATAATTATAAGAGTGACATTTTACCGTTTTTCTCCCACACGAGAAACAAAAATAAGGTAGTAATAATATTGTTGATTATGTCAAACTTCATTGTAGCAGAAATTTTTATTACAAAATTTTGTAATATATATCTCCCCGAAACAAGAAATTTGGAACCCATATCACATCAATGTCGAGTGTTGGCAAGGTGAAAATGTTCCCGTTATTATTTATATATTTCATTTACTAACTAGGAGGGGATATGCCCCCCTCCCCGTGTTCCGGTCTGATAGGCCCGGAGTTATCACAAGGAGGGCATATCCCCTCCTTGTGATAACTCGAAAGGGGGTTCCGCCCCTGAATTCTGATGACTCGAATTTTGAAGACTCGACACTCAGGGTAGCCTCTGAGTTTCAAAACGTTTCAAAAAACATGACATAAAAAGGCTTATCATTTTATATATATATAGGGTAGATTTTATTTGACCACGCGGTTAGCCTAGTGGCTTTGCGCTTTACAACCATATGCCTGGGGAAGGAGTGTCCCAGGTTCGATTCCCGTTGTAGACGTGAGGAATTTGAGGATCTTCCTCAGGCATAGCCAAGTTAGCCGGTCTTGGGTGCGGTTAGTAGGGTTTTTTCCGCCAGTTTATCTGGCGTTTTTCATCCCGCAAACAGGCAAACCGGGCCCATGAACATACGCCTCTACAGTCAAAAATATATCCCCCCCCAGCGGTAGACCAGGCGACGGGTCAGTTGGGAGTAGTACTAACCAGAAGTCGCATCTAAAGTAACACGCGGACCCTGCATGGGAAGCGGGAATAACGCATAGTAGAAGAAGAAGATAGGGTAGATTTTATTTCATTATTTTTTATTGTTTTGGTGAAATACTTTACCTGGAATACCCTTTCCAGAGGAACTGGAAAGAGTATTCCAGTTCCTCTTATATTTTATTCCTTCGAAAATATCATTCTGTGTCATAAAAAGAACATAAAAATTCGCCTTCAAGATGAAAAGGAAACAGTTCATTCAGGTATCCCTCTATCAATATTTGTAGTCCTGAAAAGGATTGTTTTGATGGCCTTGAAAACAAACATTTTTTATTTCATACTGTTCAGAATTTAAAATTCTTGAACAGTGTGGAACACCTTGAAGCAAGGGTAAACACACAAAGTAGTTTTACACTCAGGGCACCAGATTTTTGTTTCCTTTATGATATTTTTTTTATTACATACATAACATTTGCGTGCAGGTTTTTTTTTATTAGCCGTTGGTGGTAGATTTTCGGGATAATGGTTGGAGTTAGCAGCGTTCACCTCAGATGTCTGGCAGGATTTCCTGTTTTTCTGCTTGCTGAAGAAGGCGCATGTGCATGCAGCAATGCTTTCGCAATTTCTATTCTGTATTCTAGATATGTTATGGTAAGCAAACAGTTTTTCTTGTGCCGGAGGAAACTGTTCCAAATAACAAAATCTAATACATGTCCAAACACTTTTTTGTAATATTTTTTATGCTGTTTCCTCATTACAGAGTGGAATAATAGCTGCTGATCGCACCTGTCGACTCCACCCATAGTGTCGTTGTATGCACACACAGCAATGTTTTTCTTTCTTCAAACCATGCTTCTCCACGGATTCCATTGATGGATTGTGCAGGGAAGACAGCAGAAAAACATCTTTTTTGTCTTTCCAACATAGTGCAAAGACTTTCCCTCGCTGATAAGCTCGGATTTCCCCCTTCGATAGCTTTCCTGAAGCCAGATCTGGAGGCATATCTCGCCTTTTTGCATTTACAGTACCATAACTATCTGTACGATGCTGTAAAAGCAAATCAGCGAGTTCAGGACACATATAGTAATTATCCATTGTAATGCAGTAACCTTTCCCCAGTAAAGGGTCTCTCAATATCAGACAATATACATAAATAACATGTATATTGTCTGATTTATAATTTGCTAATTTATAATAATCACCACATAGTTTCAGCATCGAAAAATTAAAGTTATGTGGAACAATTACTAGAGAAAAATAACGAATTAAATAAAAACTGTACCTATGTTTCATAACAGTTTTCGGGTGTGTGATAGTAATGCAACGGGAGGGTTTAAACTATCAGAGGCGAAATAAAGTTCAATTCTATTGTGAAAGGAAATGAAATTTTGATATACATATTTTGAATGATAAAAATAAGCAAATGTATCGCTTACTTTAAAAATTGGAGAATAAAATATCTGAATTATGCAGAAAATATAAATTTAAATCATAACTATTAATTTCATTTTGTAATGACCAATTATAGAATACGATTAAAGAATTTCATGTTATTCTCTATAAAGCAAAGTTGCTCAAGCATATAATACTTCACAGATTTCCTTTAGGAAATCTGTGAAGTATTATTTGATTTCGATGGTTTTGTACAAAAATAAAAATAATATAAACTGGAACGTCGGCAGCCGGTTTTCTTTTCTTTTTTTAAAAGAATATTTCAAATAATTATCGTGAATTAATTTCTTTGAGAATAAAGAAAAATCTTTTATCTAGTAAGCGATTAGAAAAAAATTAGCTCAAAAAAATAAAAAATTAAATTGGTTCTCCAAGGTAAGGCAATATTTAAGTGAAGAAATTATACAAGATCTTTATTTTGTCCAGACATTAAACTTGTATTGTACAATAAAAAGAGAAAACAAAAATATAAATAATTTCTCTATTTTTAGTCTATCCTATATAACTAAAATCCAGTTACCAGCATGGAACAATGAAGTGCGTTTCTTGTTATAGGCAACTGAGAGGCAGCTACGAACGCGAGATAATCCGATTAACCATTCTCTTCAGTGTGAGGGTTTATCACACTTTCTAATGGACATGACAGTCAAATTGCACTTCTTATCCAGGTTCTTTAAACAGGTGGGCTGAAACATATCCAGATTTAGCTGGACGTCTATAGACGTCCTAGCCGTTTGGGAGGTTAATGGAGAGATAGCAGACCACAGTTTATTCAGGAGTAGAGTCCAGTAGAAGGTCTGTGACTAGTGACGTGCTACAGGCCTCTGTTCTTGGGCTGCTACTATTTAATTTAGACATTAACATGTTCGCTGCCAACTACAAGTATACTCGTAGTTGGTAAACCTGCCACACAAGCCAACTACGAGTATACTCGTATGATGCTTACCGCCGGCAACGAGATTACTGTACTGACCTTGAAGAAGTGACAATGCTTGGCTTGTGGAGCTAGCATCAAAACTGTGTATTCTCATAGATGGTATATGCTCTGCACAAGCCAACTACAAGTATGCTCGTATGACGCTTACCGCCGGCAATGAGATTACCGTACTGACCTTGAAGAAGTGAAATTGCTTGGCGTGCAGGAACAGACTATGCCGAAGTATCATGGCAGTGAATGTGTTAACAATATAGGGAAGGATCTTGGAAGAACTATTCAATTGTTTGCTGGATAGACAGAAATGGGATGTAAAATGGGATAGAGCAGTAGTTAATAAAGATAATATTAAAATTTTGCAGGATGATTTGGATAGACTGATAGTCTGGGCAAGGGAGAATGGATGCTGGTTTAATGTGGTGAAGTGTAAGGTCCTTTTTGGGGTGTAAAGATAACCAGCTGTGTACCACATTGATGGAATTGTAATCTAGGAAATGAATGATGCTACGGATATGGGAGTGTTAGTGGATAGGCAGTTAAAGTTTAGAATTCATATTGCAAAGGTGACTAAAACAGCTCATCAGGATTGGTTACTTGGTTACTGAAGAATACCTTGATGACAAGCAGGTTATTATACCTCTTTATTGACTACTACATGCAGAACTGGTCATCTGAATTTCCTGAGGATGGAGACGATCTAGCGGTGAGTAACCAAGATGGCGGCAGATCTGTGGAATGAACCTAATGAGTATAGGTTGAACATTTGTGGGTTACAAAAATTGGTTGACAGTCAGAAAAGGGGTGATAGGATTAAAACATACAAATGACCAAAGGGTTTTTACAATATTAAAATTTTCCGTACAGGTCTGGTGGTGGGAGAACTAGGGGCCATCCTTGGATAAAGCTGTGTAAGAGTGTAATTATCCATGGTGTCAGAACTAGATTTTTGTTTCTTGTCTTGTCAGATGTCATCTCCTTCCAGGAGGTTGACTACCACGAGCTTCCACGATGTACCATTTTGTGCTTCTCTTTTACATTCTTCAAAGGACAAAAAGGTCCAGTCCTTAATATTTCCCATCCAATCTGTTCATTGTCTTCCTTTTCGTATTTTTCCTTGTATCATCTAGAAGTGTTTTTTGTAGGGATTCATGCCTTAGTATGTGACCAAGGTAGGTGGTTTTCCTTTTCTTAATTGGAGAAGAGTCTTATCTTCTCCAATCATCTCTAATATTTCTAAATTAGAGTTTTTTTGGCTGTCCATGGGACTCTAAGAATTATTCTGAGGATCCACATCTCAAAGGCTTTTAGTTTATTTTCACAATATTTTGATATTGTTCAGGTTTCTGCTCCATATAGCAATGTGTTGACCATACGTAGCATTTAGACAGCATTTAGACTAATGAATGTTGATCTAGCAATTTTTATTCTTAATATTTCCTTATCACACTTTCCATTCTCTGTAATTAGTTGACCCAAATATATATAGCTCTCTACTTGATCTAAAGTATTTCCTCTGATCTTAATATTTATGTCAGGTATTTTCCCTTTTTCTCTTGTTACCAGCATGGTTTTGGTTTTTTTGAAGTTGAAATTAAGTCCATATTTTTCACTTAGTTTCAGAGTCTCTTCTAGTAGGTTTTGAAGATCTTTTTTATTTTCAGCTAGCAGTATTGTATCATCTGCATAATCTCAAGTTGTTTATATTCCTGCCTCCTATGCTGATTCCTTTAAATTCTTGTAATTGCTGGAAGATATTTTTAGTATAGAGGTTAAACAATATAGGAAAAAGAACACAGTCTTGTCTGACACCTTTCTTTACTGGGAATTCCTCTGAGGTTTCTCCTGATATTTTTATTGAGGCAGTTTCCTCCCTATATAGATTTATCAGTAATCTGGTATCTTTACCATCTACTCCTAATTTTCTAATGCATTTGATTAGTTGTTCATGTTGTATATTGTCAAAGGCCTTTGTGTAGTCAATAAAACATAAGTAGACTTCTTTTTGCTTCTCCAGATATCTTTCTATAATAGTTCTATTGTTGAAGAGTCCTCTAGTTCCTTTATTTTCCTGAAAACCAGATTGTGTTTCATTAATTTCCAATTTGATTTTATGTTTATTTCTTTCTAGGATGATATAGAACATAACTTTTGCTATCTGACTGATTGTACTCTTCACATTTGATTATCTTCAATTTTTTAGGTATTGTAGGAATGTTGATTGCTTAAAATCTTTTGGCATGTGTCCAGTTTCATATATTTTGTTACATATGTCAGTCAGTGATCTTATAGCCTTATTATTTAGAGACTTTAGATATTCTGCCATAATTCCATCCATTCCTGGAGCTTTTCCTGATTTCAATTTCCTAATGGCATTTGTTACTTCCCAGGTAAGAATAGTAGGCCGCTCCCTCCAAATCTTGCAATGGCTTATCTAGTCTATCATGATTGTAGAGTTCCTTTGAATACTCTACCCATCTATCCCTTATTTTGTCTTTCTCCATTAAGATGTTTCCACTGGCATCTTCAATGCAATGAGAGCCTATCCTTTTGTAAGATTTGATAGTTATCTCCCTAACTTTTTTTCATGAAGTTCTCTAGTTTTGTGCTTTTTGTCCAAAAGTTCAATTTTCTTGCATTTGTTGTTGAGCCATAGTTCTTTTGCAATCCTACATTCTTTCCTGATCTCTTTGTTTAAGTTCTTGTATCCAGGACGATTTTTTGTGTTTCTTTCTTTCTTTCTTTCTTTCCTCCATTTTCAGTATCTTGTCATTCATCCAGGGTTTACTCATATTCTTCTCAAACTTGGGAAGTGTTTGTTTTACTCCCTTTTTTATGCCCCTCTTTAAATTTCTGCCATCTATAATCAATCTCATCTTTAGGGTAAGGATACTTGGTGGAATCAGGAACGTTAGCAGAAGTGGATTGTGCCAGTTCCTTTAAAAATTTATGTGGCAGAAGGAAACAAAATTGAAAAAATGAAAGAAACCAGAAATAGCGTGACAAAAGGATCGAAAGTGGGAAAAAGGGAAAGAATGAATGAAAACGAAAGCTGTACGCATGGACCGAAAGTACAGAAACTCAAAAGGATGAATGAGAATGAAAGTGTGAAGTGGGAGTCGAGAGTTTGAAAATTAGAAAGATTGAATGATAAAGAAAATGTGATGCGAGATTCGAAAGTTGAATTGGGTTGAATGAGGCAAGAGATGTGGATGCGGAGTGAAATTAAGGAAATTCGGGTGAAAACGATTAAAACAAATCAAGTAGGTACGAAAGACGAGCGAGTGGCGTTGTATGGCAACTCCATTATTAAAGGTGTGCTGGATGAGAGGATGCACAAGGTATGTCTTCCAGGTGGGAAAATGAGTAGAGTTATTGAGGCATTGGATATGAGGAGGGAGCGAACAAAGGAGTGATGGTTTTAATAGTTACGAATGACTTAACAGAAGACCAAGAGCATGTCAGAATGGATATCAGGAGGCTGCTTAGATGGATAAAAGAGAATAATGTGAAAGGAAGAGTAGTAAACGTGTAGCCTAGGTATGACTGTGGTGAGATGAGGCAGAGAGAAAGTATTATGAATGGTATGTTGGCTGAAACGTGTGAGGAGGGGAGTACAATTTGTTAATGTGTGGAATGAGTTTGAAGGACAAAGTGAACTGCATGGTAGCAATGGACTGCATTTGAGTGGTTATGGTGTGAGTCACTTGGAGAGACTGTTGCTGGAAGGTAGAGAAATGAATATAGAGAATGAATTAGACCAAGTCAGAAGTGACGTGGAAGAGCAGGAGAGTATGACACGAGAGATTGAAGAGGTGGTTATGAATGAGGAAGTAAGTGGCATGAGTATGGAAAATGAGAGAATAAGTGTGCAAGATGGACAGGGAAACAGGGAGGCTCAGGGTGGAAACAAGTACCCCATGTGTTTCAGGGCTACACAAGTAGTACCCAATAAGAGGATGTGAGAGCATGTGTAGACAGGAAAGGAATGGGGTGACCTGGATCAAGAGGAAACAGATATGGAATTAGAACCCTCTTCAATTCCAGTGAGTGGAATTGAAGAGCGTTCTCAAATGCATAAGCAGAAAGGGAAATAGGCCCCAGTTGAGCATGGAGAGATCACATCGAATGAGAGTTATCAGTGGAACTAGCTGTAGATTCAGGAATGAGCCTGTTGTGTTTATATACAAATAAATGCTAGAATTGTAAGAAACGAGCAGATGAAATGTTTGCGCTAATTGAGTCTGTTCACCCAAAAATTGTTGGAATAAGTGAAACATGATTAGATGAGGACGACATCCCACAGGAATAGAGATGGAAGGATATCATATGTTTCATGAGGATAGAAGGGATAAAAAGAAAGGGGGAGTGCTATTGATGATAGAAAAAGAGTTATGTCCATACAAAGTAGAGATGCAAGAGGGAAATAGTGCCAGTGGTTTTGAGGCAGTATGGTGTGAGATAGAGGTGAATAGAATGAAATACTTGGTGGGATGTTGTTATAGACCAGGAAATGTGGATGGTAGTGACTATGAAATTTATAATCAAATCAACCAAGCAAATAAGAAAAGTGTGATCATTATGGATGATTTTAATTATGGCAATGTAGACTGGAAGGATGAGATAGCAACTGGAAGTAAAGAAAATGAGTTTCTTGAGTTTTTCAGGGATGACTGTCTCAGACAGTATGTAACGTGAGGATTGAGGGTCTTGGATTTAGTCATCTGATCAGAGGATGTAATTTTAAATGAAGTGTCAAATCATCTGCCATTTGGTGACAGTGAACATGAGGTAATTATCTGGATGGTTACCAGCATGTGAGACCGCTGTAAGAAAATGTTATATGTGGAACTACAAGGGGGGGGGGTGATTATGAAGAGCTCAGGAGACAGCTTACAAAGTGGAATATGGAATGACGAGTTAGCTGGAAAAGATATTAATGCAGATTGGGAGATTTTCAAAAACTATCTAGTAGATTCAATGTCTAAATGTATTCCAAGGGTAGGAAGGTTAAATAAAGTAGGTGTGAAATGGATGAATAAACAGATATAGCATGTGACATAGAGAAAAAGGGCATTATGGAGGCAGCATAAGAGAAGTGGAAATAACCAATTCCAGGCAAGGAGGGTGACTTGGTTGGTGAGAGTACCTAAACAGAGGTATGAACATCAGTTAGCTAATGAAGCCAAAAGAATCCTAAGGAGTTCTTTCGATATGTAACCAGCAAAAGAAAGAATGATTATGGAAGAATGACATTGATTGGAGAAAATGGTATAAAGACAGCTATTGCAGAAGGTGTGGTGGAGATACTTAATGAGAAGTTCATAAAGGTCTTTCAATCTTGTGAATGTGACTTCATAGAGAGATTGAGAGCAGTTGATGATCTGGAAGAGAGACTGACTGTAAGTGAGCAAGAGGTGTATTGGGATCACACTAGATGTAAATAAGGCTGTGGTTCTTGATAATATATCACCACATATTCTGAAGAAATGTGCCAGGAAGTTGACTCCACCTTGACATATTTTTTTAATACGAGTCTTGCACTGGGTCAAGTTCCTAAGGAGTTGAAGGAGGGTAAGATTGTGCCACTTCATAAAGGAGGTGATAGAACTCAAGCATCAAACTATAGCCCTATCTGTGTGTCGGGTGTTGTAGTTAAGTTGTTGGAGAAGCTTGTGAGAACTAGGATTCATAATTGGGTTGACAACAATCGTGTTATCTTTGATGGACAGCATGGATTTACTAAAGGGAGGTCATGTTTAGTTATTACAATAATGTGACTGCTTCCGTGGACAGAGGAGAAGGATACACAGTAATATACAGTCATACCCCGACTTGCACGAATCCGGAGTTACGCAGTTTCTTATATGTACGTATTCCCTTCCCGCTACACGCCTCACCACTAGTCATATCTTTCCAGCGCCGGCTGCATTCGCCAGTGTCGCACATGCTGTGAACAAGCACTGACGTGTTTCGAGTGGGTTCCATTCGTACACCATTTTTATAGTCCACAAACCTTGCAATTGTTTAATGTTATGTTCTTGATAAAAATTTTATCAGATTATTTTTTATTTGTTAAAATGTCGACCAAAAGAAGCAAGTCCGATTCCTCTACACCTAGCAAGAAAAGAAAAACATTGACTTTGGAAACAAAACTCAACATTATTAAGGATTTTGAATGCGGAATGAAAATTTGTGAGCTAGCAAAGAAGTTCAATCTACAGGAATCCACAGTAATCATAACAATCATAAAAGAAAGGTTTACAGATTTTGGAGGACAAACATTCCAATGAGGAACGAATTGTAGCCACAAGGCAAGGAATAAAAAATTCATCAGCTTGCTATGAAGAAATTTTGCGTGACAAGAAAAAGATATTATGCCTTCAGACGAATCTATTAGATTTTATGAAACCATCGACATCGAAATAACTTTTTTTTTTTTTATGTACAAAAAACTACAATCATGATTATATTTCTTTTAAAATATAGGTGTTTTTGTAAACCTTTGGTCCCAATTAACTAATATTTTTGTATGCCAGTTTTACTGACATCCTGAGTACTCTGGATGTCAGTAAAGCTCTGGAACTGGATGGTATTTCACCACGAGTTTTGAATGTGCTAAGGAGCTGACAGTACCTCTGACCTGGTTTTTCAATGAAAGTCTGGCTGTGGGAAAGGTGCCCATGGAATGGAAGGAAGGTAAGATAGTGCCATTGCATAAGGGCAGTAGCAGACTGGAAGTGTCTAATTATAGGCCAGTTTGTGTGTCATCAGTAGTTAGTAAGATCTTGGAGAAAGTAGTGAAGGACCATATACAGCATTGGGCAGATGAGGGTAATGTTATCTGTGAGAGTCAACATGGATTTGTGAAGGGACGCTCTTGTTTTAAAAATATGCTAACCTTTTATGATAAAGTTACAAGAGCTTTAGATGAGGGAAAGGCATATACTGCCATTTTCTTAGACTTAGCGAAGGCATTAGACAGGGTGCCACATGATATGCTGATATTGAAGTTGCAGCACATGGGTCTGGATGTCAGGTTGATCAACTGGATTCAGGATTGGATGTCTGATAGCTATCAGAGAATTGTGTATGGTTGGACAGTTTCAAGGAGGCAGAGTGTTACAAGTGGGGTCCCACATGGCTCAGTACTCGCACCTATATTGTTTAACCTTTATATCAATGACATTGTCAGTAGATTGCAAGGGTATATTCAGTTGTTTGTGGATGATGCAAAGCTGGGAAGGATTATTAGTAATAGTGCAGATGCAACAGCGCTGCAAGAGGATTTGAATAAGCTAGATAGATAGGCAAATGAATGGGGGTGTCAGTTTAATGCAGCAAAATGTAAGATCTTGAGGTTTGGGACACATCGATTGGATGCTGCATACTCTATGGGAGGAGTTAAACTGGAGGAAGTAGGAGAGAAAAGAGATCTGGGTTTGATGATTGATAGAAACCTGAAATTTAGGGGACATATTGTAAAGGTAGTGAAGGAACACAGAGGATTGCTACAATAATGAGAAGGACACTGACCTGCAGAGATAAAACAGATTATTCCGTTGTATAAGACCCTGATCAGACCACACTTGGAGTATTGTTCTCAGATTTGGTCCCCAGGATTTGAAGGGGAAAATTAACTGTGGAAAGGGTATAAAGGTGGATAACAAAGATGGTTTCAGGGCTGTACAATGATAGTAATGAGGATCGGCTGAGGGAATGTGGACCGCACAGTTTGGTGGATAGAAGGAGAGGTGTGATTGAGACTTTTAAACTGTTGAGAGGTGGTTACAGGGTTGACACTGGGGAGTTCTTTCACTTGGTTGAACAGCAGGAAGGAGTGATGACAAGAAGCCATCCCTGGAAGTTATGAAAGGAAACTGTGAGCAAGAGGGTGATGAGTGGTTTCTTTGTATTTTGAACCATGGAATGCATTGCCTGATGGAGTGCTGAGAGTGAGAATGGTCAGTGAGGTCAAGGAGTGGTATGATAGACTTTGTGTTTCTTAGGGGGGGCCTCCCCTCGATGAGTCTTGATAGACTTTGTGTTTCTTAGGAAGGACCTCCCATGATGAGTCTTTTAACTTCACGGAGGCCTGAATAATATTAATAATAGTAATAAATTACCTACAAAATTATACCCCAAGTTATGTGAATTCGACTTATACGCTTTTTGTTGGTCCCACCTACCGCATAACTTCGGGGTATGATTGTACTTAGATTTTGAAAGGCTTTTGATAGATTACCACCTGATAAGTTGATAGTCAATGTGGAGTGGATGGAGGTTGGATATTAGATTGGTACATTGGATTGGAGAGTGACTATCTGATAGATATTAACAAGTTCTGTATTTCTGAGTGATATCCAGGAAAAGGCAAGTTACTAGTAGTGTTCCTCAGGGGATCTGTTTTAGGGCCATTGCTGTTTAACTTGTATATTAATAATATTGGTGAAGATTTTGATGGAGATATTCAGTTGTTTGCAGATGATGCAAAGTTGGGACGAACAATGAAGAGTAGAGAAGATGTTGTGGCCTTACAAGAAGATTTCAATAAATTGAGTGATTAGGCAAGAGAATGGGGATGTGAGTTCAATGTTGCAAAATGTAAGGTTTTAAAATTTGGAAAACAAAAATGGGATGCAGAATTTGTGATGGTGAGGATGTATTGTCGGAGGTGGAGGAAATAAGAGATCTGGGGATGAGAGTGGATAAGGATCTGAAATTTAGGGGACACATTGCCAAAATTGTGAAGACAAAAAAGAAAGACTTCTGGGAATGATGCTGGACACTGACTTGTAGAAGTAGAGAGATTCTTGTTCCATTGTATAAGGCTTTGATTATCCCACACGTGGACTATTGTACCGATTTGGTCACCTGGTTTTCAGAAGGATGAAGAGATGTTGGAAATGGTCCAGAGGCGACTGACTAAGGTAGTTTCTAACTTCTGGAATGTCGAGTATGAGGAAAGATTGAGAATAATCAACTTGCAGAGTGTGGTGGGCAGAAGGAAGAGGGGATATATGATAGAGATCTATAAGTTATTAATGAGATGTTATAGAATCAATACTAGAGAGGTTCTACAGAAAATAGTGGGAGATTGCGGAGAACCAGAGATCATTCCTGTAAACTGTCTAAAGAAGGTGTGAGTAGGGGAGTGAGAAACAGGTTTTGCTTCATGCAGAATTGTGAATGATTGGAATGCTTTGCATGAGAGTGTGGTGTCTGCAGAGAATTTGAGTGTGTTTAAAGCACGGTATGATGAGCTGTGTATATGATAAAAGGACCTCCTAGATGAGTCTTTGACTCCATGGAGTCTTGGGTAATAATAATAATAATAATAATTTCTTGATTTTTAAGGGAGCCAAGATCATATTTTTCTATGTTTGTAGGTTTCATTGTTTTCTTTAATTTTATTGCTGCTTTAATGACTACAGGGTTTGTCTGATCTAATATCAGCTGGTGGGTATGTTTTGTGTTGTAAGATGTCTGGAATCCTTTTTTAATCGTTATATTGTCAATCTGGTTCCTACAGCTGACTCCAGGACTTGTCCATGTTTTCTAGGCTCTGGATTCCCATGCAGGAAGAGATCATTTCTGAGCTTATTTTATCATTTAGATCTCCCTTGCGATAGTTATATCACATGATTTAGCATTGTTAAGTGCATTTTGTATGCCTTCATAGAAACTTTCTACATCTTCATCTGGGTAATAAGAAGTAGGTGCATATATTTGGACAATAAAATATTAAAAGGTTGAGCTGCAGTTTTTAATGCAATTATTATTATTATTATTATGTGACACCTCCAGGGAGTCCAAAGACTCATCGAGGGAGAGTGTGCCAACAGCATCGAACAATTGAACCTCTTCCAACTACTAACTGTACTCAAGCTTGCTTAACTTTTTGCGAGCCATCAGTAGCAGAGGCTCTACCAATCAACCAACCTTTGCCGGCAAAAAATGTACCAAAATCCAAGCAAGGATTGGGCAATCTTATTTTAGTACAAATGTACTCTATTCCTATGCCTGTATCCACATGAATATATAATTGAATGACCCTTTCTGTTTATTTTTCCACTATTAGTCCATTTGACTTCACTGATACCAGTAATGTCAATTTCATTGCTTCAAGTTCTTGTATAAGTTTATCTAACTTCCCAGCTTCATATAAGGTCCTTGCATTCCAAGTTGCAAGCCTTAAGAGAAGATTCTTGGTTTTCAGATGTGAAGGATCACGAGATACCCTCCCTGAAGGGTTTAAGATAGCTTTTTCATATGCTGTTTTCATAGTATCTGTCTTAAGTTCCCCAGTTTCTTTCTCTTCTTCACTGTAATGTTCCAAGAAATAAAAGTTGCAGAGAGTCCAACCTTGTTTCTATTGCTTAATCTGACATGGTTCTCTGTTTCATGGTTTACTATGGAAGGTTCCCGTCTCTTCCAAGTGTTGCGAGAGTCTGTTATGGGTGATATGGCTGTAAATTAGTTCAAAGCAAAGTATGAAAAATACTGTGCAAATGTTGAATAGTGCTCGGCATGATATTTAGGACCTCCCTTGATGAGTGTAAGAACTCCATGAAGCAGCTCATAATAATAATAATAATAAACTTCTTATATAGTAATTTAATATTACCTGCATTTATTTGTTTACATTAAATGATGCATGTAGCAATAGGGGAATGGAATTTCTAGAATTCTTGAGGGATAAATGTCTTAGGCAACATGTAACAGAGGGAACAAGAGGTTCAAAAGTTTTGGATTTGGTTATAGCATCAGAAGAGTTGATAATAACTGAGTTGATGCTGAGTGGCACTAGCGTCGCCGTAGCACGTGGCGGTGAATTTGAGCTGTGCAGAAGAAAGTGATTTTTAATCGGTAAATAGTCCGCTTTTTTCCCCGTTTTTCTACGTTTTTGAGTGCTAAATTGTTTCTCTGAATACGAGTGTACTTCAGTGGTTGTTTTTTGGAAGTTAGTTGCTGTCGGGATATAATATATTTTGGTACCGTCAGAATCGAACGCGTAACAGTGGAAGACAAAACGAAGCTAAGTTACTGTATTTAGTTATATTTCATTTTATTTAATTATATTTAGTACTTAAATGTTCTGATGTTTGTACTTTTTTTCCCTCTTATTTATTAATTGAATAATTATTAAAGATTATGCTACTCGGCAGTAAGGAATGATGGTGGATTTAGCAGCAGTCGCAAGTGGCATAACGCCAAGTCCTCCACCATTTAAGAACTCAATTATTAGCAATATCATAAGGGATTTTGTGGCATGCAGTACTTGCGGCATGTATGCGTCTCGGGAATTACGTATGTGGCTTGTTAAAGAGAGTGGAGAGCGTATGTGCGCAAAATGCAGGCAGTTGGAGGAAATAAGTACATTAGATATATTGATATCCGACTTTGTTGCTCCAGGAACGGGGAATGAATGTAGGAAGACAAGTAGTGTGATAGGAGAGAATGAGAAAATAATAGTTGATAGTGTGGAAGGTGCGAATGACTGTGAAAGTTTAGGAGATGGTTTTGTTTGGAAGAGTGAATTTAGATTAAGAGTGACTGACCTGCAGAGGGAGATAGATGAGTTGAAAGAGGAGGTGGAATGTCTCATGAATGAGAGCAGAAGTATGAAAGATAAGATTAGGAGAATGGAAGAGATAAATGCAAGGCGAATCAGAGTAGGAGAGAGAGAGAATTTAATGAGTATGAGTGAGAGGTATGGGGGTGCTAGAAGAGGAGAGAATGGAAACAGTAGAAGAGAGGGAATCAGAGAGTGGTATGGGAATGCTAGCAGACGAGAGGATGGAAACAGTAGGAGAGACGGAATGAGAGAGAGATATGGAAGTGCTAGAAGAGGAGAGAATGGAAACGGTAGGAGAGATGGAATGAGAGAGAGGTATGGGAATGCTAGAAGACGAGAAGATGGAAACAGTAGTAGGAGAGACAGAATGAGAGAGGGATATGGAAGTGCTAGAAGTGGAGAAAATGGAAACAGTAGGAGAGAGGGAATGAGAGAGATGTATGAGAGAGGGAATGAGAGAGGAGTGCTAGAAGAGGAGAGAATGGAAACATTAGAAGAGAGAGGTATGGAAATGAAAGAAGAGGAGAGAATGGAAACAATAGGAGCGAGGGAATGGTAAGAGGTATAATGTATGGCGACTCAATGATCCGTGGTGTTCAAGATAGAATGCGTGAGGAGCGTTTGCCAGGAGGAACAATAGAAAGGTCGGCTATGGCAATTAAGAGAGGTGAAAGGATGGATGAGATGATTGTGATGGTAGGAACGAATGACTTGAGTGGTAATGTAAGTCAGGCAGCGAGAGATATGAGATTTTTGCTTGAGACTGTATGGAAGAAGAGAGAGAGAGGAAAAATAGTGTGCATGTTGCCTAGGTATGATAATGATGAGCTGAGCAGAAGAGTGGTGATATTGAATGGCATAATAGCGAGAATGTGTGACAAGAGAGTACTGGTATATGTGGATGCTTGGAGTGCATTTGAGGAAAGAGAGGAATTGTATGCGAGATACCGTTTACATTTGAATGAGGAAGGACGTAGGCATCTGGTGAGATTGCTGTTCTGAACGAGTCAGTGTGTCCCAGGGAGGATGATAGCAGGGGTGGCCTCTTGTGGGAATGGATACTTGGGAGAAGGGAGACAATGTCAGGTAACACTGAGCCCAGTGGAGTCTAGAAGGGATAATGCTGGGTATAGAAACAATGGCATTTATATGGTTTATACTAATGCCAGGAGTATCCGGAATAAGGGAGAGGAATTGGTGGCGCAGATAGCATCAGCCTGGCCAAAAATTATTGCGATCACTGAGACGTGGTTAACAGAAGGGGATATAACAACAGTAATAGAAGTCGCTGGGTATAGCATTTTTCGTCAGGATAGGAGGTGAAAGCATGGTGGTGGGGTACTGCTTATGATAAGTGATGACCTATGTCCTCTAAGAGTGGAGAATTTGGAAGGAAGTGAGACAAATGATTTTGAGAGCGTATGGTGTGAGGTAGAGGTAGGCAAGACAGGATATTTAGTGGGGTGTTGCTACAGACTCAGGAGCACAGAGGATGGGGACCAGGAGATGTTTAGACAGCTAAGTTTGGCAAGTGCAAGAAGAATGATTGTTATGGGAGATTTTAACTTCAGTAGTATAAATTGGAGAGAGGAAGATGCATGTAGCAATAGGGGAATGGAATTTCTAGTATTCTTGAGGGACAAATGTCTTAGGCAACATGTAACAGAGGGAACAAGAGGTTCAAAAGTTTTGGATTTGGTTATAGCATCAGAAGAGTTGATAATAACTGAGATCACATCTCTCCCACCAGTTGGAGAGAGTGACCATATGGTGTTGACTTGGAAAATGAATAGACATGCAGGAGTATCAAAGAGACGGGAACTTATGTGGAATTATAAGGCAGGTGATTATAATAGTCTTAGACGTCAACTTCGGGAAGTTTCATGGAGGGAGGAATTGGAAGGCCGGGATATCACTAGTGCGTGGGAAATTGTGAAAGAATATTTGTTATCAGCAATGGTAAGTTGTATACCACAAGTGAAGAAGAGGACGCAATTTGGAGTAAAGTGGATGACAAACAATATTAAACAGGAATTGCATGCGAAAAAGAGGCTATGGAAGAGATATAAGGAGACAGGTGAAGAGATGCATGAGGAATATAAGATACAGGCCAGAAGAGTGACTAGTGTGGTAAGGAAAGCGAAACTGGAATATGAGAGGAGATTGGCCCTAAGATCCAAAGAAAATCCTAGGGAATTTTTTAGCTATGTGACCAGTAGGAGGAGAAATGACTGTTGAAGAATGATATTGTGGGATAAAAATGGGAATAGAGTGACTGATGCAGAAGACATAGTGGAATTGTTCAACGAACATTTTATTGGTGTATTTCATCCTAGAAGAGTCAGTTTTAATGCTAGAGATGGGACTGGTTCGAGGTCTGGAGGTACAGGAGGAGAGTGTGTTTCAGATACTGAGTACTCTGGATGTCAGTAAAGCTGTGGGACTGGATGGTATTTCACCACGAGTTTTGAGAGAATGTGCTAGGGAATTGACAGTGCCTTTAACGTGGCTTTTCAATGAAAGTCTTGCTGCGGGAAAGGTGCCCAGGGAATGGAAGGAAGGTAAGATAGTGCCATTGCATAAGGGTGGTAACAGACTGGAAGTGTCTAATTATAGGCCAGTCTGTGTGTCATCAGTAGTTGTTAAGATCTTGGAGAAAGTAGTGAGGGACCATATACAGCACTGGGCAGATGAGGGTAATGTTATCTGTGAGAATCAACATGGATTTGTGAAAGGACGATCTTGTTTTAGCAATATGCTAGCCTTTTATAATAAAGTTTTCAAGAACATTAGATGAGGGTAAGGCATATACCGCAATTTTCTTAGACTTGGCGAAGGCATTTGACAGGGTGCCACATGATAAGCTGATATTTAAGTTGCAGCACATGGGTCTGGATGTCAGATTGGTCAACTGGATTCAGGATTGGCTGTCTGATAGGTATCAGAGAGTTGTGTATGGTGGAGCAGTTTCAAGGAGACAGAGGATTACAAGTGGGGTCCCACAGGGCTCAGTACTAGGACCTATATTGTTTAACCTTTATATCAGTGACATAGCCAGTGGATTGCAGGGGGATATTCAGTTGTTTGCGGATGATGCGAAGCTGGGAAGGATTATTAGTAATAGTGCAGATGTGGTAGTTCTGGAAGTGGATTTAAATAAGCTAGATAGATGGGCAAATGAATGGGAGTTCTTTCGCTTGGTTGAACAGCGGGAAGGAGTGATGACAAGAGGCCATCCCTGGAAGTTACGAAAGGAAACTGTGAGCAAGAGGGTAAGGAGTGGTTTCTTTGTGTGGAGGGTGGTTGAGCCATGGAATGCATTGCCTAATGGAGTGGTGGGAGCAAGAACGGTCAGTGAGTTTAAAGAGTGGTATGATAGTCTTTGTGTTTCTCAGGGGGGGGGGACCTCCCCTCGATGAGTCTTGACAGACTTTATGTCTTAGGAAGGACCTCCCTCGATGAGTCTTTTGACTCCTTGGAGGCCTGAATAATAATAATAATAATAATAATAATAAAATATTTTTCTAAATAGTTCTGTCTTTTCTTATATATTTCTTATCACATTAAACATTCAATTTAATTGCAATGATTGTGGTATAAGGATATCATAAGTATGAAAGTAAAAGCATTTATTCATCCAACTAGTTTTTTATGCATGGTGGCATTGTTCAACAGGAAATGGATGAAAGAGGAATACAGTGCTGCAAAGGACATAATTGAGATATTCAGAGAGCATTCATCAAGGTGCTTCATCCTCAGTGTGAAATCAGAAGCTCAAGCACATAAAGAGTGAAATGTGAGAGGACTTAATGAGCAAGAGGGTATATGAGCAGTTGAGTAATCTAAATGTCAGTAAGGCAATAGGACTTGATGACATATTACCAAACATGTCTTAAGGAAATGTTCCAAGGAGATGGAGATAGAGATAGCAGGAGTCTTGGATTACCTGTTTAACAAGAGTTATGCAACAGCACAAGTCCACAAAGGAGTGGAAGGAAAGTAAAATTGTTCCATGAGAAAGGAAGTTATGATATCCTTATATAAGCATCTGGTCATAGCCAGTTTTGAATACTGGTTCTCAGCTTTGGTCACTGAGATTTAGTAGATTATATCATGATTGCTTAATTGCAGATATTGTAGTTTGTTTGTTGAGCTGACGAAACAAAAGAAGGATAGAAGACAGTTGAAATTTATAAATTCATTCATTGTATAGATAATGAGGAACCCTCTGTTGCAGTTGGCTGAGTCATTACTACTATTAGCATAATAAGAACAACACAAATGCCTACAATTCACAATTTAGATGGAAAAGCAGAACACACTTCCATTTCTAGATACACTTGTCACACTTCTTCCTCCTGGCAGTTTTCCTTCACTGTTTACTGGAAACTGCCAATATATACACATAAACTCCTACCACCACCCAACACAAAAACTAGGTGTCATTATTACATTAAAACAGGGCTTTGAAGATTTGAACCAATGAACAAGCACTTAATGATGAATTAAAAGTTATCAACAATGCCTTTCTAAAAAATGGTTACAGCCAAAATACTATCAACAAAATTCTGCACAAGACCTCACTTAAAAACAAAAATAAACAAGACTACAATAAAACTTTAACCATTCCATACATTAAAAGGATATCAGACAAAATAAACACAATACTACAAAAATACAACTTAAGCCACCTTTAAACCTCCTGCAAAATTAAAGAACTTACTCAACTCATCCAAGTGAGTATCCATTCCCTCCACTGGCCTGCTCTGGGGTATACCGCATTCATTGTACCTGTAATTTTTCCTATAGGGGAAACAGGATGCACAATTCCTATCAGAAGAAAGGAACACAACGACACATTAAATATAATAACTGTGGTGAAGCTGACCTTTCTGATCATGCCCTGAACGCTTTACATAGAATTGACTAGAAAAGCACCTGTTGTTTACATCACACCAAAAGCATGATATGAACATAAATTAAGAAGGCCTGTGAGATTCTTATCAACCACCCTAATCTTAACAATAACGATGGTCTAAAAATTCCAAGAATATCTTCTTCTTTTAGGAAGAAACCATTTTCTGTCCACTGCTGCACAAAGGCCTCCTTTCTCTGTTCTTGGCAATGGTTGACTAATTTTCCCCAACAAAATTTGACAATTGATCACTACACCTTCTTTTAGGATGTCCTTGTCCCCATTTCCCTTCTTTAGAACCTAGTTTGTTAGTATGGTGGTCCATCGCTCAACTTCTCTTCTGGATAGATGTCCAGCCCATTTCCACTTTAGTTGCTCGTGGTGAAGAATGATGTCATTGATGTGAGTCTGGTTTCTTATCCAGGTGTTTCGCTTCTTATCTTTTAATGTGATGCCCAGCATCAACCTCTCCATTTTTCTTTCAGTTGTTATTAATTTATTTGGCAGCACTTTTGTTAGCGACCAAGTTTCACAACCATATGAGATGACTGGAAGTATACACTGGTTAAATGTCTTCCTTTTTAAACAGAGTGGGACATCATTGTTTTGAAAAATGCTATTTATTTCCTTTTGGAGTCCACAGTTTCGATCAATGAGATGACCTAAGTATGTATATGAAGAGATTCTTTCCAAGAAATTGTTTTCTATTATTATGTTTTTTGGTGTTACAAAATGATTAAACATGATTCTAGTTTTTTCTCTGTTTATCTTTAGACTGACTTTTCTGCCTTCATGATATAGGTCTTCTATCATTATATGCAAAAATTATGATATCATCTGCATATCTTAGGCATGTTAAATTTAAATTTCTGTTATTAATTTTTATACCAAGGTTTGTCCAGTTTATATTATTAAATATTTCTCGGACTGCTGTAAAAATTTGGGGTGATACAGAGTCTTCTTGTCGGACACCTTTTTCAATTGATATTTTATTGCGACTTGTGTGAAGTTGGATTGTTGCTGTTCCAGTGAGGTATATTGTCTGGAGGAGGTCCATATATTCTCCAGGAACTCCCTGATTCTGGAGTGCTTTGATTATTGCATTAGTTTTGATGGAATCAAATGCTTTTTCATAATCAATGAAGGCTAAACTGAGAGACAATTGGTTTTCTTCTGCCTTTTCTATTATATGTTTTACTGCATCAATATGATCAATTGTATATTTAGTTTAATCCTTTATCCAAGTGTGACCAAACAAAGTTTGCGCCTGAAAATGTCTTCAGGACTGGGGTAAGGTAGTACAACACCAGGCAACTCATAGCAAAGGTGGACCAAGCTAACATCACTCCTATCTCAGTATCTCCCATAATGCAAAACACATCTCCTTGCAGATATGTATAATGTTATGCATTAAGGGAAGGGCCACTACCCAGACTAGTTTCGACCTTTATTGAGGTCTCTTCAGCGGGAGCCAGGCCCTGAAGTGGAGATACCAGGCAGAAGCAATGGCAGGTCATCTTTACCTATAGGAGTTGCCAAAAGGTGTGCTACCTTTTTATTAAATTACTCTGGATTTAGAGAAAGATGTTGAAAGTTTATTTTTCACTTGGTTAGACTGTAATAAATTTAGTTTAATCCTTTATCCAAGTGTGAGCAAACAAAGTTTGCAACTGAAAATATCTTCAGGACTGGGGTAAGGTAGTGCAACTCATAGCAAAGGTGAAGCAAGCTACCAACACTCCTATCCCAGTATCTCCCATAATGCAAAACACATCTCCTTGTGGATATGTATAATGTCATGCATTAAGGGAAGGGCCATTACCCAGACTAGTTTCAACCTTTATTGAGGTCTCTTCAGTGGGAGCCAGGCCCTGAAGTGGAGATACCAGACAGAAGCAATGGCAGGTTATCTTTACCTATAGGAGTTGCCAAAAGGTTGTTGCCTAAGTTGTTGTACTACCTTACCCCAGTCCTGAAGATATTTTCAGGTGCAAACTTTGTTTGCTCACACTTGATCCTATCTTCATCCTTTATCCTAGGATGAAGTGCGCTTAACTTAGTGAGAAATTGTTGAAGTTCATCCGAAGAGCCTTTCCATACAGCAAAAATGTCATCGACATATCTGAACCAATGAGTCGGTCTGGGAGAAATGTTGTCAAAGATACGTTGTTCAAAATGTTCCATTAAGAAATTGGAGGTAGCAGGAGAAAGAGGATTGCCCATTGCTGTTCCTTCAATTTGTTGATACAACTTATTTTTAAAGGAAAAATAACCAGAATGTATTACAAAATCAAATAAGTTTACAATGTCTGAAGGAAATTCCTGTTATAGTAATTCACTGCTTTCAGAAAGAGGCACATTTGTAAATAAAGAAACAACATCTAAACTGATCATGATATCAGAAACGTCCAAATGAAGATCTGAAATTTTATTTTTGAAATCCAAAGTATTTTTTATATAATTATCAGTTCTTCTAGTCGAAGAGGAGAGTAAATTTGATAAAAATTTTGAGATTTTGTAAGTGGGGCAACCTATACAATCTACAACTGGTCTTAACAGAATGCCTGGTTTATGAACTTTTGGAAGACCATACAATCTAGGTGGACAACTGAAGAAGGTTTTAAGTTTTTCTTTTGATCTTCATTCCATGTAGATACATTATCTATAAGAGAATTAAGTCTCTTCAGTTGACTCCGGGTAGGATCCAATGTAAGAGACCTATAAGTTGAACAGTCGCAAAGTAAAAGAGACATTTTTCTCTCATATTCCTTCCTATCTTGAATCACTACAGCCTTCCCCTTATCAGCTTTCATAATAATTAAATTATTGTTATTCTTCAGTGATTTCAATGCTTTAAACTCAGAGTAAGAAAGATTAGAACGAGGAGGCTTGGCATTAAAAAGAATTTTTGCACATTCAAAACGTAATTTTAAAGCATTAAAACTGAGTTTAAAACATTGAAATCACTGAAGAATTTTGCTACCTCAAGCAATTCATTCAGGTTCTCTATCATTTCCATTTTATCTCCTTTCAAATCATTCATACCTGCCATCGCTATCGTTTCTTTCACCCTTTGCTTTTGCTTCCTAATAGACTCATTTACGTCCTTAATGGTCGCACCAGGTTGGTAAGATTTTGTCAAATTCTCTACTATCACACCTCATACTAACTAACGAATCTCCATACAGCACTCACTCTTTCATTTTGTTTATGCTCACAATCATACTCTTATTTTTCCTGTCATACTTTTTTTTTATTGGCTGGTACACTCGGTAGACATTTGTGCATACCCTCCAGCTGCTGCTTTGTTCTATGTATCGCTCTGCTCAACAGCATGATCTCATTCATTGCATCTATCTCATCTTTTTTATTATCTGTTAAACCATTAATTTGTTCTGTAATAATACCTTCATTCACACTTTCTACATTCACGCCTCACAGCTCTCTGGTACAACCTCAGAATTTCTTATCAAATCGCTATTTTCTACATTCTGAAATTTGACAAAAATATCACACTCACGACCTGAAATACACTTTAATTCTTAATTTTCCTTACATTTTCTACACACATTCACTCCATTATCATCATCTAACCATACTCCAACCGCTCTCCGCAAAGCATACATTTCACAGATAGTACGTTGAATAATCTCCTATATATTGCAGTTATTGAACAAAGATAGTGAACCATTATTACTAGCTGCCATTTTCCTTCTTACCGGAGCCATGTGCACGCTTCTATCGTATTTTATCAAATTAATAATTGAAACACCAAAAACACACAAACAGAGACACACTAAGATATGAAAAGCAAACAAAACTACGTGATATTCAAGCAAAATTGTCAATGATAACTTAAAATAACACTTATCTTATCAGGAGCTCTCAACAAACACTACAGACCACGAGTCCCTCTAGCGGCATATAGTATACTATCCAAGAGAGCAAGGAATCTTGATACTTCTCTTGCATCCTTGTTGTAACATGTAATTAGATTACCGAAAGGACTTCTGTTAACATCTATGCACACTTCTGTATCATGGCTCATACTAATTCTTTCAGAATGTTCTGGAAGAGTTAATAAGATGAGATTAAGAATGAGATTTCTTATAGATAGAAGTTAACATGGATTTGTAAAAAGGAAGTTCTGTTTTAGTAATCTAATTATATTTTATAACACAACTGCAAGAGGGATACACTGTTGAAATGGCACAATGTTTGTATTATGATGTTTCCATTTCACTCACTGGGTTTGAAAAACATTTGGAATAAAGACGCAAAAGTTATTATTATTATTATTCCTCCCGTCACGACGAGAATCGAAATTAGGCCTATTCCAATCGAAGGGCGCAATGTACTGTCGTTCTTCCAATTCAAGTTGTTGAAAGGAGCTTGCCAACCTGCTTAGCAGAGTAGTGTAGTTAATGTATTTGCTCTCCAACCAACCTGTGAGTTCACCTGCTTAGTTTGGATGTTTGTGATTGTGTATAAGTGGATAATGAATTTCATCACCCAATGTGAGACCACCACTCCACTTATCTGAGGCCCGAAGTGGCTTTAAAAAGTTCCATGTTTGGTCTGTGGAGAAGGGTTTCCTGGACAAGTAAAAAAATGAATTTAAAAAATACAAAACTCTTTATTTTACCCACACTACTAAAGGGCTGTAGGTTTATTACTATTATTATTATCAAGGATCCTGTGTAGCTCAGTAGAGGTGGCGTTTGCACTCTACAGCACTTGATCTCATGACAAAAGACTTGTGTTCGAATCTAGTCGCTGACTGGATCCTGAGTTAGTCGATCTCTGGCATAGGCAAGCATAAGCGGATTTTTCATCCCGTTAAACGCAAGAAAATTGGTCATCGAACCTACACTATTTTCAGACATTAAAAATATTGTGTTAGAGACCACGAGATGGTGGCACTTGCTAGCCGCCTTCTTCACTGCATACTGATTAATTAGTGATAGCCTTGGGCCAGCTACTCTGATTGGTTACCACTGTAGATTGAACTGCCTACTCAGTCTCCAAAAGTTAGATATGGCTAAAACAGCCTCGCCTACTTCCTATATGGGAACAAAAAGGTGTTAGATGATTTTAATTATTATTAAAATCTGACCCCCATGGGGGTCAGAGACTCATCATGGGAGGTAAACACTATTACTCATCCAACCGTGCTTTAAACTGATTCAATGCAAAAAATTCCATTGCATAAAGGTGGTTCCAACACTGCTGTTGTAAATTACCGACCGATTAGCATATCAGGAATCATTGTCAAGGTCTTAGAGAAATTAGTCAAGAAAAGAATACAGGATTGGATAGATGAAAATGGGATATTGTATGGGGGACAACATGGTTTTGTGAAGGGTAGATCATGCCTCAGTAACTTGCTCACGTTTTATAACACAGTGACGGCTGAACTGGATAGGGGTAATGGGTTTACAGTGATACTACTGGACCTTGCCAAGGCCTTTGACAGGATACCACATGGAACCCTAATCAGTAAACTGGAGCAGATGGGGATAGATATAGGGTTGGTAAGATGGATAGGAGGGTGGTTGAAGGAGAGATACCAGAGAGTGGTTTATTCAGGAGTGGAGTCAAAAAGACGTCTTGTGACTAGTGGAGTGGCGCAGGGCTCTGTTCTTGGACCACTGCTTTTCAATTTGTTCATCAATGATATTGGAAAGGATTTGAGAGGAAGTGTTCACTTGTTTGCTGATGATGCAAAGTTGGGTAGAGCAATTGTGAGTGCACAGGATGTCAAAATTTTACAGGATGATTTGAATAGTTTGGAGAACTGGGCTAGGAAAAATGGATGTCAGTTTAATGTGGCAAAGTGTAAGGTTATGCACTTTGGGGTGAAAGAATAGCAGCAGTATATCGCATTGGTGGAACCATACTCCAGGAGATTGAGGCCAGGGATTTGGGAGTGCTGGTGGATAGAGAGTTGAAGTTTAGGGGCACATTGCAAAAGTGACTAAAACAGCTCACCAAATCACTTGGCTTATGAAAAATACTTTAACATGCAGAGACAAACAAGTTGTTGTTCCTCTGTATCGAGCCTTGATAAGACCCCATCTGGACTTCTGTGCCCAGTTATGTGCACCAAGGTTTCTTCGTGATGGGGAGGAAGTGGAGAGGGTCCAGAGACGAGTGACCAAGATGATAGCAGGTCTGTGGAATGAACCTTATGAGAATAGGTTGAAGATTTGTGGGTTGCAGAAATTGGACGATAGGCGAAGGAGGGGTGATATGATTGAGACATTCAAATTACTGAAGGGTTTTTATAAGATTGATCCAGAAGATATTTTTGAAAATATGACTGGTGGTGGGAGGACTAGGGGCCATGCATGGAAGCTGGGCAAGAGCGTGGTTGACAAGGGTGTTCGAGCTAGGTTTTTTACTTGGAGAGTGGTGAATGAGTGGAATAAGCTTCCAGAGTCTGTTGTGGGTGCTACGACCGTGAATGAGTTCAAGGCAATAGATACTGTGTGAATGTTGAATAGTTGTTCCAGACATGATGTTAGGGCCTCCCTCGATGAGTCTGTCGACTCCTTTGAGTTTCCCGGAACAATAATAATAATAATAATAATGTGTCTACATTCACAACACACTCAGGCAATGCATTCCACTCAAAAATGACTCTCCACGCAAAAAACCTGCATCTCACTCCTTTGCTCACACCCTCCTTATAGTTTCCAGAGATGACTCCCTTGTTCTACTCCCCTTTCCCATTCTATGAAAAATCTCTTCCATGTCAAACTGATAACAACCCCTGCCTAGCTTATACCTCTCAATCATATCCCCCCTCTTCCTCCTATTCACCAGACTCTGCAACTTACATTCTCTCAATCTGTCCTTGTACTCCACATTCCAAAGACTACTGACTACCTTTGTGAATCTTCTCTAGTCCCTTTCCAAAATATCCTATCACCATGAAAAACCTGCGACCAAATATGTGCACAATAATCCATATGATGCCTGTTCAAGACCTTATACAATAGCATGGTAACCTCTCTATGCATATCAGGGTCTTCCACATCATTGTCATTATCCGATGTGACATCTTCACAACTTGTTCAATGTGGTCCATGAATTTCAGGTCCTTGTCCATCACTCCTAGATCTCTCATCTCCTCTACTTCCTTGAAAGTTTCCATACCAAGTTTATACTTTGCATCCCATCGTTGCTTACCAAATTTCAGAACCTTACACTTTGCAACATTGAACTTCATTTCCACTTACCTGCTAATTCATGCAATTTATTCAAGTCTTGACTCTGCATTGCTCTCTTCAGTTTTTCATCATCTGTGAACAGCTTCATATCACTACTTAAACTCATTCCAATATAATTTATTTATTTATTTATTTCGTATGGAGTTCCCCCCATTTCCTCCCCATCCCTTAGGACAGAATGAGCTCTCCTAACAAGAGATTAAGTATG
The DNA here is from genome assembly GCF_054136105.1 of Typopeltis vanoorti. Taxonomy (NCBI): domain Eukaryota; kingdom Metazoa; phylum Arthropoda; class Arachnida; order Uropygi; family Thelyphonidae; genus Typopeltis; species Typopeltis vanoorti. The sequence continues at coordinate 97,717,377 of NC_143569.1, forward strand.
TATTTTATGACTGTAGATCCATATGTGTTTACGGGGCCATTTTGCCTGTTCTGAGGGATGAAAAACTTGAGTTTCAGGGTGAAAAAAATCCTCTAACTCCATATGAGACCAGTTAACTTACCTTTAGTCAAAAGGGAACAGATAAAGATTCCTCACATCTTGGAATCGAACCCAGGTCTTTTTTAACCAAAGGGCTTCGACTATACCAACTGAGCTATGGAGGCTCTATTTCTCATTAACATACAAAGTGAACAACAATGGTCTCAAAAGTGACCACTGCGGTTCACCACTAGTGAACTTTCTCTTTTGGGATACTGCATCCCCATATACAACTTTCTGATACCCATCTGATAGCCAGTCACCGATCAAACTCAGAAGTCTGTTATCCAGTGCCATCTGTTTCAATTTATTTACCAGCTTGTCATGTGGCAGTCTATCAAAAGCTTTCGCAAAATCCAAGTACAACACTGTATATTTATCTCCCATGCCCAAGATACCTTGTTATAGTATACAAGTTAGTGCAAGTAAGTTAGTGAAACATGATTTTAGTTTAACAAAGACATGCTAATAACCACAGAGAATACTTCTGTTATGAATCCATTTCGATATCCTAATTCTCACCAGTACCTTCACCACAACTCCAGATTGGCCTATAATTTGAATCTACAGCCTTATCACCACCTTTATGCAGTGGAACAATTTTAACCTCCTTCCACTCCCTTGGAACCTGTGATGAAAGGTTTACAATCTTTTGTGGGTGGGAATCACATGAAAAAAAAAAAAAAAGAGATAGATACAGAAGAAAATGCTTATACAGTGAAAAAAAAAAAAAAAGATTGAACCATAGATTAATAAAATGCACCAGGGAGTGCACAAAGGTTATTGAAGATGAATCATTTTAAGCAGAATTAAGATATGTGGCAGCTGCAGTGGTCTTTTCATATTCACTCTTATGGTAACTAAATAATAGTATATTATATAATCACTTAATTATGTAATTATTTAATTAATTAAATAATAGTAATATATTATATAAAACACAATGTAAAAACCATTGTATACTTTTTTCTCTTCTTACAGACTTTTGCCAATGTCACTTATGATTACTGGAATAGCGAAAGTAATGTGATAAACAAGAGAATCAAAGTCTACAATTTAACAATTCCTCGCCATTCGTATTCTTTCGAGATACGACAAGAAGATAATCAAAAAGTTGGTGTTTATGCAATGACTCTCACGGGATCCAAAATGGTTGCTAAAAGAAAATCACTTGCTAATTATGTAAGCTCTATAAAATCATTATATTGCAGCTAATAGTTAGATTATTCATATTTTATTCTTTGGTCTGAAATAGTGTTTTTCAACTGCTGATATGCTTACCATTGGTGGTTCATGGAAAAAGATTTCATGTGTGAATAATGGACTGTTGAATATTTTAAATTTATGAAATTGTGAAAATTAGAGTATTAAAAAGAACCCTTCTAAAGATAAATAATGACATATTTTACCTATCTCTTTTCATTCCAACAGGAGGTGAAAAATCCTACTATTTTTGAACAATAGTAAAACTACGTTTGAAAAATATTTGAAAATCAACATTGATTTTCAAATATTTTCTTTGTTCAAGCTTCAAGCAGATTGCTATATGTTTTTCAGAATGCTTAAAATTGTGAGTGAGTCTTATCTTACATTGTTTCCTATTCCTTCCTGGTCAACTTTATTACAACACAGTGTTGCTGTCAACTTTATTACAAAACAGTGTAACAGCAACAGTGTTACTGTTAACTGTTTTGTAATAAAGTTACTATAGAATATTAAGAATTTATAACAAAACACACTGTTTTGTTATAAAGCAACAATATGCATTGTTGCTTTATAAAGTTACTATAGAACATTGAGAATTTAGCAATGGTTTGCATCAATCGACATAATCCATGCTTTGTGTGCCAGCTCGCATAATTTAATGTCACATCACCATTTCCTTTCATTCAGTTTCTAATTTCTGTCACTACTATATTACCATTATGTTTTCTTGTGATTTATTGCATTTAAATAATCAATAATGCAATTTATTGCATTATTGATTACAATCAAATCACATCACCATTAATATAGTATTTTAATAGTTCATTTTGTATTATGCATATTTTAATAACTGGTAAATCAATATACACATAATCAGATATCATGCTGGTTCTCCAGTAAAACAAGGCCTCCATAAGAGTTGGCTAATGGAATATCCCTCAACAGAAATATTGCCTAGGTAATAATGAGCTGAGCATAAGAGCGGTGATATTGAATGGCATAATAACGAGAATGTGTGACAAGAGAGGACTGGTATGTGTGGATGCTTGGAGTGCGTTTGAGGAAAGAGAGGAATTGTATGCGAGAGAGACCGCTTACATTTGAATGAGGAAGGACGTAGGTATCTGGAGAGATTGCTGTTCTGAACGAGTCAGTGTGTCCCAGGGAGGATGATAGCAGGGGTGGCCTCTTGTGGGAATGGATACTTGAGAAAAGGGAGACGATGTCAAGTGGCACTGAGCCCAGTGGAGTCTAGAAGGGATAATGCTGGGTATAGAAACAACGGCATTTATATGTTTTATACTAATGCCAGGAGTATCCGGAATAAGGGAGAGGAATTGGTGGCGCAGATAGCATCAGCCTGGCCAAAAATTACTGGGATCACTGAGACGTGGTTGACAGAAGGGGATATAATAACAGGAAATGAAGTCGCTGGGTATAGCATTTTTCGTCAGGATAGGAGGGGAAAGCGTGGTGGTGGTGGTGGGGTACTGCTTATGATAAGTGATGACCTATGTCCTCTAAGAGTGGAGAATTTGGAAGGGAGTGACACTAATGATTTTGAAAGCATATGGTGTGAGGTGGAGATGGGCAAAACAGGATATTTGGTGGGGTGTTGCTACAGACCCAGGAGCACAGAGGATGGGGACCAGGAGATGTTTAGATAGCTAAGTTTGGCAGGTGCAAGAAGAATGTTTGTTATGGGGGATTTTAACTTCAGTAGTATAAATTGGAGAGAGGAAGATGCATGTAGCAATAGGGGAATGAAATTTCTAGAATTCTTGAGGGACAAATGTCTTAGGCAACATGTAACAGAGGGAACACGAGGTTCAAGAGTTTTGGATTTGGTTATAGCATCAGAAGAGTTGATAATAACTGAGATGACATCTCTCCCACCAGTTGGAGAGAGTGACCATATGATTTTGACTTGGAAAATGAATAGACATGCAGGAGTATCAAAGAGACGGGAACTTATGTGGAATTATAAAGCAGGTGATTATAATAGTCTTAGACGTCAACTTCGGGAAGTTTCATGGAGGGAGGAATTGGAAGGCCGGGATATCATTAGTGCGTGGGAAATTGTGAAAGAATATTTGTTAGGAGCAATGGTAAGTTGTATACCACGAGTGAAGAAGAGGACATGATTTGGAGTAAAGTGGATGACAAACAATATTAAACAGGAATTGCATGCGAAAAAGAGGCTATGGAAGAGATATAAGGAGAGAGGTGAAGAGAGGATGCATGAAGAATATAAGACACAGGCGAGAAGAGTGACTAGTGTGGTATGGAAAGTGAAACTGGAATATGAGAGGAGGTTGGCCCTAAGATCCAAAGAAAATCCTAGGGAATTTTTTAGCTATGTGGCCAGTAGGAGGAGAAATGACTGTGGAAGAATGATATTGTGGGATAAAAATGGGAATAGGGTGACTGATGCAGAGGACATAGTGGAATTGTTCAATGAACACTTTATTGGAGTATTTCATCCTAGAGGAGTCAGTTTTAATGCAAGAGGGATAGGGCTGGTTCGAGTTTTAGAGGTACAGGAGGGGAGTGTGTTTCAGATACTGAGTACTCTGGATGTCAGTAAAGCTGTGGGACTGGATGGTATTTCACCATGAGTTTTGAGAGAATGTGCTAGGGAATTGACAGTGCCTTTAACGTGGCTTTTCAATGAAAGTCTGGCTTTGGCAAAGGTGCCCAGGGAATGGAAGGAAGGTAAAATAGTGCCATTGCATAAGGGTGGTAAGAGAATGGAAGTGTCTAATTATAGGCCAGTCTGTGTGTCATCAGTAGTTGTTAAGATCTTGGAGAAAGTAGTGAGGGACCGTATACAGCATTGGGCAGATGAGGGTAATGTTATCTGTGAGAATCAACATAGATTTGTGAAAGGGCGCTCTTGTTTTAGCAATATGCTAGCCTTTTATAATAAGTTACAAGAACATTAGATGAGGGGAAGGCATATACTGCAATTTTCTTAGACTTAACAAAGGCATATACAGCAATTTTCTTAGACTTAGCAAAGGCATTTGACAGGGTGCCACATGATAAGCTGATATTTAAGTTGCAGCGCATGGGTCTGGATGTCAGATTGGTCAACTGGATTCAGGATTGGCTGTCTGATAGGTATCAGAGAGTTGTGTATGGTGGAGCAGTTTCAAGGAGGCAGAGGGTTACAAGTGAGGTCCCACAGGGCTCAGTACTAGGACCTATATTGTTTAACCTTTATATCAATGACATTGCCAGTGGATTGCAAGGGGATATTCAGTTGTTTGCGGATGATACGAAGCTAGGAAGGATTATTAGTAATAGTGCAGATGTGGTAGCCCTGCAAGAGGATTTGAATAAGCTAGATAGATGGGCAAATGAATGTGGATGTTAGTTTAATGCAGCAAAATGTAAGGTCTTGAGGTTTGGGAAACATCGATGGAATGCATCATACTCTATGGGAGGAGTTATGCTGGAGAAAGTAGAGGAGACAAGAGATCCGGGATTGATGGTTGATAGAAACCTGAAGTTTAGGGGACATATTGCAAAGGTGGTGAAGGTAACACAGAGGATTGCTGCAATTATGTGAAGGACGCTGACCTGCAGAGATAAGAGGGTTATCATTCCATTGTATAAGTCTCTGATCAGATCACACTTGGACTATTGTTCTCAGATTTGGTCTCCAGGATTTGAAGGGGATAAATTAACTGTGGAAAGGGTACAAAGATGGTTTCAGGACTGTACAAGGATAGTTATGAGGATCGGCTGAGGGAATGTGGACTGCAGAGTTTAGTGGATAGAAGAAGGAGAGGTGATACGATTGAGACTTTTAAATTGTTGAGAGGTGGTTACAGGGTTGACACTGGGGAGTTCTTTCACTTGGTTCAACAGCAGGAAGGAGTCATGACAAGATGCCATCCCGAAGTTACGAAAGGAAACTGTGAGCAAGAGGGTGAGGAGTGGTTTCTTTGCGTGTAGGGTGGTTGAACCATGGAATGCATTGCCTGATGGAGTTGTGAGAGCGAGAACGGTCAATGAGTTTAAGGAGTGGTATGATAGACTTTGTGTTTCTTAGGGGGGGGAATCTCCCTTCGATGAGTCTTGACAGACTTTATGTTCTTAGGAAGGACCTCCAACGATGAGTCTTTCGACTCCATGGAGGCCTGAATAATAATAATAATAATATGAAAATATGTGCTATTATTACATTTTATCCAAAACCTAATGATGAACACTATTTCTGAAGATTACAACCACAAATTCAGATGAATCAACATGTGGCAATTTGTATAACTGACAACTTTGAGTAGAAAACAGGTACACATTCAAATTTTTGAATCGTGAGCTAAAGGGTCATGTTGTCGCACTCAACAGGATAAAGGGCTATGCTAAGTGAATTGTGTTTGAAGGAAGCTCTTTTTGTGAAGGAATAAAGTTGCAAAGTTGGATGTCTTGTAGTATTCAAAGACATCATCTAGATGATTTCACGCAAGAAAGAATTATTAGAATTATTAACACACACCCCATGGATAGAACATGTAAACCAAATGGCCAACACCCGATATCCTAAACAAATACTAAAATATATGCCAATTGGAAAGAAAGGCAGGGTAGACCTCAAAAAAGGGATATTGGATGGGTAATGAGACTGGAACAGACCAATATCGGCTATACCCATAATTAGTGTTATGATGAAGAATTATTAGAAAGCTTGAAGAAGGCAACAGAATTACTGATATTGTCAGAGAGTTTGGAATCGCACATAGCATTGTATCCAGACTCTGGAAAGCATTTCAAAACCAATGGAATGTGTTCAAACATTTGCTAAGAGGTCACCACAGAGCATGATGACAGATCTTTGGTTATAACAGCAAAACATAATTGACGCATGACGCCAAGTCAGCTTGCAATGCAGCTCCATTCAAGCACAGGTACACAGATATCTTGACAAACTGTAGCATCATGTCTGCAACAAGTAGGCTTATATGCCCGAAGACCTGTAGTCTGGGGCCTTTATCCAGAGCTCATCGTAGAGCATGTTTTCAGTGGTGTTGTATCCATAAAAATTGGACATGACACCAATGGACTAATGTACTCTTTAGAGATGAGAGTCGTTTTAGTCTTTCCTCTGATTCTAGGCACTACCTGATCTAGCATGAAAGTAGTATTGCTTACCATCATGAGAATGTTCTTGAAAGGGATAGATACAGCAGTGGTGGGGTCATTGTTTCGGGAGGCATTATGCTTAATGGATGTATCGAGCTACAAGTGCTGGATACATCCATTAAGGTTATATGAATATGACTAGTGAAAAATATTGCAACAAAGTTCTTCAATCATGTTCAATTGTTCCATGGTGCTACAGGCAAAGGAATTCATTTTTATGCATGACAATACCACACCACATCATACATGAGCAGTGGAGATACTTTTGGAGACTGAAGATATTAATTGAATTGAGTGGCCAGCACACTCCCCAAATTTCAACCTCATAGGACATGTTTGGGGACACGGTATGGAAATGCATTGCTGCTCAAAATTCCTCTCTAGAACAGAAACAACTCCTTATCCTTGCCCTGAAGGAGGAGGAGTGGGCCAGTTTTCCTCAAGAACTCCTAAATCACTTGTTGTTAAGCATGGTAGGACATTGTGAGGGCTGCATTGCAGTTTGGGGTGGATATATTCCATAACTGAAATGTCTTTCTGCATAGTTTTCTGTAAGCACTGTACATTAATTCCTTCACTACATCCTTAGGAAATTTGTAATATGCCAAAAATGCATGGCAATTTAATTTGTACAAACGTTATAACACATTTTTTGTATAATGTAATTTATTAGTATGCTGGCAATAAATTTATGTCCATATTTGGCTGTTGTAATGAAAAATTTTTTATATACATTTAAAAATGTAGTTCATCCTTAGCTTTTAGACGTCAATGTATAAGAAGTATCATCAGAAAAGAAGGAAAGCTAAAAGATAATAACAAACAGAAAAGTGACTGCAAAAATGAAGAAAGCTTAACTGATGGGACAATGGTGGTAACGATTGCTTGTATCCAAGAATTAAAGAATGAAATGATTAAGATGAGGTGTATTAAAAATTAAATTAGATGTATGTTGGATACAAACAAAAAGGTCTGAAAGAATAAAATGAAAGATTCTGGAGAAAAGGAAGTAGCAAATGACTTCAGTAGCACTATAAGAAGATTCTATTATAAAACATGTGGCTAATGAGAAGGCACACAAGGAGGGTGTTTTTCAGTAGGAGGATGAACAGGGTGATTGAGGCACTGGAATAAATAGTAAGCATGCAAGGGAGTTAATGGTTGTGGTTAGAACAAATGATTTGGTTGAGCATAGGAATAATGTGAGGTAGATATCAAAAGATTATTGAGGAGAGTGAAAGACAACAGCATAGTAGGAGTAGTTTGTGTGTTTCCCAGCTATGACAGTGATGAGTTGTGGTGGGGAGTAAAGATCTTAAATGGAATTTTAGCAGAAATGTGGGAAGCAAAAGGAGTGCAGTTTGTGAATGTCTGGGATGAGTTTGAGGATGAACCAAATTGTATAAAAGTGATATGACTGCATCTGAATGGTTTTAGAGTACGTCACCTAGAAAGACTGCTGCAATGAAGAATCAATGATGCAAACAAGGTATCAGTGGAAATCAGAGATAATATAAATGAGCAGGAGATTGGACTACGTGAGATCATGCTGCTGATAATGGTGGGGGAATTAGCTTCACACAATGTTAAAATAAAAAAAGGAAAAAGTGGTTTAGTTTATTTGGATTTACAGCCAAAGCAACTCAGGCTATGAGGCCACTGTTATTATGTCTGTTAATTGCACATATGTTCTAATGGCTGGTTTGCCTGCTTTCTTGGATGAAAAACCTGAGTTTCTGGGAGGAAAAACCCTGCCACCCCTGAATTAGACTGGGTAACTCACATTCAGTTGAAAAGTCCTGATAAAGGTTCTTTGTACACTAGACAGGATTCAAACCCAGCTCTTTCCAACCAATGGGCATCATCAAAACCAATTGAGCTATGGGGGCTCTTTGAAAAAAAAAGTGGCAGATTGATCGAATGAGATATTTGGTTGAGTATTGCTGCAAAATAGGAAATGTAGAGGTTGAAGACAAACAAATGTATAGGTAACTTGGCTTAGAGAGCAAGCAAAGGGTAATTATTATGAGTGATTTCAATTACAGCAATATAGATTGGAATGAAGAGATAGCATCAGAGAATAAGAAGAATGAATTTATTGTGTTCTTAAGAGACAACAATCTTTGGCAGTATGTAATGGAAGGTGCACACGAGGTTAAAAGTATTATATCTGGTTATATAATCAGAGGATATGATTGAAAATGGAGTGTCTAATCTTATCCCAGTTGGTGAGAGTGATCAAAAAGTGATCACTTAGTTTGTAGCCAGTCATATGAGAACTTCTGTTAAGAAGGGATATATGCGGAAGTATAAGGCTCGTGATTATGAAAAGCTTAGGAGACAACTGGGAACTATAGTGTGGCATGTGGCAGTAGATTTGAGCTGTGGTTAAAAAAAAGTGTTCTTAAACAGTGTAGAGAAAATGTAGCACAATTTGTGACTTCTGTCACAAATTGTGCTACATTTTTTTTCAGTAATACAAATGTTCTTTAGTGGTGCTGCTTTTAGAGTTTACTTGTTGTTTATATTGTATTATTTTTGGGTTACCGAGAAGGCAAGAGCAAAGTCAGACGCATCTGCGGTGGAAGAGAAGAAGATAAGTTTTCATTATTTAGTATAGTTAAATATAGTTTATACTTATAGTATTGCATAAGTAAATTAGCTTACAGTAGAGCGTATAACATAGTATTTAAGAGTATGGTCATCTATCAACAGGATCAGAACTAACCAGGGCAGATGTGGCTACCTACTGCATAAATGGAGACTGTCAGACCACCCTTATTGTGACTGTTCCCCTGTGACCTAGACAATCATATTGTGAATGACTGCCCAAGGCACCAATTTCATGGTGGTGGCCTCCAGGACATCCACGAGGTGACAGATAAGGTTGGAATCTATCGATGGGAGGCTGTGTGCTCGATTGGAGAATCTGTACTGGAGGAAATAAGGAAGACAAAGAGATCTGGGGGTGATGATTAATAGAAACCCAAAATTCAGGGGACATGTTGCAAAGGTGGTGAAGGTAACTCAGAGGATTGCTGCAATACTGAGAAAGGACGCTGACATGCAGAGATAAAAGAGTTATCATTCCATTGTATAAGACCCTGATCAGGCCACACTTTGTTCTCAAATTGGTTTTCTTTTAAGATGGTTTTAAAATGTATGCCACAACTTCCTTTGTGTTTCCTCTCATTTACTGTTCGTAATGAAATATGAATTTATATAAATTATCCATGAAAAATAATAACCTGGTTGGTCAAGTGGTTAGCATATCCCCTCTCCTGCCAAAAGGCTGCAGGTTTGAATCCCGTGGACATGGATGTTTGTGACTGTTCGTGAAAATACTAGTCATTGTGGTTGGCGGTTGATGGCATTGGTGTAGGTGATGAAGGTAGTTGCAGTTCATTGTAGTTGGTAGATTGAGTGGTGGAGATGGAGAGTTGTAGAGTAGGTGCCCTCCCTTTTCGAGCCTTTAGACTCCCTGGAGGTTTTACATAATAATAATAATAATAATAGTTTATCAGTAAAGACAAATAATAAAACTCACGAAAACAAGAAAGTAAGTAGCACTAGATGTGGAACCAGACTCACTTCTCACAATGCTTTCAGTCACATGATTCGGTCTTTGCAAGTTACTTGTATTTTTCAAATAAAGTATTAAAATCATTTTAATTATTTAAAATGTTCAAGTATTTTATTATCTCTCACCTCTCTGCTGCATTCCTCATATGAGAGATAGGTCCAGTCTTCTATATTTTTCATCCACTCCAGTCTTTGTCTTTCTCTCTTTCTCTTTCCCTCAAAAGTTCCTTCGAGAAGTGTCCTTTGTAGACAGTTATGTCTCAGAATATGTCCAAAATATCCGACTTTTCTATTTTTAATTTCTTTCATCAGGCTCCTGTTTACGCCTGCCATCTCTAGTATCTCTTCATTTGTCTTTTTGTCTTTCCATGATATTCTCATAATTCTTCGCAGCATCCACATTTCAAAGGCCTCCAGTTTTTTCACGCTCAGATTGGAGAGTGTCCACGTCTCTACTCCATATAATAATTAGACCATATGTAGCATTTGGAGATTCTTAGTTTTGTTTTCAGATTTAATTCTCTAGATGTTAGTAGATTTTTCACCCTGTTGAAAGTTGACCTTGCAATTTCAATCCTTTTTCTAATTTCATCTTCTGTCCTGCCATTTTCTGTGATCAAGTGTCTGAGGTATATGTATTTTTGCACCTATTCTAATTTATTTCCTTTTATATTGATGCATATTTGTGGTATTTTCTTTTCTCTTGAAATTATCATTTTTGTCTTTTTAAAGTTGAAACGGAGGCCATACTGTTCGCTATACTTGAGGGAATCATCTATAAGAGTTTTGAGGTCATATTTGTTTTCAGCTAGAAGAACTGTGTCATCTGCATATCTTAGGTTATTAATATTTCTGCCCCCTACAGTGATTCCTTTGAGGTTACTAATTTTATTAAATATTTCTTCTGTGTACAGGTTAAAGAGAATCGGAGAAAAGACACAGCCTTGTCTCACACCTTTCTGAACTGGGAATTCTTCTGAGATCTCTCTCTCTATTTATTCTCAAAGATGCAGTCTGTTCCCAGTAAAGATTATTTAATAGCCTAATGTTTTTTCCATCCATGCCTATTTTTGAAAGGATATCAATTAATTGTTCATATTGGACATTGTCGAATGCCTTTTTGTAATCTATAAAGCAGAGGTACACATCTTTTTGTTTTTCTAGATATATTTCTATGATGGTTCTGACATTGAAAATACCTTCTCTTGTACCTACATTTTCCTTGAAGCCACTTTGTGTATCATTTATTTCTATGTTTATTTTTCTTTTATTTCTTTCAAGAATAACTATAGGAGGACTTTTGATTTTTGACTGATGAGGCTGATTGTCCTGAACTCTTCACATCTTGTAGCTTTTGATTTTTTGGGAATTGGAATGAAAATTGAGTGATTAATATCTTTGAGTAGAAATCCAGTCTTGTATATTTTATTGCATAGTTTTGTTAGAAATTTCAGTCCTCCTTCATCAAGAGCCCTCAACCATTCTGCCAAGATGTTATCTATTCCTGCAGCTTTATGTGTTTTTAGTTTTCTGACGGCATTCTCAATTTCATAGAGTAAAATGGATGGTCCTTCTAAATCAGTCTGTTCAGGAATATCATTTTTTTGTTGTTCATATAATTTCCTTGTGTATTCAATCCATCTTTCCATGATTTCTTTTTTATCCATTAGAGTATGGTCTCTAATGACACTTGCATGATTTGCTGTATTTGTCCTGCTTGTCATTTCTCTGATCTTTTCATGCATTTCTCTGCTTCTGTGTTTTCTATCAAGGTTTTCTATATCTATACATTTATATTTAATCCATATCCATTCCTCTTTGGCTTTCCTGCATTTTTTTTTTCTTTATTCATGCTTTTATATTCAGGTTTGTTCTTTTACTTTTTTCTTTGTTCCATCGATGTCAGTATTTTTTCATTCATCCAAGGTTTATTCCTTTTCCTTTTTAATTGTGGGAGTGTATTTTTGGCTGCTTCATTGATGCTATTCTTGAATGTTTGCCAGTTCATGTTAATTTCATCAATTGGTGTTCTGTTTTCTGTGTGAGTTGTGGTGTCAGACTTATTAAGGGATTTTGTGAATTCTTTTATAAAGCAGTCTTTAACTTCTTGGTTGTTAAGTGAGTCTGAATTATAAGTTTCTCTTATGAATGGTTGGCTTGGTATCTTAAGTTTTATTTTGATTTTTGCAATCACTGGGTTGTGGTCTGATTCTATGTCTGCTCCAGGATATGTTTTTGTTTGTGTTATTGCATTTCGGAATCTTTTGCTTATTATAATATAGTCAATTTGGTTTCTATAGATGTCCCCAGGGTTTTTCCAGGTATATAGTCTTCTGGGAGGATGTTTAAACAGTGTGTTGGCAATTATTAGGTCATTGGTTTCACAGAATTGAATTAATCTTTCACCTCTTTAATTTTTGATTCCAAGCCCTTGGTTTCCCATGCAAATTGAGAATTTTTCTGAGCCCACTTTTGCATTCAAGTCACCCATCATTATAATAACATCATCTGACTTAGCACTGGAGATTGCAGTTTGGATGTCTTCATAAAATTGTTCCAACTCTTCATCTGGGTGATCTTGGGTTGGCGCATATGCTTGGATAATATACAGGATTGAATGGTGGTGCAGTTATTTTGGCTGTTATGATTCTGTCATTTATAGGCCAATATTCCTGTAGAGATTTTGCAATTCTATTACTTAGGACAAGCACTACTCCATTAAGGTGTAAGTCACTGCCAGAGTAGATTATAGTGTGATTTTTTCTTCTTATTATGCCTGTATCTGTCCACCTCACTTCACTGATACCTGCAATATCAGCCTTCATCACTTCTAATTCCTGGAGTTACAGCATTCTTTATTGCTGATACCCTCATACATACATACATACATACATACATACATACATGTGCCTTAAACACATTCAAATTCTCTGCAGACACCATGCTCTCAGGCAATGCATTCTAATAATTCACAAATCTCCATGCAAAAACACTTCTCACTCCCTTGCTCACACCTCCTTATACAAGTTCCAGGGATGATCTCTTGTTCTCCCCCAATCGTCCTCCATTTTATGAAAACCTATTCAATGTTAATCCTCTACCAATCCGTTACCAACTTGTATGTCTCTATCATATCATGCCCTTCCTCCTATCCATTAGATTCTGCAATTTGCATTGTCTCAACCTTTTTTCATATTCAACATTCCAAAGATCAAAAACTATTTTGGTCAATCTACTCTGGACCTTCTCCAACATTTCTTCATCCTTTTGAAAACCAAATGAGCAAATCTGTGCACAGTAGTCCATATGTGTCCTAATCAAGGTCTTGTACAATGGAACCAGAATCTTCTTAATTGTACAAGCTAGTCCTCCACATTATTGCAAGAATTTGTTGTGTTATCCTCACGTTCTCTAAATTTCATATTGTTTCTTTTTTTTTTTTTAGAAAATGTTTTCCTTCACAATCATGAAATGTCTCTTTCCTTAATCTCCTCCTCCTCTTCTTCTTAACTTTCTTCTTAACCATAAGTCCCTTCCTTCACCACTGATCTTTCATTATGAAAATCAAATGTTTATTTTAATTTCCCTTGATACTGCAAGGTAATCTAACCAACAATTTTCACCTTTTTTTCTTTCAGCTTGGAGATTAAGTAAACTCCTTGCTTATTATTATTACTATATTCAATTAATAGACTTCACAGTCAAAGAGTAACAAGAAGCATGAAATCAAAAAATGAAATATTTGACTTTCAAAGGAGTCTAATTTGAGCCTTATCCAATGGCCTAGGAATAGACTGGATATCATCATCATATTATTATTATTATTAAACAAGACCTCATGGAGTCAAAGACTCATCTGGGAGGTCCTTTTATCACACACACAGCTCATCATACCGTGTCTTAAACACATTCAAACGACTTGCAGACACCACACTCTCAGGCAAGGCATTCCAATCATTCACAACTCTGCACGAAAAAAACCTGCCTCTCACTCCCCTACTCACACCCTCTTTATACAGTTTACAGGGATGACCTCTGGTTCTCCCCTGATCTCCCACTATTCTCTCTAGAACTTCTCCACCATTGATCTTATAACAACCCCTTACCAACTTGTAGGTCTCTATCATATCTTCCCTCTTCCTTCTCTCCACCAGACTCTGCAAATTACATCTTTTCAATCTTTCTTCATACTCAACATTCCAGAGGTCAGAAACTACCTTAGTCAGTCGCCTTTGGACCCTTTCCAACATCTCTTCATCCTTCTGAAAACCCGGTGACCAAATCTGGGCACAATAGTCCATGTGTGGCTTAATCAGAGCCTTATACAATGGAACAAGAATCTCCCTACTTCTACACATCAGTGTATTCTGCATCATTCCCAGAAGTCTTTGTGTTGTCTTCACAAAGACTTTTGGCGATGTGTCCCCTAAATTTTAGATCCTTATCCACTATCACCCCCCAGATCTCTTATTTCCTATACTTCCAACAATATATTCTCACCAAGCATAAATTCTACATCCCATCTTTGTTTTCCAAATTTTAAAACCTTACATTTTGCAACATTGAACTCACATCTCCATTTGCTTACCCAATCACTCAATTTATTCAAGTCTTCTTGCAAGGCTACAACATCTTCACTACATTTTATGGTTCGTCCCAACTTTGCATCATCTGCAAACAACTGAATATCTCCATCCAAATCTTCGCCAATATCATTAATATACAAGTTAAATAGTAATGGCCCTAAAACAGACCCCTGAGGCACTCCACTAGTGACTTTCCTTTTCCTGGATATCGCACCCCCATACACAACTAGTTGATACCTATCAGATAGCCAGTCTCCAATCCAATGCACTAATCTAATATCCAACCCTATCTGCTCTAGTTTGTCTGTCAACTTATCATGAGGTACTCTATCAAAAGCTTTTTCAAAATCCAAGTATATTACTGCGTATCCTTCTCCTCTGTCCAAGGAAGTAGTAACTTTATTGTAATAAGTAAGTAGATTACTAAAACATGACCTCCCTTTAGCAAATCCATGCTGTCCATCAAATATTATACCATTGTTGTCAACCCAACTCTGGATCCTAGTTCTCACAAGCTTCTCCAACAACTTAACCACAACACTTGACACAGAGAGAGGCCTATAGTTTGATGCTTGAGTTCGATCACCTCCTTTATGAAGTGGCACAATCTTGCCCTCCTTCCACTCTTTAGGAACTTGACCAAGTGCAAGACTCGTATTAAAAAAATATGTCAAGGCAGGTGTCAACTCTCTGGCACATTCCTTCAGAATATGCGGTGATATATTATCAAGTCCCACAGCCTTATTTATATCTAGTTTGCTCAATTTCCCAAACACCTCTTGCTCACTTACAGTCAGTCTCTCCTCCCCATCATCAACTGCTCTCAATCTCTCCATGAAGTCACATTCACAAGATTGAAAGATCTTTATGAACTGCTCATTAAGTATCTCCACCACACATTCTGCATCAGCTGTCTTTATACCATTTCCTCCAATCAATGTCATCCTTCCATAATCATTCTTTCTTTTGCTGGCTACATATCAAAAGAACTCCCTAGGATTCTTTTTGGCTTCATTAGCTAACTGCTGTTCATACCTCTCTTTAGCTACTCTCACCAACCAAGTCACCCTCCTTGCCTGGTCTTTGTAGACCTCATGAAATTGGTTACTTCCACTTCTCTTATGCTGCCTCCACAATGCCCTTTTTCTCTGTATCGCATGCTTAATCTCTTTATTCATCCATCTCACACCCACCTTGTTTAACCTTCTCACCTTTGGAATACATTTAGACATTGCATCTACAAAATAATTTTTGAAAATCCCCGAAGCTGCATTGATCTCTTTTCCAGCTAACTCCTCATTCCATGCTACACCTGCAAGCTGTCTCATGAGCTCTTCATAATCACATAATCAATATGCTATGAGACGTTAGCATTTGCTATGAGATGTCTCTTAAAATGCCATATTCTGGAGTTAAGTTAGTGTTATATCTAGGTGGCTTAACTTTTCCAGAGGTTTCATAAATGTTCTTGGTATTGCTCCTTAGTGCGCCTATGTCAGTTGCGACACTGTTGTTGCTTTCTTGCTCCAAAATCAATGAATTTCAACCTCTAGATCCCTATACTTTGTCAGTTTTTCATGCACTTTTTCTTCTACTCTACTATCCCTTGGTGTTGTCACATCATTAAGTTGCACATGTTCGACTACAGAGCTGTCTGGCATATTATGTTCAAGATTTCTGTCTGAATTTTATTCTCATAATATCTTGACATTTTGATTTTCAGTAACTTTTTTTAGCTGTGATTTTCAATAACTTTTTTTTTCAGCAGTGCAGCATCTTTCTTGATGCTGCACTGCTGAAGCCATTGCCAAGTTAAGTGATTGTCAACTTTTCCAAGGGATTTTGCAAGTTGGGTAATCGTACTTCATACACAAGCTCCAGCATACAGATTTTGCTACCCAATTATGCCTTTGTTTATAGTCTGCAATCTTGCAGCAAGATTTAATTAGATGGTCCACTGTCTCATCTTTATCTCTGCACATTCGGCATTTGCTATCATTAGAGATCTTTTCAATCCTCACTTTTATTGCATTCATTTGTAGTGCTTGTTCTTGAGCAGAAGTGTCAGACCTTCTGTCTCTTTCTTGATGCTGCACTGCTGAAGTCATTGCCAAGTTAAGTGATTGTCAACTTTCCCTTCAATATCTTTCAATCATTGACCATGGAGTGTTTCATTTTTCCAAGCTTCTGATCTTGCAATTCTATTCTATTCTCCTTGTACTAATTTTACTTCACTCCTTCAACCTCTCTCTCCATAGCCATCATTTCAGAGTTCTGATATTGTCTTAATCACTCATCTCAGGATCCTCTCCAATGTTTCCACATCACAATGAAATCCAGATAACCAAATCTGAGCAAAAGTCCAAGTGTGGCTTGACCAGCGTATCATACAGTGGCACAACACCTCCTTACCCTACATGTTAGAGTCCTGCTATAAGAAATACTCTAACGTGTAGGATAAGGAGGTGGTTGTGCCACTGTATAAAGCACTGGACTACGATGTGCAGTCTTTGCAACATTTGCAGTATGTATCCTAAACTTCAATCTGCTGTCAGTCATCACTTTCAAATCTTGAATCTCATCCACTTCCTGCAGTACAGCATCATCAATATAGTACAAAGCCTTATATATCTTCACTCCGAAATGCAACCCATTCCTTTGTCTAAGTCAAAAGTCTATTCATACCTTCCTGAAAGGAATTAACATCAGCAGTGCTACTTATAATTCTCCCATCTTGAATAATCAACAAACAACTGAAGATCCCTAGTCTGTCCACATGATATATCATTTACAAACAAGTTAAAACAGAAGGGGCACAAGAACAGAACAGTGGGACATGTTACTAGTTACCCTCCTTTTTTGAGACACTCTACCACATGGACACTCTCCCTTATCTAACCACACTCATTAACTTATCATAAGAGTGAGAGTGAGAAAGTGTGAAGAGTGAGAAAGTGAAAATTGTAAGTATATTATCTTGATATGATAAAAATGAATTAATAAGAAGGGTTATGATGGTAAATGACGTGATCCGTAGGCTGTGTAGAAGGAATGGTTGCAAATTTTTGGATGCATAGAGTGAGTTTCAGAGAAGATTGTATTTGTATAAGAGTGGTCTGAAATGTTCTTGGCCTTGACCATAGATAGCAACACTATTAGTACGATTTTTTTTTTTTTTTTTTTTTGTACATGTGTCGTAAGTCCATGTGAAATTGCAAGTCATTCTATCAAGTATATGGAAGTTTTTTCACTTTGCTATGCTACCAATTATATATTTGGTTTTATCCTTTATCCAAGCATAAGCAAACAAAGTTTGCACCTGAAGTACTTTCAGGACTGGGGCAACTCATGGAAAAGGTGGTATAAGTTCTCATCACTTGCCTTAGTATCATATAATGTAAAGCACATCTCCTTGCAGACATGTTTTTTTTTTCTCATTTTTTTTTTCCTTAGTAACACAAGTTGTTTAGAGGTTCTGCTTTAGAGTTTCATGTTACATATTGTGTTATTTTTGGGTTACCGAGAACGTGTGATCACAGTCGGGAGTATTGGCGGTGGAAGAAAAGATAAGTTATTCGCTATTTGGTATAGATGAATATAACATTTATATATATGTATATATACATTTAGCATTTATATATATATATATATATATATATATATATATATATATATATATATAATAGAGTGTTTATTTAGCCTTTATATATAATTACTTTAGTAAACGATTACTTTAGTAGTTCCTTGGCAGTAAGGAATGATGGCAGATTCAGCTGCAGTCGCAAATGGGTGTCACCAAGAACTCCATAATAAGTAATATAATAAGGGACTTTGTGGCATTCGGTACTTGCGGAATGTATGCATCTCGGGAGTTGGATATGTGGCTGGTGAGAGAAGGGAGGGAGCGCGTGTGTGCACGAAATGCAGGCAATGGGAGGAAATAAATGAAATAGATATATCAATAACTGACCTAGTTGCTCCAGGAATGGGAAATGAATATCGGAAGACGAGTAGTGTGAAAGGAGAGAATGAAGAAAAAAAATATGAATGAGAAAATGATAGTCGATAGTGTGGAAGGCATGAGTGACTGTGAAAGTTTCGGAGATGGTTTTGTTTGGGAGAGTGAATTTCGATTTAGAATGACTGACTTGCAGAGGGAGATAGATGGGCTGAAAGAGGAGATGGAATGTCTTGTGAATGAGATGAGAAGAATGGAAGAGATAAATGCAAGGCGAATCAGAGTAGGAGAGAGGGAGAGTTTTGGGAAGGATAGGAGAGGAGAGCATTTTGGGAATGATAGAAGAGGAGAGAATGGAAACAGCAGGAGAGAGGGAATGAGTGAGAGGTATGGGAATCCATACCTCTCACTCATTCCCTCTCTCCTGCTGTTATGGGAATAACACAAGAGGAGAGAATAGGGTATGTGGAAGAGAGGGAATGAGAGAGAGTTATGGGAGTGATGGAGGAGGAGAGAATGGAAACAGTAAGAGAAAGGGAATGGTGAAAGGTGTAATGTATGGTGACTCAATGATCTGTGGTGTGCAAGATAGGATGCGTGTGAAGTGTTTGCCTGGAGGAACAATAGCCAGGTATGATAGTGACGAGCTGAGCAGAAGAGCAGCAATACCGAATCACATAATAGCCAGAATGTGTGAGAAGAGAGGGTTGGAATATGTGGATGCTTGGAGGGCATTTGAAGACAGAAGGGAACTGTATGCTAGAGACCACTTGCATTTCAATGAGGAAGGATGAAGGCATCTGGAAAGATTATTGTTTTCTGAATGAGTCAGTGTGTCAATGTAGGGAAACTAAAATTTCCAGGGTGGATGGTAGCAGGGATGGCCTCTTGTGGGAATGGGTGCTTGGGGAAAGGGGGAAGAAAAGGGGGGGGTTGAGAGGGGACAATGATAGGTATAAAAGTAGTAGAGACATTTTTATGCTCTATACTAATGCCAGGAGTATCCAAAATAAAGGAAATGAATTGGTGGCACTGAAAGCATCAACCTGGCCAAAGATTATTGGGATCTCTGAGACGTGCTTGACGAATGATATAATAACCCTAATTGAAGTGGCAGGGTACATCGTTTTTTGGCAGGATAGGAAAGGAAAACGTGGTGGTGGAGTACTGCTTATGATAAGTGATGACTTATATCCTCTTAGAGTAGACTTTGGAAGGCAGTGACACAAATGGTTTTGAAAACATATGGTGTGAGGTAGAAGTGGCCAAGACAGGATGTTTATTGGAGTGTTGCTATAAACCAGGGAGCACAGAGGGTGCGAACAAGGAGATGTTTAGGCAGTTGAGCATGGCATGTGCAAGAAGCATGATTGTTATGGGAGATTTTAACTACAGCAGTATAAGCTGGGAAGAGGAAAATGTAAGTAGTAAGATGGGGATAGAATTTCTGGAATTCTTGAGGGACAAATGTCTTCGGCAGCATGTGATGGAGGGAACAAGAGATTCAAGAGTTTTGGATTTTGTCATAGCATCAGAAAAGCTGATAATAAGTGAGATGAGATCTCTCCCACCAGTCGGAGAGCGTGACCATGTGGTTTTGACTTGGAAGATGAACAGACATGCAGGTGTATCAAAGAAAAGGGAATGTATGTGGAATTATAAGGCAGGTGATTATAATAGCCTTAGACATCAACTTAGGGAAGTTTCATGGAGAGAAGAATTCGAAAGTTGGGATATCATTAGTGTTTGAGAAATTTGTGAAAGAATATTTGTTAGCAGCAATAGTAAGCTGTATTCCACGGGTGAAGAAACGGACACAATTTGGTGTAAAGCGGATGACAAATGATATCAAACAGGAACTGCAGTTGAAAAAGAGATTATGGAAGATATACAAGGAGAGGAGTGGAGGACAGATACATAAAGAATATAAGATGCAGGCCAGGAGAGTGACCAGAATGGTGAGGTAGGCAAAACTGGAATATGAGAAGAGATTGGCACTAAGATCCATTGAAAATCCTATGGAATTTTTTAGCTATGTGGCCAGAAGGCGGAGAAATGATTGTGGAAGAATGACATTGCAGGATAAAAATGGGAATAGAGTGACTGATGCAGAGGACATACTGGAGTTGTTCAATGAGCTTTATTGGAGTATTTCATCCTGTAGGAGGTTTTAATTCTAGAGGAATAGGGCAGGATCAGGGTTTAGAGGTGCAAGAGGAGAGTATATTCCAAATACTGAGTACTCTGGATACCAATAAAGCTGTTGGACTGGATGGTATTTCACCACGGGTTTTGAGAGAATGTGCTAAAGAACTGACAGCTCCGTTGACCTGGCTTTTCAATAAACGTCTGGCTGAAGGAAAGGTACCCAGGGAATGGAAGGAAGGTAAGATAGTGCTGCTGCATAAGGGCGGTAGCAGACTATAAGTGTCTAATTATAGGCCTGTGTGTGTGTGTGTCATCAGTAGTTGTTAAGGTCTCGGAGAAATTAGTGAAGGACTATATACAGCATTGGGTAGATGAGAGTAATGTTATCTGTGAGAATCAACATGGATTTGTTAAGGGGCACTCTTGCTTTAGTGATATGATTGTCTTTTATAATAAAGTGACAAGAGCAGTGGATGAGGGAAAGGCATATACTGCCATCTTTTTGGATTTTGCAAAGCCTTCTGACAGGGTACCACATGATAAGCTCATATTTAAGTTGCAGCACATGGGTTTAAATATTGGTTTAGTCAAATGGATTCAGATTGGCTGACTGATAGGAATCAGAGAGTTGTGAATGATGAGGCAATAATCAAGGAAGCAGAAGGTTACAAGTGGGGTTCCACAGGGCTCAGTACTGGGACCTGTATTGTTCAATCTTTATATCAATGATATTGTCAATAGATTGCAAGGAGACATTCAGTTGTTTGCGGATGATGTGAAGTTGGGAAGGGTTATCAGTAATAGTGCAGATGTGGCAGCCCTGCAAGAGGATTTGAATAAACTAGACAGATGGGCAAATAAATGGGGTTGTCGGTTCAATGCAGCACAATGTAAAGTCTTGAGGTTTGGGATCCATCGATGGGAGGATGCGTACTCAATTGGAGGAGCTGTACTGGAGGAAGTAGGGTTGACAAGAGATATGGGGATGATGATTGATAGAAAACTGAAATTCAGGGAGCATATTGCAAAGGTGATGAGGGTAACTCAGAAGATTGCTGCAATACTGAAAAGGACGCTGACCTGCATAGATAAAAGAGTTATCATTCCATAGTATAAGGCTGTGTTCAGACTACACTTAGACTATTGTTCTCAGGTTTGGTCCCCAGGATTTGAAGGGGATAAATTGACTGTGGAAAGGGTACAGTGGCAGATAACAAAGATGCATTTTTGAAAATTATGGAGATAACTACCGGGTTTGAATAAAAACTTTAGTTTAATATAACTAAAATCAACATTTGACGTTTCGACCTTTATGTCAAGGTTATCTTCTGGAGCATACAACTATACACAGGAAACAAGCTATACTACAATCAAACTGGTTTGTTAAAGACACTGACCAACCGCTACAACAATTGTTGGCCTGACCTCTGGTGAAAAAAAAAAATAATAAATAAAAAAAATAATAAAAAAAATAAAATAAAATAAAAAATAAAATAAAATAAAATAAAAAAATAAAAATAAAAATGAAAAATTATACATCAACACTAGAGTCCTATTATTAGTGTTGTCTACTATATACATATATAACCATCATTCCAGCCAGTTGGTATGAAATGGTTTCTAATACTAGCTAAGGATTGGCTAGAGTCCTGACTTATGCTGGATCTTTCATATTAGGTAGGCTGAATGTGTGCCATCCAGATCCTTGGAATTTTCATGCCATCTTTGTTGTTGATATTTGGGTGGTTTATCAGGATTTCGCAGGATTCCTTAAATTTCCTTTCGTACCAGGTTTTTGTGCGGTGTAAGGAGCAGGTGCTTTTCCAGTTGATTTGGTGTAAGGTGTTTAGTGCGTGGTCTGAGAGGCCGGCTTCACCATAATGGTTATATTTAATGTGTCTAATGTGTTCTTTCTTGCATATAGGGATTGTCCATTTCACCTGTTTCACCAATGTACGGTAAGTTACAGGTGCAGTGAATGCAATAGACTCCAGGATGTGCTAATGGGAGGAGAGGATCCTTAGAGGAGTTGAATATGGTTTTAAGTTTAGTGGGTGGTTTAAAGGTGGCATTGAGGTTATAATGTTGTAGGATTCTGTTGATTTTTTCTGATAACCCTTTAATGTATGGGATGGCTATGGTTTAACTGTAATCTAGATTCGTTTTTGTTGTAGTTTTATAAAGTATTTTATTAACACTATTTTTGTTATAGCCATTATTTATGAATGTGTCACTAATGATTTTTAGTTCTTGTTTCAGGGCTTGCTGGTTAGAGCAAATAGTTGTGGCTCTGTTTTTAAGGGTGTTAATGACTCCATATTTTTGTGATGGGTGTTATGAATGGTGGTATGAATTAGTATGTATGTATTGGCCAGTGTGTGTCTGTTTTCGGTAGACCGTGAAGGATAGACTGCCTAAAGGAAGATGTGTGACTAGTATGTCTAGGAACAGGAGTGCATTTTGGTTTTCGATTTCAATGGTAAATTGTATGCGTTCGTGTTGTTTGTTCAGGTGGCTGAGGAATGTGTTTAGCATTTGTCACCCGTGCGGCCAGATCGCGAACACGTCATCAACGTATCTAAGCTAGACTGTCGGTCTTAGTGTAGCGGAATCAAGAGCCCTTTGCTCAAAGGTTTCCATGTAGAAGTTAGCGATTGGGGGGATAGTGGTGAGCCCATGGCTGTACCTTCTTTTTGTAGGTAGAATTTATTTTGCCACACGAAGTAACCAGACTGTATTAGGAGAATTGTGTCATTGATGGGGATATTAGTGAAAAGGGCAGAAACGTTGAAACTGACTAATGTCGTCTTTGTCGAGTTTTAAGTTTTTAATTTTGTTTATAAAGTGTTGTGTGTTTTTTTTATGTAGGAGGGGGAATGACCTACCAACTCCTTGAGTGTTGCCACTAATTTCTTGCTAGGTGGTAATTGGGATTGTCTATTCCTTCCACGATTGGTCGGAGGGGCACATTTTGTTTGTGTATTTTCGGAGTTGTTCCTAGAGACACTAGTCACATGTCTTCCTTCAGGCAGTCTATCCTTCACGGTCTACCGAAAACTGACACACACTGGCCAATACATACATGCTAATTCATAGCACCACGTCGAATGTAGATTTTAGTTATATTAAACTAAAGATTTTATTCAAACCCGGTAGTTGTCTCCATAATTTTCAATAATGCATTCGGATCACCGTGTAAGCCTAAAAGAAAGGATAACAAAGATGGTTTCAGGACTGTACAATATGAGTTATGAGGATATCGACTGATGGAATGTGGACTGCAGAGTTTGGTGGAAAGAAGAAGGAGAGGTGATATGATCGAGACTTTTAAACTGTTGAGAGAGGCAGTTACAGGGTAGACATGGGAGAGTTCTTTCACTTGGTGGAACAACGGGAAGGAGCGATGACAAGGGACCATTCCTGGAAGTTACGCAAGGAGGCTGTGCATAAGAGGGTGAGGAGTGGTTTCTTTGCATGGAGGGTGGTTGAACCTTGGAATGCATTGCCTGAGAGAGTGGTTGGAGTGGGGATGGTTAATGGGTTCAAGGAGTGGTATGATAGACTTTGTATTTCCTAAAAATGACCTCCCCCGATGAGTCTTTTGATTCCATGGAAGCCTGGATAATAATAATAATAATAATAATGTATAATGCTATGCATTAAGGGAAGGGTCACTACCCAGACCGATTTCGACCTTTATTGAGACCTCATCAGGGGAGCCAGACTCAGAGGTGGTGACCCAGAGTTGCTCCAGTCCTGAAACTACTTCAAGTGCAAACTTTGTTTGCTTACACTTGGATAAAGGATAAAACCAAATATATAATTGGTGCCATAGCCAAGTTAAAAAACTTCCATAAACTTATCTCTAATCCAGAGAATTTTAATAATAAGGTGTGACACCTTTTGGCAACTCGTATATGGAAATATGGCTACTTCATTAATTCCACCTTAGTATCACCACCTCTGGGTCTGGCTCCCACTGATGAGACCTCAATAAAGGTCGAAACCAGTCTGTGTTTCGACCTTTATTGAGGTCTCATCAGTTTCGACCTGTATGCATTAAGGAAAAGTGACCTTTTCCTTATTGCATACTATTATACATGTCTGCAAGGAGATGTGCTTTGTATTATGGGATACTAAGCAAGTGATGAGAACTTATACCACCTTTTCCACAAGTTGCCCCAGTCCTGAAAGTACTTCAGATACAAACTTTGTTTGCTTACACTTGGATAAAGGATAAAATTCTATAAAGTAGTGTTTGTTTTATACAGCTGTAATCAAAAATGTTGTCTGAATTCCTTGAAATGGATAAAATTGAGTATCATGCAATTATAGAAATTCTTTGTAGAAGAAGGTTTAATGCCAAAAAATTCATTCAAAGTTCATAAAAGTTTATGGGCACTCTTTTTGACAATTAAGAAATTGGCTGCCGAGTTTAAATGTGGCTGTACCAGCCATGAAGATGATCCACATGAAGGACGTACAAAGAGTGTAACAACACCAGAAATCATTGATCAAGTGCATGATATGGCATTGGACAACCGCGAGTCAAAGGGCATGAAATTGCTGAGACTGTAGGCATTTCAAAAGAACGTGGAGGATATATTTTGATCTGCTTTCTCACAGCAGATCAAAAATCCACTTGCATGAAAATTTCTTGGAATGTTTTAGCAAGAATAAAACTGATTTTGTGCATCGATTTATTAATATAGATGAGACTTGGATTCACCATTACACACCAGAATCCAAATAGTAGTCAAAACAGTGGACAGAAGTTGGTTGTTCTGTGCCAAAGAAGACAATGTCAGTTCCATCAGCAGGAAAGGTGATGGCATCGGTGTTTTGTTTATTAATTATCTTGAAAAGGATAAAACAATAACTGAGGAATATTATTTCGATCTTTTAACCAGACTAGATGAAAAATTCGTCAGAAAAGACCCAGTTTGTAGAAGAAAAAAAAAATCATTTTTATCAGGACAGCATCTGCCCACAAAGGTGTTTTGGCAACATTGAAAAGATCTGCACTATGAATTGTTGGAATATCCACCCTATTCCCCAGATTTGGCTCCCTCTGACTTCTATCTCTTCCCAAAACTAAAACTATTTCTTGCTGGTCAGCATTTTTCTTCGAATCAAGAGGTGATTGCAGCTGTAGAGGGCTATTTTGCACATTTTACTAAGAACCACTATAGGGACTGGATAATTGTGCTGGAATAAATGTATTAGTCTTAAGGGAGATTATGTTGAAAAATAAAAATTATTTTGAAATTATAAATTTGATTTTTCATTTTATTTATTTATTTTATTTATTATATAATATTTATTTATTATTTATTAGTTTATTATAATTTAGTTTTTCTGATACTTAACACAGTCAGGGAAGCTAAATTATAAAGGGAATAACGATGAGAATATCAGTATAAGAGTGACAATGTTATGTAACTGCTCTAATGAGGGAAAGCTGGGAAGAATTATTAGTAATAGTGCAGATGTGGCAGCCCTGCAAGAGGATTTGAATAAGCTAGATAGATGGGCAAATGAATGGGGGTTTCGATTTAATGCAGCAAAATGTAAGGTCTTGAGGTTTAGGAAACATCGATGGGATGCTGCATACTCTATGGGAGGAGTTATACTTGAGGAAGTAGGGGAAACAAGAGATCTGGGGTTGATGATTGATAGAAACCTGAAGTTTAGGGGTCATATTGCAAAGGTGGTGAAGGTAACACAGAGGATTGCTGCAATTATGAGAAGGACACTGACCTGCAGAGATAAGAGGGTTATCATTCCGTTGTATTAGTCTCTGATCAGACCACACTTTGACTATTGTTCTCAGATTTGGTCCCCAGTATTTGAAGGGGATAAATTAACTGTGGAAAGGATACAAAGACGGATGACAAAGATGGTTTCAAGACTGTACAAGCATAGTTATGCAGATCGGCTGAGGGAATGTGGACTGCAGAGTTTAGTGGATAGAAGAAGGAGAGGTGATATGATTGAGACTTTTAAACTGTTGAGAGGTGCTTACAGGGTTGACACTGGAGAGTTCTTTCGCTTGGTTGAACTACGGGAAGAAGTGATTACAAGAGGCTATCCCTGGAAATTACGAAAGGAAACTGTGAGCAAGAGGGTAAGGAGTGGTTTCTTTGTGTGGAGGGTGGTTGAACCGTGGAATGCATTGCCTGATGGAGTGGTGGGAGCGAGAACGGTCAATGAGTTTAAGGAGTGGTATGATAGACTTTGTGTTTCTTAGGGGAGACCTCCCCTCGATGAGTCTTGACAGACTTTATGTTCTTAGGAAGGACCTCCCATGATAAGTCTTTTGACTCCATGGAGGCCTGAATAATAATAATAATAATAATTAGGAATGCTGCTGATAGGCAGTACTTGCAGAATGATTTGAATAAGCTGGAATTCTGTGCATGGGAAAATGGATGTCAGTAAAGTTAAAGTCAAGAACTTTAGTGTGATTAGATATCTGATGTCGTATTATATTGTTCGGATTATGACAGAAGAAACTGATCAGCCTAGGAATTTTGGAGTGTTAAGAGATAGTAAATTGAAGTTCATGGACCATGCAAGATTGCAAATACAACTCAAAAGATAATTGCAATGCTGAAACCAGCTTTCGCATGTAAAGACTAGGATGTCATTTTTCCTCTTTACAAGGCCTTGAGAAGACTTCACTTAGATTACTGTGTGCAGATCTGATCTCTGGGTTTCTGTTGTGATTCTGATACAGTGGAGAGAGTGCAAAAGAGAGTGTCAAAAATCATTCCAGGATTTTGGAATACTTTTTATTATTAAGACAGATTGAGAATTTATAGACGTCTGAGACACTAGCAAAACAGGAGAATGATGGGTGATATGATTGAAACTTACAAACCTCTGAAAGGGTCATACAGGATTTCAGGTGATGGAATTTTTCTTTTTATGTAGGGATAAGGATAAGTGGACATCCTTGGAAGCTGAGAATGAATGCTGATAAGGAGGGGAGTGAATGCTAGATTTTTCTCTCATTGTGGTGCATGATTGGAACACATTGTTATTAGATGTTGTGTGTGCAGTGTGAATGAATTCAAGAACAAATATAATAGCTGCGTGTAGTATGTAGCCTCTCTTAATGAGTCCCTGGAGGTCTCTCTTAATAATAATAATTAATAAAATTCAAGTAAATTGCTAAAACAAGACCTACCTATGCTGATCATCATAATAAATGCTATGTCTGCTGTTATAGACTGGTCTATAATTGATAACTTCTTCCCTAACACAGGTAAAAACTTATGCAGTTGTTTTTCTGAATATATTGTTTGATAATACAGGAAAACCTCGCTTAACGCGAATTTGATATACGTGTTAATCAGATAGCACGATTCAGTGAAATGGTACTACTTCCTGCTTTAAGCAAGTGATTAATCAGTTGATGGGATTTTTTTTATGTTATGCGAAATTTTATGTTATGTGTTGTCGGTCTGCAGCCAGCAGCAGCACTTGTGAATGTAGCAGTACTGTGGGCGATGACTGGCAACACTCGGCAGTTGACTCAAAGCTATCATTGCAAGCATACTTGCAAACTCTGTTCTCTTGCTCAATCACTTTTCATTCATTTTGCTTTAATTTAGATATCTGTAAGGCTTTATTATATTCAACCCCTGATAGGGCCGGCCTTCTCTATAAAGGGGCCCCAGGTGCAAGAAATCTTTTGGGGCCCTAAAATTTTTTTCAAAGGTAAAAATTAAAGGATTTGAAATAAACGTATTATTATTATTATTCCTATTATTATTATTAGTAGTAGTATTGTAAAACCTCTTACCTGCAAATGAGTTTGGCACAGAAAAACAAAAAAAAAAACCACATTTGAAATATGAGAGGTTAACATAACATTTACTGAACACAAAACAAAAGTATTAAATAATTAAAATAAATATTTAACACAAAAGTAACCTGGCTCACCAACTAGCGCACAAAAACTATTTACAATTAATTATTGTTTAAATAATAAAAAAAAAAATTAATTTAAGGACATAAAAAAATAAATAGGTTTACTATTTAGGGGCCTAGTTTTACTAACACGTATATTGCTTAATATGCATTTATTTAAATATGCGCTTTTTTTTTGCTATGTCATTAATCATTTCCGAAAAATTACAATTTTTGGCAATTTCGTTTTCGATGCTTAATATAGCAAGTGCCTTTAAGCGTTCTTCGCACATACTTGACCAAAGATAATTCTTTATCAATTTTAATTTGCTGAAAGAATGCTCTGCACTTGCTATAATAACTGGTAACGTAAAGAAAATTTTCAATACAGTTAGCACATTTGGAAATAGTTCATTATAACTATTATTTAATATATATTGCAATATGTCTTGCGCGTTATTTACATTTTTTGGTCCGAGATCAATTCTCGTAACAAATTAATTTCCTGGATTAAGTCTTCATTTACATCTTTACTATAATATTTTACAAAATTCCTTGAGCGGTTTTTATTATTATTATTATTATTATTATTATTGTAACGGTGTCTCCATGGAGTCAAAAGACTCATCGCAGGAGACCCGACATTGACACACTAACCATTATTTACACAATACCTGTCATACTTCTCCTTAAATTCATTCACAGTTGAAGCATTCACAATCACCTCTGGCAAAGCATTCCACTCATTCAAAACCCTCCAACTAAAAAATCTAGTCCTAACACCCTTGTTAACCACACTCTTACACAATCTCCAGGGATGGCCCCTCGTTCTCTTACTTGCACTGGTCTTAAAAATATCATCAGTATCAATCCTATAAAATCCCTTTAACAATTTAAATGCCTCTATCATATCTCCTCTCCTATGTCTATCAGCTAGTTTTTGGAGCCCACAGATCACCAATCTATCCTCATAGGGAACATCCCACAGACCTGCAACAATCTTTGTAACCCGCCTCTGAATCCTCTCCACCATTTCTCCATCACCAAGAAATCTAGGCGACCAGATCTGTGCACAATAATCCCAATGCAGCCTTATTAATGCCTTATAGAGTGGAACAATAACCTCCCTATCCCTGCTTGTTAGTGTGTTCCTCATCAACCATGTAATTTGATGTGATGTTTTGGCAATCTTTGCAATATGCCCTTTAAACTTAAGTTCTCTGTCCACAATAACTCCCAAGTCTCTTGTCTCATCAACTTCATACAGTTCAGTTCCGTTAATATAGTAAACAGCATGTGATCTCATCCTCCCGAAGAGTTCTAGTTCATTTTTTCCTAATGTTTATATATATCAGAGATTAATTTAAAAAATAACAAATAACATTGGGTATATTTTTAAATCTCTCATCTATTTGTACAATAACGGTATCAATCACAACTTGAACAATTGAAAATGTGACATCTGAATTCCTCTACCAGGTTTAGTAAAACTTCATCTTCTGCTAGTTCGGAAAATAATCTTTTTCTTTTTCTAATTCTTTTTTCAGGGAAGTCTTCGGAAATGTTGAAGTTTCATGCTATCTACCACACCGATAAGCTTAAAATAAATGGCATTTCTTGTAATGAATCCAGTTGACTCTTAGCTTCGGATACTGCTGTTTTATCGTTAATTGCACCAATAAATTCTTCTAAGGCATTATAAGTTTGTTCAAGCTGTGTATACACTGCTTTGACTGCGTCTACTTTGGCTTCACATGGAGTATCACATAATGGTTTAAGCGTAATATTTAAATGCTTTTGTATAATTTCCCACCTTTTTGTAGATGCAGAAAATACGCAGTATAAACGTTGCAATATTCCGAAAATTTTTTTACAATATATACTACTGGAAGCAGCATCACAAATTATCAAATTAAAAGAATGTGATAAGCAAGGTACATAAATTGCATGAGGGTTTAAACTAATTATTCTAGATTGTATGCCTTTATATGTTCCCTTCATATCGCTACCGTTATCGTATGCTTGCCCTCTACAATTCATAATATCTAAATCAGGCTCACCTATTCTTTTTAAAAGTGAATTTGCTAGTCCTTCACCAGTTCAATAAATCCTATAAATGACTCATTTATAATTAATTTTTTGTCTACAAAATTTACATATCCATTTTGATACTGTAATGTACTGCTTTTATATCGTCTTTAATTTTATTAAGGACTTCATTACCTGATGCAGCAATAATTTCCTCTTGAAATCTATGCACCAAATGATACACAATTCTTTTTTTCTTATTTTCAATTCTGTTTACATGATCCATTAGCACAGGATCATATTTACTTAATAATTCTATTAAACTTAAAAAATTTCCATTATTCAGCGTTCCTATTATTTCATGGGATCCTCGAAATGACATTATTACTTGCTAAAAATAGAATTACATCTATAATTCTTTGGAATAGTAATTTTAGACGTTCCGTTTCTTTATTTATATGAATTTGATTTATTCTGTCAACAGTCGAACATAAATTAAGCCTTTTTAATAATTCTTTCCAAGTAATAAAAGAATTAAAGTGACCAATAGAAAGCTCATGATCTCAAATTACAGATGACAGTTTTCTCCATTTATTAAAGCCATGTATAAATTGTGTTGATTGATCTTTTCCTCTTCTTTTGGAAAATAATACACAACAAAAGCAAAATACTGAGTCTTGAGCTTTTGAGTAAACTAACCAGCTGCGAAGCTGAATTTCACCATTTGGCATTTTTTTAAATAGTACGACGTAGAAATGATCTACCTTCAAAATTCTTAACGAGTGTGTCTTGATAATGTTGTTTAGGTCTGGTTTTAACACAAAATAATCAAAATTTATCAGTTAATATTTAGCCACAAACCTGGATCATTTATATTCACTTAATCACCATCGTTATTATTGTTTTCATCGTTATTTGCTCTATCCAAAACGTTTGTATAATCAGACGTGTATTTTTTGACGAATCCCACAGTTTCTACATTTTTGTTGAAAAGTTGTGTAGCTTGTTTGGAGGTTACTTTTTCAGTTGAAGTTTGAATCGCAACTGCTGAAGTTGTAGCAATTTCGTTGTCAGATTTATTTTGTAGCCATGAAAACAAATCTACTTGTGACTTTTTGAGATTTTGCTTTTCTTCTTTTTTCTTTTCTGCTGATTTTCTTTTTTGACA
This sequence comes from Typopeltis vanoorti, assembly GCF_054136105.1. NCBI lineage: Eukaryota > Metazoa > Arthropoda > Arachnida > Uropygi > Thelyphonidae > Typopeltis > Typopeltis vanoorti. The sequence continues at coordinate 97,749,220 of NC_143569.1, forward strand.
CCCAGAGGGATACTTTCTTGGCATGGACATTATGGGTTAGGCTTTGCCTTTTGAATAAGTAAATAATATTAAATATTTTTATCCCATGAATTAACAAAAAGTTAAATATGTACATACTTTTTACAATATTAGAAAATTTTAGAGACACTCAAGGAATGTGTTTATTTTTTTCGTTTGTTTACTTCAATACATCAGTTTCACCCTTATCTATCACTATTAACTGAGTTGAAATTAATGTAGTTGAGATCTAATCACGTGCAGACAACACTTCATAATCCTGAATATTGATAATACATTTCACATAGCTTTAAAAATAACTTACCGTATTTACTGGAATATAACTGGTCCTCGCATATAACTCACACCCCTGATTTTACTTTGTGAAAAAAAGAAATTGAAAAGTTTCGAGTAACCCTCGCAAAAAAAAAATGTTTCATCACGTTCACCTCATTGCAGTAGTGACTCGCTTCCCGTGGCAAACCACACGCCCTCCATACTAGCCAACTATCGCAAATTGCATGACGAGATAAAAAGTCAAGCACTATTCATATGTCTTTACTTAGTTTTTTTTTTTTTTTTTTTTGTAGAAAAGTAGTTCAATCAAATGTTTAGACATTAAAATAAAAATTTAAGGAATTGGTTTTTAATTTTGATTATTGTATCCTCTAATATAGCTTATATTATATTTTTTTAAAATTTACGCTAATGGACGAATTATAATTATTCCTATTGTTTATTATATTCACTTAATGTGATTTCACTTAGTGTGCATTAATTGATGGATTAATTAATCGTGTTAAGTGAGGTTTCCTGTATAGAAATAATTGTTTTATAATTGTTAATATAAATTGTTTTAATAGTTGAAACAATTTACTTATTTGTATATGTGTTTTAGATTGGGTGGTGGGATTCCCAGAATAGTGGCAGTTTTGATGAAAAAGAATGGAAGATTCATTCAAAAATTCGACTAACCACAGAAAGTGAAGAAAATCTTCCTCTTCCTAAAGAAGCACTCACTCTACTTACTAATGACGCCCAAAATATAGACCAAAAAAGCCATCCGTTATCTGTTGATATGTTGCTGTCTTTTCCAGTAAAAGGAAAAGAGGAATCATTATCTTTTAATGGCAAATTGATATGGTCTAATTATAATGAACAAGGTTTATTTTGGTACGTATACATATATTATTATTATAACTATTATTAGCAGTCCTCCATACAAAAAAAAATATATATATAAAATAAATAAAATGCAATACTTATTGTTGATTCCATCCTGTCTTTATACATATATTACAAAATCTTTCATTTATTTATTCATATGGAGTTTCCTCCCCAATCCCTATTGGGGAAAGTTGAGCCCCTCTCATGGGGAGTTAAGTATTTATGACTGTAGATCCATGTATGTGTGTGTGTGTGTGTGTGTTCACGGAGTCGGTTTGCCTGCTCTGAGGGATGAAAAACCCAAGTTTCTGGGTGTTCCCCCCCACCTTCGTAGGAGACTGGCTAACTCAACTTTCATCAATAGAGACCAGATAAAGATTCCTCACATCACCGATGGCAATTTAACCCAGGTCTTTCTGACCGAAGGGCTTCATCTATACAGAATTCTAGAGTTGATATAGGTTACTCTCCTATCCGCAAAAGTTTTCCATTTGTTAGTTAGATATCAAAGAGTATAATCCAAGAGAAAGTAGATGAACAGTGGTGTTCCACAGGGCTCTGTACTTGAGCCATTGTTATTTAATTTGTGCGTTATTGATATTGAAGGGTAATATCAAGTTGTTTATTGATAATGTAAAACTTGTGAAAGTGTTACAACCCACATGGGTTTGTAAACTGAGTTCAGTGTGAGTTCAGTGGTGGGGAAACAGATTTGCCTTCTGATTATTATTATTTTTTTTTATTATTATTATTATCACAAGATCTCCAGGGAGTCAAACTCATCATACCATGACTTGAATGCATTAACTATCTGTAACTTACCACACTTTCAGGAGTGCATTTTTCAATCGCCCACCACATTCCATCCGAAAAAAAATCCACAAAAAAAATAAAATAAAAAATACAGGGATGGCCTCTCATTCTCCCCCTATCTCCACACATTTTATAAAAATTCTCATCCATATTAATCTGGTAACAATCTCTCAACAACTTATATGTCTCAATCATATCCCCTCTTTCGTCTTCTATTAACTAGGCTCTGCAGTTTTCTTTCTCAAAATCTGTCCTCATCCTCACCATTTAGAGACCCAAAACTGACTTAATCATCTCTGAATCCTCTCCAACTTCATCCTTTTGAAATCCAGTCAACTCAATCTACACATTGTAATTCGTATGCAGAATGATCAAAGATTTATATAATGGAATTATAATATCCTTACTTCTAAGTGTATCAGTGTTCTCCATATCATTTGTCATAGTGAGCTGTGCTGTCCTCACAATTTTAGTTAAATGTTCCCAAAATTTCAGGCCCTTATCCATCAACATCCCCAGATCCTTCATTTCCTCCAACTCACCTGATATCCCCACCATTCTTATACTGTTGTGTACTTCTCAAACTTTAAAATCTCATACTTAACTACTTTGAACTAGTAGCCCACTCATTTATCCCTTCATTCGGTCTATTTCAGTTCACCTGCAATGACATCTGCGTTTCTTTTCATAGGTTCTTCCCAACTTTGCATCATTTGTAAATAACTCTATATCGCCATTTAAGCCATTTCTAATGTCATTTAAATACAACTTAAATAGCAACACCCAGTCCAAAATACACCCTTGGGGCACACTACTAGTGACTTGCTTCTTCTGGGATATCACTCCTTCATACATAACTTGCTGATACCTATCAGACAGCCAGTGTCCAATCTAGTGCACTAATCTACTATCTAACTCCATCTTGCAGTTTAATTACCAGCTTGTCATGTGGCAAACTGTCAAAGGCAAATATATAATACTGTGTATGGACACCCCCCACTTGTCTAATTCATTTGTCATCTTTTTATAATAAGTAAGCAGATTACTAAAACACGATCTTTATTTAGCAAATCCATACTGTCCATCAAAGAGAATTATGATGTTGCCAACCCAGTTCTGACCTTACTAGTCTCTCTAACACCTTGACCACGCTCCAGACAAGCAGATTGGTCTATAATTGAAATTCCCCTTTTAGCACTTATTGATTTCCTGAAGAAATGGTTCCAGATGCAAAAAAAGGAGACTGAGAAGACATCTGTATCTCATCCCTTTTTTTTTTTGGATGTTATTAGAGTTAATCTGATAACATCCTGATAATCAAGAAGATGGTGTAAGCTGTTGTTGTAGCTAGTCTCCTTGGATGATAGAGAAAGAAAGGCTTCTGCTTCCCAACTTTTTGAAGGATGTAAAATAGAAAGAAATGATGGACACTGTCAAAAGTACCTCAGTTTAAATCTACTGAAAGAGTGATGTCATTGAATACTTTTTAATATTTACCAGACAAGCACTCATATGATGAATAAATTAAATTCCCTTGCATGGCCTAGTATACCATATACTTTAATGTCTGGATGGCATAATCCCCAACTTTAACCACATTGCTATCACAAGACCTAGAGAGAGAGATTGATGGGTCTCCAGCTCTTCTTAGGGAGAGCTCCCTGTTGACTATTTTTTTTTTTTTTAATATCTGATACACAGATGAAAGGGCACAAGACCTATAGTACATTAGTATTGTGTGTGGACAAGATGATAACAGATGAGGACTTTAGAAATGAGCACTATGGCACTCCATGAATTCAGTTGGCACATTTCCACTGGACAGGAAACTGTTAAGAGTGCCACAAGAAAGAGGAGACAAATCTCATATTTCAAATAGAATTCTGTTCCCCGTCCATCGTCCAGGTAGTTATATGGTATGGCATTACGGAAAAATTTCTCTCCAAGTTAGCAGCATCATTTGTATCACAAAGTTTGCAGGCAGCATGTGATGGAGGGGACTAGGGATGTGAGAGTATTGGACCTGGTCATAGGATCAGAAGAGCTATTCATAACAAAGCTGGCCACTTTGCTCTGATTGGCAAACATGACATGTGGTCTTGACTTAGAAGAATATGATTTTAGAGAATAGAAGAATAGAATATCAAGATAGAAAATTCTTGATAGAATATATGTGAATCTACAAGATAGATTATTATGACAAACTTAAGAGGAAGCTTAATCTGTGCCATGGCATAAAACACTGCAAGGGAAAGATGTTAGTATTATATGGAAGATGGTTAAAGGCATCTAGCAGAAGCAAGATTAAACTGTATATCTAATTAGGAGAGTTATATGAAGAAAACATCTTCAAAAAACTCATCAACAGTACAAGGCCCAGGCATGAAAGGTGACCAGCATGACAAGGAAGGCAAAATCAGATTATGAGAACTAGCCAAGGCAGGCCAAAGAAAATTCCAAAGAGTTCTTTCATTATGTGGCAAGTAACAAAAACAATGACTATTGCAGATTAACCTTAATGAGTGATGATGGTCATGAGGTAACAGAAGCAGATAAAATAGTCGAGTTACTGAGTAACTACATTGTAAGGGTATATCATCCTAGTCAGGGTTACTGCTTTAACATATGTGACACATACTAACCTGGGAACAGAGGTGGATGTAATGGAGGTTCTTAGGATATTGTAGAATCTCAATATAAATATAGCTGTGCGAACTGTGCAATTAGGTGAGATATCAGCTTTTGGTTTGCTGGAATGTGAAAGAGAAATGGCAATACCTCTAACAAGCCTCTTTAATTTAAGTATCAGCTTTGGTAGAGTTCCAAAATAATTAACTTGCATAAGGGAAGCTCCAAGACTGCAATAGCAAATTATAGACAAATCAATATCTCAGGCATGGTGGTAAAAGTACAGGAGGGGCAACATGTCTCTGTGAAGGGTTGGTAATGCCTTTATTTTGATTTTAATAGTATTATTATTATGATTCAGGTCTCCATGGAGTCAAAAGACTCATCATGCAAGGTCCTTTCTAGAAAACACATCTATCACACTACTCCTTGAATTTTGACTGTACATGTTCTCACCATTCTATCAGGCAATGTATTCCACCACCCTCCTCATCCCCTTGTTCACAGCTTCCTTTCATAACTACTATGGATGGCCCTTGTCCTCACTCCTTCCCCCTGTTTCACCAAGCAAAAGAACTCCCCAGTGTCAATCTTGTAAGTACCTCTCAACAGTTTAAAAGTCTTAATCATATCACTTCTCCTTTTCGTATCTACCAAACTCTGCTGTCCACATTCACTCAGCCAATCTTCATAACCAACATTGCATAGTCCTGAAATCATCTTTGTTATATGCTTCTGTACTGTTTTTACAGTTAATTTATTCTCTTCAAATCCTGGGGAAGAAATTTGAGAACAATAGTCCAAGTGTGGTCTGATCAGGGTTTATACAATGGAATGAAAATTCTTTTATCTCTACAAGTCACCATCCTTCTCAGTATTGTAGCAATCCTCTGGGATACATTCACCACCTTTGCGATATGTTCCCTGAAGTTTTCAAATTTCTATCAATCACCACTCTTGGATATCTTGTCTCCCCTACTTCCTCCAGTAGAACTCCTCCAACAGAGTATTCTGCCTCCCATGATGCAATCCCAAACTTCAAGACTTTACATTTTGCTTTATTAAACTGACATCCCCATTCATTTGCTCAACTTTCTAGTTTATTCAAATCCTCCTGCAGGGCTACCACACTACACTATTACTAATAATCCTCCCTAGCCTCACATCATCTGCAAACAACTGAATATTCCTCTTCAATCCACTGACAGTGTCATTGATATAAAGGTTAAACAATACAGGTCCCAGTACTGAGCCCTATGGGACCCTACTTGTAACTTTCTCCCTCCTTGATATTATCCCACCATGCTTAACTCTCCGATACCTATCAGATAGCCAATCTTGAATCCAGTTGACTACCCCAACATCTAAACCCATGTGCTGCAACTTAAATATCAGCTTATCACATGGCACCCTGTCAAATGTCTTTGCAAAATCCATGAAACAGAAATTGGTCTATAATTTGACACTTCCAGTGTGCTACTGCCCTTATGCAATAGCACTATCTTATCTTCCTTCCATTCCTTGGGCACATTTCACATAGCAAGACTTTCATTGAAAAGCCAGGTCAACAGAGCTATCATTTCTTTAGCACATTTTCTCTCAAAACCCATGCCAAAATTCCATCCTGTCGCACAGCTTTATTGACATCCAGAGGACTCAGTATTTGAAACGCTCTCCTCTTGCACCTCTAAACCTCGAACTTGCCATATCCATATAGTATTAAAACTTACTTCTCCAGGATGAAATTCTCCAATAAAGTGTTCATTGAACTACTCCACTATGCCCTCTGCATGGGCCACTCTACTCCTGTTTTTTCCAACATTCTTCCATAATCATTTCTCCTCCTACTGGCCAGACAGCTAAAAAATTCCTTAGGATTTTCTTTGGATCTCGGTCAATCTTTTCTCATATTCCAGTTTTGCCTTCCTTACCATACTGGTTACTCTCCTGGTCTGAGTCTTCTTTTCTTCATGCATCTGCTCTCCACCCCTCTCTTTATATCTCTTCCGTGACCTATTTTTAATGAAAACTAGGTCATGGAAGGCCTTTTTTTTGCAATTCCTGTTTCATATTGTTTGTCATCCACTTTACACCAAATTGTGTCCTCTTCTTCACTCATAGAATACAGATTACTATTGATGCTAACAAATATTTTTTCACAATTTCCCAAGCACTACTGATATCTTGCCCTTCCAATTCCTCCTTCCATGGAACTGCCTGAAGTTGATATCTAAGACTATTATAATCACCTGGCTTATAATTTCACATATATTTCCTTCTCTTTGATACTCCTGCATGTCTATTCATCTTCCAAGTCAAAACCACATAGTCACTCTTTCCAACTGTGAGAAGAGATGCCATGTCAGTAAAAATCAGCTATTCTGATGCTGTGACCAAATCCAAAACTCTTGAACCTTTTATGTTCCTTTTATTACATGTTTCCTAAGACATTTGTCCCTCAAGAATTTTAGATATTCCATTCCCTTATTACTTACGTGCATTTTTGTCTTCCCAATTTATACTGCTATAACAGTATAAATTAAGAAGACAAAACTTTTAACTATAGTTAATATCTCCCATAACAATCATTCTTCTTGCACTTGCCAAACTTAACTGCTAAACAACTTCTGCTCCTCACTCTTTGTGCATCTTGGCTTGTAGCAGCTCCCCACTAAGCATCCTGTTTTGCCCACCTCTACCTCACACCATATGCTTTTAAAACCATTAGTGTCACTGCCCTCCAAAGCCTCCACTCTGAGAGGACGTAAGTCATCACTTATCATAAGCAGTCTCCACCACTGTGTTTTCCCTTCCTATCCTTTCAAAAAATGCTGTACCATTACTTCTATTCCTTTTATTATGTCATCTTCTGTCAACCACGTCTCAGAGAACCCAATAATCTTCAGACATGCTGATGCTATCACAGTGCAACCAGTTCATCTCCTTTATTCCAGATACTCATGCCATTAGTATAAAACATAAAAATGTCACTTTTTCTATACCTATTCTTATCCTCTCCTGACTCTACCAGACTCAGCATTACCTGATGTATCCTCCCCTTCTCCATAGTACCTATTCCCACAAGAGGCCACTCCCTGTTACCATCCACCCTGGTAATTCTAGTTTCCTTGCATTGACATACTGACTCTGAAAGAGTGTGTCAATGTCAGAGGAAATGGCTACATGATTCTTTCTTTTAAGGTGCTTTCTTTTAATTACACAGTGATCAGCATTCATATTTATGAATTTAGGGACACAAAACACACGTGCTGAAATGATTATTTTACTTATTATTAATAAAATATCACTTGACGTTTCGACCCCTGTATTAAGGTCATGATCAGAAGGATACATGTGTATAGGAAACCAAGCTACATGCTCTTGCACTTTATGCAGGTAAATTAGATCTACTCTGTTAATTAATCTTTTTCTTAGTCTGACCTCTAGTGATAAAAAACATAATACTAATAGATAAATAAAAAATAATAAAAAATAAAAATAAATAAAAAACTACATTAAACTCTGCTAAAGTCCTCCTGTACTAAGATTCTAGTTTTTGTGTTGGGTGGCAATAAGAATTTTTGTGTATGTACTGGCCTGTGTGTGTTGGTTTGCTGTAGTCATAAGCACCCTTAAACACAGAGCTCAAACTATTTGTTCAAATGAACAAGCTCTAAACCAGGAATACGAGATCATCAACCATACCTTTATAAAAAATAGAGTAAAAAAACTATTCACAAGATCCTCCACAGAGATACCACTAAAAACAAAAAAAGTTTTCAAGAATGCTATTGCCATACCATATGTTAGAGGCATTTCCAAAAATAGACAAAACACTACACAAATACAACATCAAAACCACTTTTAAATCCCCAACAAAATTAAGTCACCTACTCAGTTCTTCCAAGGATCCTCTTCCACACCTAGCCCACCCAGGGGTTTACAGTACAATGCACATGTAACCTACCATACATAGGGGAAACAAGGCGAACCATCTCAATCAAGAAGGATGAACACAAACGACACATTAATACCTCCATTTTGGAAAAACCGGCCTTTCTGACCACACACTCCAAACATTCCACAGAATTGATTGGAAAGGTTCAAAGTCCCTACACCGCACCAAAACCTGGTTCAACAGAAAATTTAAAGAAGCATGTGAGATGCTCAAACATAAACCAAATGTGAAGAAAAATGATGGTCTAACCATTCCAAGAATGTGGAGGACCCATTTGCAATCTTTATAGCAACCACAAAGAAAAAAATCTCAATAAAAGAAGACTTGATGAAATGTTTTTTTTTTTTCCTGAACATTCAATAGCAACTTGAACTGTACAAATCCAGAAGAAAATCGTAGTATAACAATATATACTGTACAATTCCAGAAGAATCTTAGTACAGGAGGACTTTAGCAGAGTTTATTTCTACTTTATTTCTTTCTTTCTTTATTTTATTTTTTAATTTTTTATTATTTTTTATTAATTTATTTATCTACTAGTATTATTTTTTTTATCACTAGTGGTCAGACTAAGAAAAAGATTAACTAACAGAGTAGATTTAATTTACCTGCATAGAGTGCAAGAGCATGTAGCTTGGTTTCCTATACACATGTATCCTTCTGATGATGACCTTAATACAGGGGTCGAAACGTCAAGTGATATTTTATTAATAATAAGTAAAATAATCATTTCAACACGTATGTTTTGTGTCCCTAAATTCAAAAATATGAATGGCTACATGATGATGATTCTGCTGGATTTTAAAAAGGTATTTGACCTAATACCACATAGATCTTTATTGCACAAATTAGAACAAATGGAGATGGATATGACACTGGTTATATGGAAGTTGGCTGCTAGACAGATATCAAAAAGTGGTATACAGTCATAAATGGCTAAGTCATAAATGTTAGTGAGCGTGGTATTATAGCTCTATCTGGTATATTTTCAGTATATGGATAAAATATTCCCCTTCCCTCTAGGTGTTGTGGAAGACTCCTTTGGTCAATACCAAGGTTAATACTTTGATAATAACACTGTTTGTTGTGCCATAACTCCAAAATGGTTATAGCGTACTCTGACTTATTTCCTTCTTATTCCTGAAGTGGTAGAATTACGTCTCTTGAAGGAAGCTCAATTTTAAATGCTTAGCACTAATTTCCACACCCCCTCATTTAGGTGGCCTACAGAGTCCTCTTGTATTGAGGAGAGGCAACATAGAAATATGTTTGTGTGGGTGGGTGTGTTGGGGTGGAGGTAATTTAAGGAATTATATCCATCTTAGATCTCTGACTTTAAGCTCTTTGATATACCAAATTAACAAACTTTACTTGTATAAGAAGACCACTGCATTTATGGAATATCTTTTTTCCTGTAGAATAGCTACCAATTTTCAAGAAAAAGTTTGCCAGGACTTCTGACTTGTGTTCTGTGTTTTTAATTTTGTAACATATAATTTTTTAACTGTTTTTAATCTTGAAACTAATAATTTTATCTTTAGTTATTTTGAAGTTGTGGTCAGAAAACTGAAAACTGGTGTATTTCATGCCTTTCTCATTTATTGGCCATCTGTAGAAGCAGTGGGGGAAAAGTGTTTCAAGTTCCATTCTTTCTTTCTTGCAGTTTCATTTTGCTGGATGATATTGCTATTTTTTTTCTATTTGGCTAATAGCAATTTTTTGTTCATCATCAATTTTTTTTTTCCTTCCTTTTGCCCATTATAGAAAAGGTAGGTTTTTCACTTCAGATTGTTTCATTTGTATATAGGAGAAGGGTTGCTGCCTACAACTTCCCACTCCTTGCTTGTCATTGTGTTTTTCAACATGCTAGTAACAATTAGCTGTTTTGGCTACCTTTGCAATATGTCCTCTAAACTTTTAGCTCCCTCTCCAAAATCATCCCAAGATCCCAGATATTAGATATCATTAAGTCATCCTGTCATACTCTATTTCTTTATCATTTCCACTGACTATCACTCTTTCCAGTCTTGCATGATCAACAAAATTTGAATATTTCCCATAAAATCCATTAACTATATTATTGAAATATAATAATAATAATAATAATAATGAATTTAGCAGCAATTGCCCAATTGTTTGTAGTATTATACTTTCATATAATTTTATATTTAGAGTTGTAGGAATTTTGTTGTCTTTCCAAATTTTATAAATTCATCATCATTGACCATGCTATGGAGAGCTGTTTTGTACTGTTTTTTTACTGTAACCTTTACATCACCTTTAAGGAATGTGACGATCTGACTGGGGCTTCAGATCTAATGTCCAGTCCTCACTTTCATGTGGTGTGCTCCATTAGTAGGTATTCACTGGGTACTAAATGCATGAGGATGAGCTGGCAATTTAGGACTTAGCCAGCCAAATTATACTCTCTGTTAGCATAAACCACAAATACATATGATGGTACACCATAATGACATTTCATTCTTGTTTAACTGGGGCATCACCCAGTTACACAAGGCCCCCACTGTTTTCATCAGAAAACCAGGGTGAACAGTGAAAATCATCTACTGGAACAAACTCCAACTCACCATCTAGAAGAAGAGCTATAAATCCAACATCAGAAGAACAGATGATAGGAACCATCATTATATGGAGTATTAATGGACAGGAAATCAAATTTGCAGAAAAACTGGAAAAGTACCACATGGACATAATTGGTATTAATGAAACAAAAAGAAAACAAAAACATGTGAAATCTTAATAAACAATAAGTATAGGATGTTATATTCAGGCAATAATGATCAAGAAAAGGAAGGTGTAGCAATAGCATTCAACACCAAACATGATGTTAAACTTCTTGATTGTAAGGCAATTTGAAATACAGTTATGTAGGCAAAACTGTGAGGACAATACAATGAATTCTGGGAAAGATGCTGAGGATACTAACTTGTAGAAGTAAGGAGACTCTGGTTCCATTGTATAAGGCTCTGATTAGGCCACATATGGAACTACTGTGTGCAGATTTGGTTACCTGGTTTTCAAAAGGATGAAGAGATCTTGGAGAAGGTCCAGAGCAGATTGACCAAAAAATTTTCTGATCTCTGGAATGTCGAATATGAAGAAAGGACGAGATGATGCAATTTGCAGTCTAGTGAATTGGAAGAATAGGGGTGATATGATCTTGTTCCCTAACCATTTTTCATAAAATGGTTGGGGAACAAGAGGTCGTCCCTGAAAACTATATAAGGAGGGTATGAGCAGGTGGAGTGAGAAGTAGAAGGTTTTGCATGGAGAGTTGTTGTGAATGATTGGAATGCATTTCCTGGGAGAGTGGTGGTGACTGCAAAGAATTTGAATGTGTTTAAGATGTGGTATGATGAGCTATGTATATTATACGAGGGACCTCCTTGGGATATTAGGATAATAATAATAATAACACTTAATTAGGAAATCAATGCACATGTTAACAGTTTCAATTACCTATAAGCATGCTTGACTTGACTTCAAATTTAAGCATCATCATCATCATTAATTTCCTGATATGTAGCCTCAAAGGATGTTCAGACACTATCTGATTATGGTCACATTATCATTAATCTCCTATCAACAATTTTTCCCCAAATTAGTCTATTACTTGTCAGCCCTCCAATATTGTGATATCTAAGATTTTGTTCTTCTAAGGCACTTCTGACTGAATCAGATGATTCAGTCAGAAGTACACTAAGACAATTCTTCTGTCTTCATCTGGATTTCTTTCCTGCAATCTTGGCATCAATCACCTGTTTTGCTAATCTTTTCTCATCCATTCTATTTAAGTGACTGCATCACCTTAGATTAGCTTTGCTCATACATTCTTGAATGAACAATGTCAAGTTCCTTTGTAACATCTTCATTTTAGATATGATTCTGCCAGTGATACCATCTGTTCACTCTCCTAATTTTTCTCAGAACTCTCATATCTGTGGTCTCTAGTCTTTGATCAGGTCTTTATTTCTAATCCAACAAGAAAAGAAGAGAAGACAAGAAAAGAAAACTAGGTGCTAATTTCCGGATTTGCCAACTCAACATTGAAGGAATCAGCTTCTAAAAGTCAATATCTCTCAAAAATCCTTTGAGAAAATGATATAGACATAGCTGTCATTCAAGAGATGCACACATCTAATGAACAACAATTGAAATCTAGAGGAAAAATTGCAGGGTACGATATACTAGGAGCTACATCACCAAGCTCATAGCTGTGCAACTTATGTACGCAATAATATAGAGAATGCCCACTTAATATCAGCAAATATTAATCAGAATATACACACTATCATAGCCAGAATTGAAGATCTCACAGTGATTAACATCTATAAGCCTCTCCTGGTAGAATGGCCACCTGAAGTAATTCCCATATTTCCACATATTTCCTGCTATTTACATAGGAGATTTTAACAGCTATCACACCATGTGGTATTACCATAATAATGATGAAAATGGTGAAACATTAATAAACTGGGCTGAGCAAAACAATCTTAGCTTAATATTTGATGCAAAGGACAAAGGAACCTTTAAGGCTTCAGCATGGAAGAGGGAATACAACCCAGACCTCTGCTTTGTTACCCAAAATTTGCAAAATCGACCGATAAACACAACAAGACAAGTTCTTGAAGATTTTCCACACAGCCAACATCGCCCAATATTGGTAGAAGTAGGAATACAAATACCAATAATACGGTCTATTCCACGACCAAGATGGAATTTTTGAAAAGCGAACTGGCAGGATTTTTCACAAGAACCGGATAAAATAGTAAGATGGATACCTCCTGTGAGTGAAAATTACAACAGATTAATTGGAGCAGTCATATCAACAGCACGAAGAAGTATATACCAAGGGGTTTCCAAAAGGAATACATACCTGGCTGGAATAAAGACTGCGAAGAGCTATACCAAGTCTATTTAGAATCTGGTGACTGTGACATAGCTGACGAATTACTCCAGAAGCTTGATAACGAGCGCAGAGAAAAATGGATAAGAACTACAGAGGACATACACTTTAAAAAATCAAGTAGAAAAGCATGGAGCCTATTAAAGAAGTTAGGTGGAAGTAACCCAATCACTCATAAAGATCCTTTGGTGACTCCAGATCAAATTGCCTGTCGAATAACTTCACTGTCTAGAGCCCCTTGAGATCATCAACATGCACGGGAAGTTAAACGAACACTCAAAAACTTACGACAAAGTGCAGATGACAGTTCCCAATTTTCAAGAGAATTTACCACAGACGAAATAACTGAGGCCTTGAAGGAGGTGAAAACTGGCAAAGCACCAGGCTTTTGATGGTGTTCGCCCTGAATTCTTGGTAAACTGTGAAAAAATGCTCATCATTGGCTATCAAGATTCTTTTCTCACATTTTAAGGACCGGAAACCTTCCAACAGCCTTTAAGAGAACCAAAATAATAGCCATATCAAAACCCAACAAGCCTCAAAATCAAATAGAGAGCTATCACTCAGTTGCTGGTATAAGCTCCTCGAGAGACTTCTCCTTAACAGAATTGGGCCAAAAATATCTGAAATTATCCCTGTTGAGCAAGATGGCTTTAGGACTCGATGTAGTTGTATGGACCAAGTACTAAGCCTTACTACCCATATCGAAGCAGCTTCCAGAGATATTTGAAAACCTCTGTTGTGTTTGTTGACCTTATGCAGCAGCATACGACAGGGTATTGAAAGAGGGGATGCTATACAAGCTGATACAAGTCATACCATGCCAATCCATCATAAGACTTATTGGTAACATGTTTTCTGACAGGTTCTTCCATGTGGTACTGGGAAACAAAATGAGCAAACTGAGAAAGCTGAACAATGGGCTCCCACAGGGCTCAATATTAGCACCAATTTTATTCAACTTATATACATCTGATCTACCGACAACTAGGTCAAAAAAATTTGCTTATGCTGATGACATAGCCCTCACCATCCAACACAAGAGCATTGAAGTAACAGAAGATATTCTCACAAATGACCTTAGAACCATTGGGGAATACTTTCATAAATGGAGACTAACGGCAAACCTCAATAAGACCGAGGTTAGCTTTTTTCACCTAAACACCAAATTGACAAATAGGAAACTTCAGGTCATCTTTAAAGACACAATGCTGCAGCACCAAGATTTCCCTAAATATCTGGGTGTTACCCTGCACAGAACACTATCTTTCAAAAGACATCTGGAGAATCTCTCTTTAAAGATCAGAACCCGTAATAACATCATACAAAAACTGTGTGGTTCTACATGGGGTTCTTCTGCTATTACACTGCGATACTCCACATTGGCCTTAGTCTACTCTGTGGCAGAATATTGTTTACCAGTATGGCTAAACAGTCCTCGTATCAAGAAAATCAACACACAAATAAATGCAGCGATGAGGACAATAACAGGTTGTCAAATCCACCCCCCCCCCCCTTCTACTGGCTTCCAACTTTGAGCAATATTGCACCACCGAACTTACACAGACAAAATGCTCTAGTAAAAGAATACAAAAAAATAAACAGCAATCCCCTGTTGCCAATACATGAAGACCTCCCATATATAAACATGAATTGCTTTAAATCCTGATGGTCTCCACTAATACTGGCTGAAGAACTAGTCAATAGCAATTTCAATGTTAATTCAAAATGGCTAGAAACTTGGAAAGAAAAATTGCCACCAGACTTAAACAAGTATATACTTCCCAACCAAAATCTGAAAGGGATTGAGCTTCCACGTCACCTATGAAAAAGCCTAAATTGGATACTCACAAGACATGGTATTTGTGCAGACAGTTTATACAAGTGGGGAAGATCACCTACACCCCAATATGAGTGTGGGGCCATAAATCAAACCATCCAGCATATTGTGAAGAACTGCAGCATAAGAGCCTACCCTGATGACCTGAGAGCCTTTTTTGAGGCAGATCCTTCAGCTCTTGATTGACTATTTGAACTAGACTTAAAATTTTAGACTTTTTTTATTTTTACGTGATATTTGTATATGTGCATTACTTGTTTCATTTTTATTGTCTGCACAAATATGCATTTATATATTCTGATGTCATGTGTCTTTATTATGCCATACGCTAAATAAATAAATAAATCTAATCCAACTCTCAGATCCATAACTTTAAACTGGTTTGAACACTGCCTCTTATACTGCTAGTTTCGTGTTTTGGCTAATTTCTCTCTTTTTCAATATACATTTATTCAACTGGGTGCCCATGGCACCAGCTTTGCTTATTCTGTTGTCTATTTGCAAATTTAATCTGAATTTTTACTAAAAATTGTGCCTAAATAGCTGAAATATTATACATGTCCTATAGGTTCTCCATTGAAAATGTAGATGATGTTTTCTATGTTCCTGCCTGTTTTCATAGTTTTGGTCTTTTTATTGCTGATTTTTATGTCAACAATAAAAAGTTGTTGTTTAGGTGTATAGCATCATCTGCATAAAGCAAAGAGCTAAGTTTGATGTCTCCAGTTCAGATATCAGTTTTAATGCCACTTTATTTCACTATCTCATCAATATAGATGATCAATATAGATGATGAATAAGAATGGATATAATATTCATCTATGTCTTATACCTGATTTTTCATCAAACAATATTTCTGTATTTCCTTCAAATTAATTTCAACATTTCACCACATTTCAAGTTCTTGATGGTGTTTTTCTACCTCAAGTATTGATACATACTCCTGTTTGCATTCCTCTTAAAAAATATTCTACTACTGTTCAAAGTAATAATTACTTCAGACATCTATGACATCCTTGTCTTCAGTTTTCATGTCATGTTTATCATCTTTGATTTCTTTTACAGTACTCTTTTCTCAATTTCTTAGCTTTTTCCAAAGCTTTCAGAATATTTTGCCACCTTCCTGATATCTATTTTCTATATTCTTAGTGAAATCTTCCCACGACTTTTGCGAAGTACTTTTACACATAACTTAGCTTGCGTACATTTATCTCTGTATTCTTTTAGAGTATCTGCCAACTTATTTTCTAGAAACTTTTGGTATGCTTTCTTCTTGTCTGAGTAAAAAGATAACTGTCTTATTTTAATTACACCTCTGCATCTCTTAAGTAATCTCATTATTCATGCAGCTTTTATACTTCTTCAGATGCTTTACTGCCTTTCCCTCATTCCTTAGTATATCTTCTTCTCCATCTATGCTTGGTGGTGATATTTCCCTCAGTTCATCAGTTATCCTCTTTTGGACCTCAACATTTTCCTGCATCTTATATAACTCTAAGCAGTGTCTTAGTGCATCTTTCCTGTTTCTTCTTTGTTTATCAAGATTTCAACTTTTTCATCTTTTATGGCTTTCTGCTTTGGGCTCTACTTCTGATAGATATTTTTAATCATCTTATCCTTGTCTCTTAGTCTATATTCACCATAGTACTTATGATATCCTCACAGTGTTCTTCAAAATCACCTCAATTTGTGTCTTCTAACCACCCCTCTTCACTTCATTGCATTTTGTTTTATATAGTTCCCTTCTCCACAAATATCTCTCTTAATCCTTAATACTCTTTTTTTTCTTGAATTACAATAGCTTTATTATTTCTTAAGATCTATCTCTTCTTTGACTTCTTTGTCTCTGGAACTGTTTTTCTTGCTTTGCTCTCTTGACACCACTTTGTCATTGTTCCCGTCTTCCATTTCCTTTTCCTTAATATACGAGGATGGTCTGAAAAGCTTTTGGCCTCGACTATAGATGGCAACACTATCGGCATGATTTTTTTTTTTCCTCTAAGGTGGTAGATCTGTCATAAGCATCCATGTGAAATTGCAAGTCATTCTATCAAGTAGTTTGTTTTATACAGCTGTCTGAAGCAAAAGCATTGCCTGTATCCCTTGAAATGGATAAAATTGAGTATCATGCAGTTATAAAATTCTTTCAAAAGAAGGTTTAACGGCAAAAGAAATTCATCCGAAGTTCACAAAAGTTTATGGACCCTCTTCCCTTTGTTTTTGACAATTAAGAAATGGGCTAGCAAATTTAAATGTGAGCGTACCAGGCTTGAAGATAATCCACATGAAGGAAGCCCAAAAAGTGTCACAACACCAGAACTCATTGATCAAGTGCACGATATGGTATTGGACAACTAGTGAGTCAATGTGTGTGAAATTGCTGAGACTATAGGCATTTCAAAAGAACGTGGAGGATATATTTTGAATGAAGAATTGCAAATGAAAAAGCTTTGCGCAAGATGGGTGCAGCGCTTGCTCACAGCAGATCAAAAACTCACTCGCATGAAAATCTCTGAACAGTGCTTGGAGCATTTTAACATTTTGTGCATTGAATTATTACTATGGATGAGACTTAGATTCACCATTACCCACCAGAATCCAAACAGCAGTCAAAAGTGGACAGAAGCCAGTTGTTCAGCACCAAAGAAGATAAAGTTGGTTCCATCAGCAGGAAAGGTCATGGCATTGGTGTTTTGGGGTGCTAAAGGCATTTTGTTTATTAATTATCTTGAAAAGGGTAAAACAATAACAGGGAATATTATTCCGATCTTTTAACCAGACTAGAAGGAAAAATTCGTGTGAAAAGACCCAGTTTGCAGAAGAAAAAAATCATCTTTCATCAGGACAATGCACCTGCCCACAAAGGTTTTGGCAATGGGAAAATTAAGGGATGTGCACTATGAATTGTTGGAACATCCACTCTATTCCCCAGATTTGGCTCCTGACTTTTATCTCTTCCCAAAACTAAAACTCTTCCTTGCTGGTCAGCATTTTTCTTCAAATCAAGAGTCGATTGCAGCTGTAGAAGGGTATTTTGCAGTTCTGACCGAGAAGCACTACAGGGACAGGATAATGGCACTGGAACAATGCTGGAATAAATGTATTAGTCTTAAAGGATATTATGTTGAAAAATAAAAATAATTTTGAAAGTATAAATTTGTTTTTTCATTGTTAGGCCAAGAACCTTTCAGTCCACCTTTGTATCACCATTTTTCATTGAGTACATTCCTGTACACTTGTGATTTCTTTCTCACTGTTCTTATATCTGTATGACGCTGAAACTGTGCCTTCACTTATAACTTAAGTTTCAGCTTGATATTGGCAGTCACTAAGTTATGATCTGATTCCATGTCTGCTCCTTGAAATAGTCCATAGTTCTTGACTGATATGGTCCATCTCTTGCTTATAAGTATCATGTCCAGGGCTATAGTTATGCACAGGTGCAAGACTCTAGCCGGGTCCTGAAAAATTACAGCCAATTTAAGTGTCCCAAACAATGAGGGGGGGGGGGGAGTTCACCCTAGTGCCTCAGGTAAGTGTACGTATGGCCCTGTTGATGTCTAACATGTTCTTCATTCATCCACCAGACTGCCATCTCCTGTTTCTGCAGTGTTTTTGTAGGAATTTTGTATTGCAAATTACCGTGTCTTGCTTCAAAGTAAACTCAAGCATTCTTTCCCTTCCCTCACTGGCTTTTCCAGTCCCCTCTAATGATTAGCATATCTCTCTTTGGATTCCAAGATTACTTTAAAGTTGCAAAAAAGTTACTTGATTTCCTCTTCATCGCGTACCTTCTAAAATGCAAGTAGATCTGGTGAATCTAAAGGGCGAAAAGACCAGGACCACTGTGATGTTAATTGGTCTTGCTGCAAATCTTGCCATTATCATTCTTTCTTATAGTGGTTTATTTATTTATTTAGTGTTTGGCTAAGAAGAATACATGCATATGCTACCACACACACAAAAAAAAAAACACATACAAGACAACAAAATGCATAAAAGAATACAATAGTGTGAAGTGACATACAAATAAGCATAAAATTAAAATTGAATGTCTAAGTTCGACAACCAGTCAACAGCATCAGTGGAGACTGTAATAAAGTCGGATACTGGTCCCATGAAGGCTCTGTGAGGACAGTCAATTGTGATATGTTGTATAGTGTGGTTATCCTCACCACAGTCACAAGATGAGTTTGGTCTTATTCCCCAAGTAAATAAGGAAGCTCCGCACCTACCGTGGTTGGTGCAAATCCTATTTATGGAGGTCCATATTTTTCGAGGTCCATTGAACCCTGATGGAGGGCTGTTTAGGTTTAAGACAGTCTTCCAGATTACCTGGGCTTTGGCAGTCCATTCTGTCTGCCATGCTATTGTTGCACCATAGCCCTCAGTGACAAGTTGTTGTGCCATTATAATAGGTGAGCGTCTTGACTTAAACCTCTGTGATGTAAAGCTGTCAATATCAGAGTGTATAGGAAGCAGTGGGTTCCAGCAAATTTTGTTATATTTTTGAATCAGGTTGTTTTGCCGTCGTAGTTGTGGCAGTTGTATGTGGCTCAGAACTGGTAGCCAATATGATGGAGTAGCCTTTATTGTTTTAGAAATGATACTCATTGTCTGAATCAATACAGTATCAATTAATTTAATGTGTGCACTGTTCAGCTAGATAGCGGAGCAGTATTCAGCAGTTGAGCAGACAATGCCCAGAGCAGATGTCCTTAATGTGCTTGCCAGAACAAGCCCCCCAGGTTGTTCTGGCAAGTTTATGCAGTATGTTATTTCTAGTTCTGAGTTTGGTAGCAATATTGGAGAGATGTCTATTAAAGGAGAGGGTTCTGTCCAGATAGTTTGGATTGAAATTGTGCGGTAGTATGTTCCCATTTTGTGGCACTTTTAAGATGTCTTGTGCCATGCTATTGTTCAAATGGAAACAGCACGTTTCATTCTTGGTAGTGTTGGAATAAGACGCCACTTCTCAAAGAAATGGTTTAGCTGCTCTAGGTCACTGGTTAGTATATGCTCTATAGTACAGAAGTTCTGGTGTTGGAATCTGATGCATAAATCAACAGCATATGCGAATTTTCTAGACGTTGTCCTTGGAAGGTCAGAAGTATACAAATTGAAAAAAAGAGGGGCCAGAACTGACCCTTGTGGGAGTCCATTGTTAAGTGTTCTTGGCTTGCTCATATCATCATCTAGAACTACCTGTATTGTTCTATTAGACAGAATAGTGTTGATCAGATGTCATTTTTTTACATTTCGGTATTTTAAGGAGCTTGCAGATCATGCCATACCTCCATATGGTGTCATATGCAGCCGTCAAGTCTATAAAGACTGCACCAGTTTGAAGCTGTATTTCGAAACCAGATTCTATATGAGTTGTTAGGGCCAAAACTTGATCATCACAGTTGCACCTAGGCCTGAAACCAGCCTGTTCATGAGGGAGAGTGTCAATAATAATAGTACTAATTCTATTGTAAATAAGTCTTTCTAGTAACTTAAGACAGACACTGAGCAGTGCTATAGGTCTATAGTTTTCAGGTTTATCAGTGGGCTTTCCAGGTTTCAGAATGGCTATTATCTTTGATTTTTTAAATTCTGCTGGTAATCTACCCCTCTGTAGAATATTAGAAAAGAACTTTACTTAAATATAAAGAGCCAATAGGCTTCATTTTGGCAATGTGGGATTTAATATCCCCTTAATTTAAATAATTAGAAAAGAATTTTGTCAGTTATTCCACTGTATTTGGTTCAGAGTTATTTAAAAACTCAGGGTGAATATCAAATCCAGGTGCTTTACCAGTTTTCACTCCCTGGGGTGCAGCTAGAAGTTCTTCTTTGGTAAATGAATTTGATAGATTGGTCGCTTCAGAAGAATCTTCTTTAAGTCTGGTCAATTCCCTCCTAATTATTTTAATGTCGGTTTTTTCTGATTTAGCTCTGAACAGATTCACTATCTGATTAGCAATACAGTTGGTACTAACAGCAGCTTTTGCAATGGGGGTGATGGGAATTACCACTCAAATTTTTAAGGAGGCTCTGTGCCTTCCTGCTTGAATGTTTAAAGTTCAGCCTTTTGATGGTGTCAATCCATTTGTTTTTTTTCTAGCTTCATTTAAGCTGTCAATAAGATCATCTGCAACATCCACACATCCGCTATTCAGAAAGTCGTTATAAAGTGCTTCGCTGGTTTTGCTCCAGCCAGGTATGTATTATTTTCTAGCACCTCTGGGGATGTGGTTTTTGGCTGTAGAAATTACTATTTTCACAAATCTTCAGTAGATATAAGGTTTGTGCGCTGGATTCCACCACACATTTTTATCTAGATCTAATGAAAAGCTGTTCCACTTTGTCTTGGCAAAATTCCAATGTGGCATTGGTGTAGTTTCAGTAATTGGGATTTGAGGGCCTACCTCAATAAACACAGGCAGTGTTGGCTGTGTGAAAATCTTCCTAAAACACAATGACTGATTGGCATTGGGAGGCCCCTTTGATTGGTTGTTACAAAACATAAGTTAGGATTGGTGCCACTGTTCCATCTAGCTGAGTTAAAAGTGCAGTTATCCTTGGGATCGAAAATTAGCTATATGTTGTTTGCTTCTGCTCACTCAGAGAGCTTGGCACCATTTGCATCAGTTTCTCTATAACCCCATTGGGTATGATGACTATTAGTCTCCAATATAAAGCAGGACGCATTAAGGCTGGCAAAACTTCATCAGGCCAGCTTGTAGATGGTAGCTTGCAGACATTAATTATTTTTAGGTAGTTAACTTCTATAATAATGGTAGATATGTTTGAAGCATTGCTAGCAGAAATGAAACAGACCTTAGTAAGTAAATTTCGGGCATAGGTGGCTACCCCATGCATCTGATGGTATATGTTACTCCTATAAAATTGAAACCTGGAATGGAGCCTGTTTCTCATAGTTATGACTCATTGCTTTGCTTGCATCGGTTTGTTGTATGATGTCAATATCAATTCTGTTGTAATGAATATGTCTAGTAAGACATTCACTCTTAAGCCCTGCTGATACTTTCTATATTCAGCTGGCAGACTCTGAGCAGTTGTCCAAGGGACCAAGTCTTAGGGCACTTCTGGCTGACAGGATGAGTCCTAGTTTCTGTCATTGTAACCTGATAAACTGTTTGCATATGCATGTACACTAATCCAGGAGATCCTAAGATAGTTCTTAATAAAGTTGGGTAGTGAGTCTTCCCATAATGCATAGCATTATACATACCCTGAAGGATATGTGCTTTACATTACAGGATAATAAGGCAAGTGATGTGAAGTCATTCACTTTTATATACGAGTTGCCCTAGTCCTGATTATATTTCAGGCACAAACTTTGTTTGCTTACACATGGATAAAAGATTAAACCAAATATATAATTTCTTGGTATATATAATTTAAGAAATCCGACTCTTGTTTCATGTTCTGTGCTATTCCCACACCATTCCAGATGATTCTTGTACCTCTCATCTCCCCTTTCCAGCTCTTCTCCATTAATCCAAGGATGTAAAATCAAAATTACTTTATCTCTCTTCAAAACAAATCTAACTTTTTAGGAAAACACATAAAGCACCAACATTTCAAGTTCCTACAATTCTGAGTACAAGTTGCAAAATCGTAATCATCATTTTGCTATTTCATGCTTTCTTCTTTTTATTGGTGTGTAATTCAAAGACTGTGAAATTCGTAGAAAACGCTATTATTTTTATTATTATACTTATATTTATACATAAATTTCTTTATATTTATACATACATTTATGTTTATAGTTAACTTATATAGTTATAACTATAGTTATAGTCACTTACACTTATTTAGCATTTAGTTGTAACAGTTCCTCAAAACTATTTTGAATAATGGCAGCAGGTAAAATTGCAAATGGCGTATCACCAAGTCCTCCCCTATTTACAGACTCCACTTTGCATGATATAATAAGGGATTTTGTGGCATGCGTGACTTGTGTAATGTATCCATCCCTGCGGTTGTATATGTGGCAGGTGAGAGAAGGGGAAATACATATATGCGCAAAATGCAGGCAATGGGAGGAACTTGGTGAGATAGAGATGACTATAACAGACATCGTTGAGTCAGAGGCGGGAGATTCTCCAAGTTTTCAGAGATGGTCTCAATTGGAAGGATGAATTGCTGACTTGCAGAAAGAGATAGATGTGCTGAAGGAGCAGGTGGAATGTCTAGGGAATGAGATAAGAAGTCTGGAAGATGAGATTAGGTGAATGGAAAGGATGAATGCAAGGTGAATCAGAGTAGGAGTGAGAGAGAGTTATGGGAATGATAGAAGAGGAGAGAATAGGAACAGTAGAAGAGAGGAAATTAGAGAGAGTTATGGGAATGGGAGAAGAGAAGAGAATATGATAAGTAGAAGAGAGGGAATGAGAGAGAGTTATGGCAGTGATAGAAGAGGAGAGAATAGTAACAGTAGAAGAGAGGAAATGAGAGAGAGATATGGGAATGATAGAAGAGGAGAGAATTGAAACAGTAGGAGAGAGGGAATGGGAAGAATGCGAGGGAGCGCTGGAACCAGGGATAGAGTGAAGTCAGGAAGACAGGTAAGTAGGGGAACACAGAAAGTGTTAGAGGAGAGAGAGAGTGCAGGTTGCAGGTGAGCAATTGAGGAACAGGGTGGTAAAAGGTGTAATGTATGAGGACTCAATGATCCGTGGTGTGCAAGATAGCATGCGTGAGGAGTGTTTGTCTGGAGGAACGATAGAAAGTGTGGCTATGGCAATTAAGTGTGGGGTGAATGGATGGATGAGATGATTGTGATAGTAGGAACGAATTACTTGAGAGACAATGTAAATTGGGCAGCGAGAGGTATGAGATTCTTGCTTGAGGTGGTACAAAACAAAACACAGAGAGGAAAGATAGTGTGCATGTTTCCTAGGTATGATAGTGATGAGCTGAGCAGAAGAACAGTAATATTGAATAACATAATAGCTAGAATGTGTCAGAAGAGAGCACTGGAATATGTGGATGCTTGGAGTGTATTTGAGGACAGAAAGGAACTGTATGTGAGAGACCACTTGCATTTTAATGAGGAAGGATGTAGGCATCTGGAGAGATTGCTGTTTTTTGAACAAGTTGGTGTGTCAATACAGGGAAACCAGAATACCCAGGATGAATCATAGCAGGGGTGGCCTCTTGTGGGGATGGATGCTTGGGAGAAGGGAACAACATCAGGTAACTCTGATCCCAGTGGAGTCTAGAGGGGATAATGCTAGGTATAGAAACAGTGGCATTTTTATTCTTTATACAAATGCCAGGAGTATCTGGAATAAAGGAGAAGAATTGGTGGCACATTATTAGGATCACTGAGACATGGTTGACAGAAGAGGATATAATAACAGGAATAGAAGTAGCAGGGTACATCATTTTTTGGCAGGATAGGAAGGGAAAATGTGGTGGTTTAGTACTGCTTGCGATGACTTATGTCCTCTAAGAGTGGCAGCTTTGGAAAGCAGTAACACTAATGATTTTGAAAGCATATGGTGTGAGGTAGAGGTGGGCAAGACAGGATATTTAGTGGGGTGTTGGTACAGACCCAGGAGCATGGAGGGTTGGGAACAGGAAATGTTTAGAGAGTTGAGTTTGGCAAGTGCAAGAAGAATGGTTGTTATGGGAGATTTTAACTACAGTAGTATAAACTGGGGAGAGAAAGATGCATGTAGCAATAAGGGAATGGAATTTCTAGAATTCTTGAGGGACAAATGTCTTAGGCAACATGTAATAGAGGGAACGAGACTTTCAAGAGTTTTGGATTTCGTCATATCATCAGAAGAGTTGAAAATAACTGAGATGACATCTCTCCCATCAGTTCGAGAGAGACCATGTGGTTTTGACATGGAAGAGAATAGACATGAAGGAGTATCAAAGAGACAGGAACATACGTGGAATTATAAGGCAGGTGATTATAATAGTCTTAGATATCAACTTGGGAAGTTTCATGGAGGGAGGAATTGGAAGGTCGGGATATCATTAGTGCTTGGGAAATTGTGAAGGAATATATGTTAGCAGCAATAGTAAGCTGTATTCCACAAGTGAAGAAGAGGACAGAATTTAGTGTAAAGTGGATGACAAACAATATTAAACAGGAACTGCATGTGGAAGAGATATAAGGAGACAGGTGAAGAGCAGATGCAAGAGGAATATAAGACAGAGACGATGAGAGTGACTAGTATGGAAAGGAAGGTAAAATTGGAATATGAGAAAAGATTGGCCCAAAGATCCAAAGAGGTTTCTGGGGAATTTTTTGGCTATGTGACCAGTGGGAGGAGAAATGCTTGTGAAGGAGTGACATTGTGGGATGCAAATGGGAATGGAGTGACTGATGCAGAGGACATGGTGGAGTTGTTCTGTGAACACTTTATTGGTGTGTTTCATCCTGGAGGAGTAAATTTTAATACTAGAGGGATAAAAGAGGTTTGAGGTTTAGAGGTGGAGGAGTGTGTGTTCCAGGTGCAGAGTGCTCTGGGTGTCTGTGGGGTTGTGGGACTGGATGGTGTTTCGCCATGGTTTTGAGAGAGTGTGTTGGAGAACTGATGACTCCTTTGACCTGGCTTTTCAATGAGGGTCTGGCTACGGGAAAGGGGCCCGGGAAGTGGAGGGGGCATGAGATAGTGCCATGGCATGGGGCAGTAGCAGACTGGAAGTATCTAATTATGGCCAGTTTTTGTGTCATCAGTGGTTGTTGAGATTTTGGAGAGATTACTGAGGGACTGTATACAGCATTGGGCAGAGAGGGTGATGTTGTCTGGGAGAGTCAACATGGATTTTTTGGGGGGTACACTGTTGTTTTAGTGATATGCTAGCCTTTTATATAAAGCTATGAGAGCAGTAGATGAGTGAAAGGCATATACTACCATTTTCTTGGATTTATCAAAGGTGCCACATGATGAACTGATGTTTGAATTAAAGCACAAGGGTTTGGATGTCGGTTGGTCACCTGGATTCTGGATTGGCTGTCCGATAGGTATCAGAGGGTTAGAGGAGGGAGTTCACACAGGGCTCAGTGCTGGGACCTATATTGTTTAACCTTTATATCACTGACACAGAGGGTTAGAGGAGGGAGTTCACACAGGGCTCAGTGCTGGGACCTATATTGTTTAACCTTTATATCACTGACATTGTCAGTGGATTGCAGGGGAATATTCAGTTGTTTTCGGATGATGTCTGGCTGGGAAGGGTTATTAGTAATAGTGCAGATGTGATAGCCCTGCAGGATGATTTGAATGGGCTGGACAGATGGGCAGATGAGTTGGGGTTTTGGTTTAATGCAGAAAAATGTGGGGTCTTGGGGTTTGGTACACATTGATGGGACACTTCATACTCTGCTGGAGGAAGTGGGGGGGAGACAGGAGATCTGGGTTTGATGATTGATAGAAACTGAAGTTCATGGGACATATTGCAAAGGTGATGAAGGTAACACAGAGGATTGCTGCAATACTGAGAAGGATGCTGACCTGCAGTGATAAAAGAGTTATCATTCCATTGTATAAGACCCTGAGCAGACCACACTTAGACTATTGTTCTCAGATTTTTGGTCCCCAGGATTTGAAGGGAATAAATTAATTGTTGAAAGGGTATAGAGGCTGATAACAGAGATTGTTTCAGGATTGTACAATGCAATGTTAGTTATGTGATCAGCTGAGGGAATGTGGACTGCAGAGTTTGTTATATAGAAGGAGAGGTGATGTGATTGAGACTTTTCAACTGGTGAGAGGTGGTTACAAGGTTGAAACTGTAATAAATTTAGTTTAATCCTTTATCCAAGTGTTAGCAAGCAAAGTTTGCGCCTGAAGATACTTCAAGACTACCTGTCTGGGTAGTGGCTCTTCCTTTAATGCATAGCATTATACATATCCGCAAGGAGATGTGCTTTGCATTGTGGGAGATACTGAGACAGGAGTGATGAGAGCTTGGCCACCTTTGCTACGAGTTGCCTCAGTCTTGAAGTATCTTCAGGTGCAAACTTTGTTTGCTAACACTTGGATAAAGGATTAAACTAAATTTATTATAGTTTAACTAAGTGGAAAATAAACTTTCATCGATGTTGACACTGGGGAGTTCTTTCGCTTGGTTGAACAGCTGGAAGGAAAGATGACAAGCGGCCATCCCTGGAAGTTACAAAAGGAAACTTTGAGCAAGAAGATGAGGAGTGGTTTCTTTGTATGGAGAGTGGTTGAACCATGGAATGCATTGCCTGATAGAGTGGTGAGAGCGAGAATGGTGAATGAGACTAAGGAGTGGTATGATAGACTGTGTTTCCTAGGAGGGACCTCCCATAATTAGTCTTGATAGACTTTGTGTTTCCTGGGAAGGACTGCCTGCAATGGCTTTTGACTCCATGGAGGCCTGAATAATAATATTAATAATAATACCTCCAGTGAGTGAAAGTGGTGGTGGTCGATGGTAGGTGGCGCTGGTGCAGATGATGAAGGTAGTTGTCATTAGTGTAGTGGTGGAGACGGAGAGTTGTAGAGGGAGGGCACCTGCTCTACAACTCTCCGTCTCCACAACTCCACTATCTGCAGCTACCTTCATCATCTACACCAGCACTATCTACCACCGACCACCACCACTATTTTCACGGAAAATCACCAACATCCATGCCCACGGCGCGATTCAAACCCGCAGCCTTTTGGCTGGAGAGCCGATAAGCTAACCACAGCCAACCAGGCCAGCTATACACATTCTTTTATGAAATTATGAAAATGAGCTATTATGCTGATTTTTTTATTATATAAAAGAATTACTGATATAATTTTAGATTTACATCAGAAAGACATAAGCCTCAGGTGTCTGATATATTTTTTGTATATTATTATTATCATTTTATTATTAGATTTGATATATAATGTTATCATAATCTATAGCATATAAAAAATAGCTATTAGCAATGAACTTTTATTTTTTATTTTTTTTTTTCAGTTTCCAAAAGGATTTTACAATGTTGAGCTCTTACAATAACCTCCAGTTGAACTCTCACTCAGTGTATGCAAACGCTTATGGTCCTAATGATAATAAAGGACAAGCACTGATTGCTCATAACTCCTACTTTACTCACACTAAAAGTGGGACAAAAGCCTTTTATAACTTAGATTATCATAGAAAACAGAGTGACGACAGCAGCATAAACATTGATTTGCATCACAATATATCATCACGTATATTTGATTTTAGCTCAGATATAAAGTTCAAGTGCCATCCACATCCTAAAAATATATGTGATCTGACAATCAACATTGACACTCATTCATCTCAGTGGAACATGCTTGATACCACATTAAGACGTAAGTGAAAATTTTGCCCTTTTAAATATCACATAAACTTTAATTTAAATCTGATTTTAAAAAGAGTATATAAGCTAAATTTTAAATTGGTTAGACTTTAATTATTGTGCAACTGCATTCCAGAATGTCTCCTTCTGTAATCTGAGAATGGTGACTTTAAGAAATTATGAAATAGTGAAAAAGAGTTATATTTGTGGAAAGGAAAGAGAACCAGAGAATAGATGTTATTTATATATATATATATATATATGTTACTGTGAAAGACCGAAATTAGAGAATGTCGATATTCTCTGGTGAATGTCGACACATACCAAATACGTCGGTGAAAGACCGACATATTTGGTTATATTATTATACATTCAAACCATCACCGGTATATGTCAACAAGCACAGATAAGCTCTGGTAGGGGTCGAGACGACAAGCCGAGAACCTAATCTAACCTAACCTACCACGTCTTCATATCAAGCCGTGACTGAACAACACGAGTTTATTTCTATAAAAAGAGCGGCCGCGAAAGACAATCTTCTACTGCAAGCAATGAAAATGTTACAAACCTCAAAAAGAAAATTTCCTCCTGCTCAAATTGGTGATACCATACGAATACAAGTCCCTGATGTTGACCTTGGTTGTACAGATGCCCGAAATGTGTTGGCGGTTGTTGTTGGAATAGAAGACTCCGACTTTTATAAATTAGCAAACAAAAATGGTACCCTCAAGCAGCTTTATATCTGTAATCAGTTCATAATTTGTAAAGAAAAGTTACTTTCCATAGATGAGATTTCTTCTCAAGAAATGTCAGTGAGAGAAACAGCTGCAACTAATTCGAGAAGTGGGGGACAAGGCTATACACGCTGTAATTGCAAAAAGAAGTATTTCCACGACTATATGCAGTTGTAAAAGCAAAACTTTCTCCTATTTTGACATATATCATATATTAAAATGTTGCATTTTTGTCTTAATGTAATAAAAATATTTTTATTCAACATTCACCATCAGTGCATGCTGAATGTCGACATTCGCCGGTGTAAGTGAGAAATAATGATATTTAGCAGATATTTTGTACATACACCAAGTGACTATGTGAATGCTGACATTCACCGGAGAATGTCGACATTTGCCAGATATCGGTCTTTCACAGTAACATATATATATATATATATATATATATTTATATATGTTATAAGGTAGTGTAATGTAACGTGGAAGTTGTGGAAGTTACATTAACTTCCACATTACATGACAAAGAAATACATAACAGGATCAATGTGTGAATGTATTCCGAAGGCAAAGGTATGTGTAAAATGGATGAATGAGGGGCTCAAACATGAAATATGGAAGAAGGTATTTTGGAGCAGAGGCGTAGCTAGAGAGGGGCAGAGGTGGTGGTCTGTCCTGGGCAGCACTTTGAACATTTTTGAACTTTTGCAGTTAATTCTAAAATACAGTCTCGAGTACTCAGTTCCAACTATTGTAATATTACAGCGAATTTTCCTCACAATTGCTGTAAGTGTTGCTAGTTGTGAGAGGAATTTTTCTAAATAAAATTGATTAAGAATTACCTACATTACTATGAAACAGACTTCGACATGTCATCGATGATTTTGCTAACAGAAAAGCAAGAAAAATAACATTTTAGAATGTTGAAATTAAAGTTTTACTTCAAAAATAAACATAGTGTTTTAATTTATTTCCCTATACGTCGTTTTGACTTTTTGTAGTATTTTTGGTGTGTATTGAGAGGGGCAGCAAACTCAGGGTCCACCCTGGACGGCAAAAGCTCTAGCTACACCACTGCTTTGGAGACAGTGCAAGATGAATAATGGTAATAATCCATTTCATGGAGTATAAAGGAAAAGTCAGGAGAGTGACTCAGTTAGTAAGATAAACAAAAATGCACTGTGATCAGAAATTAGCAAATCAGGTGAAGAAAAACCCTAGAGAGTTTTTTAGAAGGAAGAATAATCATTCTTCCTTCTAAAATAGAAGGAAGAATAATCATGGTAAAATAATGTTAATCGATGAAAATGGTAGAATGGTAACTGCTGCAGAAGACATTATTGAGGTATTCAATGATCAATTTAGGTATTTCATCCTGATCAGGGTGGAATAAAGGAGGAACTTAAGGGTAGAGGACATAGGAGGGATGGCTGAATTGTGAGTGAGCAGATGGTATTTGAGGAAATAAATAAAATTAATGTCAATAAGGCAATAGGATTTGATGACATATCATCACACATCTTAAGGAAATGTTCCAGAGAATTGGCAGTAGCATTGGTATGCTGGTTTAATAAGAGGCTTACGACAGCACAGGTTTTAACGCAGTGGAAAGAAGATAAAATTGTTCCACTGCTTAAAGGTGGTGATAATGCTGTGGCCTTGAAATTATAGCTAATATGTATATCAGCAGTTGTGGTGAAGGTACTGGATAGATTGGTGAGAAGTGGGATACAAAATTGGGTTGAACCCAGCAGTATTCTTTGTGGTTATCAGCATGGGTTTATTAAGGAGAGATCATGATTTACTAGCTTACTTATATATTATAACAAGGTGACAAATACCTTGGACAGGGGAGAAGCATATACAGTGGTGTACTTGGATTTTGCAAAAGCTTTTGATAGACTGTCACATAACAAGCTGGTAAATAAATTGAAACACACGGGATTGGATAACTGACTTTTCAGTTGGATCAGTGACTGGCTGTCAGATAGGTATCAGAAAGTTGTATATGGGGTGCAGTATCCCATAAGAGGAAGGTCACGAGTCACAAATTCATATACTATTTATATCATTCATATAAAAAAGCGGGATGGGTTTAACTACTGACATATACAGCTGTTTGCTGGTGATACAAAATTGGGGAGAGCAGTGCAGAAGCAAGCAGATGTTATGGCCTTGCAGAAGGAGTTGAATAGATTGCGTGAATGGGCAGGTAAGTGGAACTGTCAGTTCAATGTTGCAAAGTGTACGGTTTTGAAATTTGGTATGGAATGATGGGTTGCAAAGTATACACTTTGTGGGGAAACTTTAAAGGAAGTAGAGGAAATGAGAAATCTGGGAGTGGTGGTGGTGGACAAGAATTTTAAATTCAGGTGTCACTTTGCACAAGTTGAGGCCATCATATCAGATAATGGCAATGATATGGAGTACCCTCTGACATGCAGAAATAAAGAGGTCATGATGCCATTGTATAAATCCTCGATCAGACCTCATATTGATTGTTGTGCACAGATCTGGTTGCTGGATTTTCATGGTGACAAGGATATGTTGGAAAGGATCCAGAGAAGATTCACAAAGGTTGTCATTGGTAGCTGGAATGGGAGGGAGGGGGTATGATTGAGTGATTGAGACATATAAACTAGTCAGGAGTTGTTATTATCAGGTTGACACAGAAGATATTTTTCATAGAACAATAGAGGGGAATAGAACAAGAGGCCATCACTGGAAATTATATAAAGAAGGTGTGAGGAGAAGAGGGAGGAGCAGGTCGTTTGCATGGAGAGTGGTTGATGAGTGGAATGCATTGCCTGAGTGTGTTGTAAATGTAGACACATCGAATCATTTTAAGGTACAGTTGGATGAGCATTGTATGCAGTAGTGTGTACTTCCCACCATGAATCTCTGACTTCATGGAAGTTGGATGTTATTAATAATAATAATAATGTGTATATATATATATATATATATATATATATACACACACCATATTTGCCGGCGTATAAGACACATTCAGGGGCGCATTTACCATTAGGCACATGAGGCGTAAGATGGGGGCCTCACTCTCTAGGGAGGCCTCATTTTAAAACCTTACTCCTCACAAAGAACAATAAAAAACAACGTAGTTATAGTTGCAAAATAAAATACTTATTTTTAAATATTAAATTCATAATATAAAAACTAGAGGCCGCTGAAAAATTTGTGAGGCTTCCCACTTCCATTTAAAATACATTGTTCTTTCCTTAGAATATAAAACTAACAGGAACTCTGTATTCCATAAATTCATGTATGTAAGCGTACCATTTCTTTTCTGGACGTATATACAAGTCCAGCAAACCTGGATAATGTTCTGTCCACCTGCTGAAAGAACATGGATAAGAAGTGTAGTTTGACCCTCATGCCCATTAAAAAGTACGATAATCCTTCACTCTGAAAAGAACACTTAACTGCATTACCTGCCGTACGTAGTAGCTACGTTCTGTGGCCTACAGCAAGAAACGCAGTTGTTTGCCGTTTGCTCGGTAACCGGAATCTAAGTTATATCAGTTATACAAAGGTTCAAATTATTTTAATCGACAATACATTTTAAAATTCTCCAAGAACTTGATTGAAGATAATTATTTTTGTCAAACAATTATTTTATAAATTCATGAAAATCCGAATCTAAAAATGAATACAGTCTCCATCTGTTCCAAATTAAGTTTCCTATTTTATTCATAATCTTAGTTCGAAGGTTAGTTATCATACGTAAATCTTGAATCATATCATGTAATGCATAATTTTTATAACGTAATCTGTAGGTTTTTGCATTTCAACTTTCTTGGTTCCCCCCCTAATCACGCACTACAAATCAAAATAAATGGCAGTTATGAAGTCAACTGTTATGTACATATTTTCGTCTAACTTCGATATTATGTGGCAGTTTGAAGTAATGATATTTTCCCTACAGTTTATCTTTTGAAACATGTGTAGATAAATACATCAAAATGAAATTTTATTTCCAAAATTTTCATAACAGAATTAATTCACCTTTAATGGCTAATTCCCTCCCCTCCCCAAAGTATCACCACACACACACACACACACACACACACACACACACACACACACACACACACAAATACTGCTATCATGTTGGAAGCTTAATGGATTTTTTACAACACTCAAAAAGGATTAAAATAGAATTTAATACTTCCTATATTTCGTCCTAGTCACTAGGACATCTACGAGGATTACAAAAACAACTCATGTAACATTATTATTATTATTATTATTCAGGCCTCCAAGGAGTCAAAAGACTCATCGAGGGAGGTCCTTCCTAAGACATAAAGTCTGTCAAGACTCATCGAGGTGAGGTCCCCCCCCCCCCCCCCCTGAGAAACACAAAGTCTATCATACCACTCTTTAAACTCACTGACCGTTCTCGCTCCCACCACTCCATCAGGCAATGCATTCCACGGCTCAACCACCCTCCACACAAAGAAACCACTCCTTACCCTCTTGCTCACAGTTTCCTTTCATAACTTCCAGGGATGGCCTCTTGTCATCACTCCTTCCTGCTGTTCAACCAAGCGAAAGAACTCCCCAGTGTCAACCCTGTAACCACCTCTCAACAGTTTAAAAGTCTCAATCATATCACCTCTCCTTCTTCTATCCACCAAACTCTGCAGTCCACATTCTCTCAGCCAATCCTCATAACTATCCTTGTACAGTCCTGAAACCATCTTTGTCATCCATCTTTGTATCCTTTCCACAGTTAATTTATCCCCTTCAAATCCTGGGGACCAAATCTGAGAACAATAGTCCAAGTGTGGTCTGATCAGAGACTTATACAACGGAATGATAGCCCTCTTATCTCTGCAGGTCAGTGTCCTTCTCATAATAGCAGCAATCCTCTGTGTTACCTTCACTACCTTTGCAATATGTCCCCTAAACTTCAGGTTTCTATCAATCATTAACCCCAGATCTCTTGTCTCCCCTACTTCCTCCAGTATAACTCCTCCCATAGAGTATGCAGCATCCCATCAGTGTTTCCCAAACCTCAAGACCTTACATTTTGCTGCATTAAATCGAAACCCCCACTCATTTGCCCATCTATCTAGCTTATTTAAATCCTCTTGCAGGGCTACCACATTTGCACTATTACTAATAATCCTTCCCAGCTTTGCATCATCCGCAAACAACTGAATATCCCCTTGCAATCCACTGACAATGTCATTGATATAAAGATTAAACAATATAGGTCCTAGTACTGAGCCCTGTGGGACCCCACTTGTAACCCTCTGGCTCCTTGAAACTGCTCCACCATACACAACTCTCTGATACCTATCAGACAGCCAATCCTGAATCCAGTTGACCAATCTGACATCCAGACCCATGTGCTGCAACTTAAATATCAGCTTATCATGTGGCACCCTGTCAAATGCCTTCGCCAAGTCTAAGAAAATTGCAGTATATGCCTTTCCCTCATCTAATGTTCTTGTAACTTTATTATAAAAGGCTAGCATATTGCTAAAACAAGAGCGTTCTTTCACAAATCCATGTTGATTCTCACAGATAACATTACTCTCATCTGCCCAATGCTGTATACGGTCCCTCACTACTTTCTCCAAGATCTTAACAACTACTGATGACACACAGACTGGCCTATAATTAGACACTTCCAGTCTGTTACCACCCTTATGCAATGGCACTATCTTACCTTCCTTCCATCCCATGGGCACCTTTGCCAAAGCCAGACTTTCATTGAAAAGCCACGTTATAGGCACTGTCAATTCCCTAGCACATTCTCTCAAAACTCGTGGTGAAATACCATCCAGTCCCACAGCTTTACTGACATCCAGAGTACTCAGTATATATCACGCACTCTCCTCCTGTACCTCCAGACCTCGAACCAGTCCTATCCCTCTAGCATTAAAACTGACTCCTCTAGGATGAAATACTCCAATAAAGTGTTCATTGAACAATTCCACTATGTCCTCTGCATCAGTCACTCTATTCCCATTTTTATCCCACAATATCATTCTTCCACAGTCATTTCTCCTCCTACTGGCCACATAGCTAAAAAATTCCCTAGGATTTTCTTTGGATCTTAGGGCCAATCTCCTCTCATATTCCAGTTTCGCTTTCCTTACCACACTAGTCACTCTTCTGGCCTCATGCTTACAAATATCATACAATACTAAGCCCAACTATGTAGGTGACACAAATATCATACAATACTAAGCCCAACCACTTGTGTTGTTGTTCATAAAAAAAAAAAAAAAAAAAAACCTTCCTAAAATGGAAATGTGCGACCCATATAATCTTATTTTGCAAGGAAAGGATTGAAGATATAAACAGAAATAAATGTTATTTAAAAAAATATAAATATTTGACATAATATCTGCAAATCAAACAAAAATTTTGATTATTTATTTTTGCACATGTGAAATTCGTTTTTATTTGGGAAGAGACACAATAAGTAAATTGTGCAGCAAAAAGTGTCAATCCAAGAAATACAGTGCACGTAACTACAATAATCCGTTAACGGTGGGGGGGGGGTAATTGAATAACAGATGGAATGCTGATGAAGTTTCAACTAATAAAAACTGCTTTTTATTAGTTTAAAGTAATTTTGAGTATATTTGCGAAGAACAGATATATTCAACATATCTTAGCCAGTTTTGTTGTAAAAAGTGCCGCATTTGAAGAAATATTAGCGGCTTAATAATAAAATAGCAAATTTCATAATGCTTCAGAATAACTTGATTATTTTGATAATTCCAAAACAAGTTGAGACACATCTGTAGAAATCTATCATTATTATTATTAGAGTCCTTTTAATTATGAACTCTATAAAGTACTTAATAAATTTGTATTTTTGTGTTTTTAAATAAATAAACTAGTTTCATTTTGTCACGGATGGTTTTCGCTGGACCACCTGGACTTTTAGACTATTGTTCTTATCAATATTGTAAAAACTCGATTGTAGCTTAAATATTCCAAAGCACATTACATCGATTTTTTACTTAGGTCAAGTCCCATAAGAATGTTGTAAAAAATAACCCTGTTTGTCTCTGTATATTTTGTATTAAATATTTTTGGAAATAGCCCTTTGGAAATTAACTGTATATACTGCTTTAATAAGAATATGTTAGAGTGTTAAAAACAAAGGCAATGTTTTTCGCCGGAGCTGTATGTAATAGATCTACATGGCATTAGAAAGGTTGTTTATTATATTTTGTGTGTATGAGAAAGGCTTACAAGCTCTGCACGTAAACACCTCCGAAGGTCAGTCAGAAAGGTTCAAACAACTTTCCGATGGTCAGCAATTTACAATCAAAAGAAGGCACAGAAGAGAACAAAGAGCAGGCCGAACTTGAAACTTAAGATGAAAGAATCATGCCGAATTCTTCGGCGGTTACAAACTTCGTGCGAGGTCTCAGAGAAGGCATAATAAAAGGGGACAGAGCCAAGCATCTAGGGCTTCCCGGATCCAGAAGTCACTAGAGAGAGAAGGCTTCCCGTTTCCAGACGTTGCCAGATAGGAGCTTCTCGGTTCCAGTCTTAAGAGAAGGCTTTGAGTTGCCGAAAGGAGATGTTCCAATCGTCAGAGAAAAGTTTCCAGGCCAGAAAGGAATCCCAGTTGACAGTTGGCGGCAATTCGAATTAATGGAGGTGGCAGAAAAAGGAGGCAGTCATCCAGGCATTTTTGTGGCAAGCCCAAGCAGAGGAGAAAAGACAAGACAAATTACCCGAAGCACCTTTACTCGGAAGTTTTTCTTTTTGCTGTGGGACAATAACTTTTTCCAGAGCTGTATATGAGTACCGCAGGACACAGTTCACAGTTCGCTATTTTCCCAATGAGATATTTCTGATTTCCTGAAGGAAGCTCAAGATCTGAGATGAGAGATTTGCCTTAGAACGTTTTGTGCAAGACCTTTGACTGAATGTGCGATACAGAGCTTTTGTAAGTTATATACCTTTTGTACAATTCCTCTTATAATGTGTTTTAGTTGGACAATTAAGATTTAGATTAACAGTAACAAGAAGTGTCATTAAGAGAATCTATTGGCATATTTGAAGTTGATATACAGTTTGTAAAAGTAACTTGATAGAGAGTTAGCTAGCCTTTTTACAAGTATACTAGAAGTTTAATAAGTGGAAATTGTAAACAGAGTAAATAAGTTTTTGAGTTAAAGAAAGTTTTTGCAATCATTTTGAAACCCATTCCAGAGACAACAGAGGTTTTTTTGTGTGCTGTTGCTATTTGTATTAATTAGTTGGTTAAGAGCAGTTTCTATATCACATAAGTAGAGCATTTGAATTTCAAGTTTATTATTATTTATAAATTGAATTGATTTTTCAATTCATTTTTTTGTGCATCAAAATTCTACTCATGAAGTCTTGGGTAATAATAATTTTAGGGCGAAATGTCAAGTAAAAAAGTGGATGTTAGTGAGCATAGCAAGTTATCGTTACTATTTATTGCCTCTACGGTTTAACTAAAGCTGGAATTATTATGCTTATTACTGCAACTTAAAAGAAATCAAAACTTGAGTTGAATAAATCTTGTAATAAATAAATGTTGTAATTCCATAAATATGATGATTTTTGCTATAATTTTTATTACTGTAAATTCAAAATTTTTATTTTTAGTGAGAATATCTGAACTTTACAGTTCATGAAGTTCCAATTTTTACCATGATCAGGAAGCTTAATTTGATTGCATTTAAATTCTTTTTTTAAAAAAAAAAAACTTTTATCCTTATACTAAATTATTACCATACCTTTTAATATTTTTTCGGTATTCAGAATTTTTGTAGCAACTATGATACTTGTCAACAAAGCTTGTCAAATAAAATCAACGTTCTCAAAATCAATAATCAACACTGCAATTGAAATCTTTCACAGAAAGATTTTAATTACATCTTTCTTTAAATTAATTATGATTCAATTACATGGAATATTTAAAAGTGTAAATGATATATATATTTAGAATTACATTAAAAGATTTTAAACTATTTAAAAAATTTAATATTAAATATAAAGTATCGTAGAAATTGCATAATTATTTATAATCCATTGATATAAGTTAGTAATTTATTTACATAAAATGACTTACAAGGTTGCTAGTTTACTATTACCAAGATTTTTTTAATATTAATATTTTTTGTATACATGTAAAATTCGTTTATATTTTTGGGAAGAGAGACAATAAATAAATTATGCACCAAAAAGGGTCAAATATCGTAGAACAGTAAAGGAAATTCCAAAAAACGTTAATTAAACTGATAGTTTAGTTACCATTATTTGGCTAGTACTTGAAAAGCAGACAAGTGTATATACCTAATTATATGGTTAAAGTAGTTGTTGCAGTTGGTAAGAATATATTATGCAATTAATTATTATTCTTATTTTACTGTTACTCATTTATTTTAACAAAACCAAGATACTACTGTTTCTATTTTTGTATTTTTTAAGTTTTTAACGTAATTGTTTATTTTATTTATATGTTTATTTTGGATTTAATAAATATTTATTTCACTTTTGATAGATTAATACAAATAATGATGCAAAGAAAATTTGAATCTGGAGCTAGTAGAAGAAAACGACTTAGAGAAAATGAAAAACAGCTAAATAGTCAAAAGGGGGCAATTTTGTCTTTCTTGCGTTCTGAAAATGAAGAATTTCGTAGAAGTGAAGTTGTACTTCACAGTTCTCGGAATGAAAAAAAACATTGGTATCATTATCAGGAGGAGATGAAAGTGAAAATGAAGAACATCAAAATGATGTGGAAAACATAGAAGGAGAGAAAGAAATAAATGAAACAAATCAAGAGAATTCTGAAGAAAATTTTCAATCGGAGTCTGTATTTACCAGCAAGCAAGCTATCTCTTATCCTACCGATATAGCAGTGTGGCCACTTACTGTTAATGAACAGTTTATGAAGCATATTTTAATAAATATGCCCCAGAATCTTAGTAAAATCGAAAATTTAAAAAAAGAATACACAGAACGCAATAGAATATATGTCAGAAATGTGAATATATCACATTTTTACTGTAAAAAGGCGAATGGAACAAAGGAGAAACGAGAGTGGCTATTTTTTTTTCTGAAACCACCAAAGCAATTTACTGCTATGTTTGTAATTTGTTTTCTAAGTCAAATAATAGCTTAATGAAGGGTTTTATTGACTGTGGAAATATAACACAAACATTATGTGATCAGTGCATTCTATTGAGCATATACGAGCGATGTGCACATATTGCAAAAGAAAATCAAGTTCTGTAAATAGTTGAATTGATCAAACACATACAATCTAAAGAAAATTATTGGAGAGAGGTTTTAAAAAGAATAATAGCTACCCATTAAGTTACTGAGTAAACTAGGGCTAGTATTTAGAGGAAATACAAATGATATTTTTTCTGATTCTTGCGGAAATTATTTATCGTGTTTACATTATTTAAGTGAATTTGATGAATTTTTAAAACATCACATGAAAATGTATGCCAACTGTGTGTTCTGGCAGATCAAATTATCTTTCTTACCATACTTGTGATGAATTCATAGCGTTAATAGATAAAAAAACAAGAGAAATATTAATATCAGAAATTAAGGAAGCTGCTTATTTTACAATAATACTGGATTCAACGCCAGACATTGCCCATAATGAAACTAGCTATGATATTTAGGTATGTTGCCGCAAATTCTGACATTAGAGAAACATTTATCGGGATCATCAGAATTACACAACATAATTCCTTATATTTAGAAGAGGTAGTATTAAACAAATTAGAAGAATTATCTTTGTATATAAAAATGTGCAAAGAGCAAAGCTATGATAACGCTGCCAATATGAAAGGTATCTATACAGGTTTACAAGCTAGGCTGAAAAAATGTCCCTCTGCACATTATATACCGTGCTCTAGTCATTCCTTAAATTTAATTGGCAACTATGCTGCGGAATCTTGTCCGGAAGCAGTGCAATATTTTTGTTTTATTCAAAATGTATATAATTACTTTTCATCTTCAACAAGAAGATGAGGTATACTCCTTAAACATTTAGAAAAAAATCTTTAACAGTTAAAAGACTAAGTGAAACGAGGTGGTCCGCAAAACTGACACTATATTAGTTTTGAAACGTGGATATAAACAAATTAAAGATTCATTACTTAAAGTACCCATTTCTCCTCATGAAAAACCTATTTCTAAATTAGAGAGCTCATCATTGGCTGCACATTTTGACAAACCAGAAACAGCAATTTTAACAAGTTATGTGGGACAAAATTTTACAATAAATACATGCCATCTAGTAAATCTCTACAAGATCCCGATATGGATTTGTTTTTAGCTAATAATTTGTTAGCACTCTTTAGTTGGTTTTATTTTAGATATAAGAAATAGTTTTTGCTGCTATAAATGAAGAAGCGAATTTATTAACAGGTGAGACAAAATTTAAAGATGAAATGGAAAGAGTTAAAAAACAAAAAAAATGAGGGACGAAGTTTCACAATCTAACAATGAGATTATATTACATGGGAAAGAAAATTTCGCAGTGAACGCTTTTAATGTCATTTGCGATAAGCTAATTTTGGAAATTAATGAAAGAACAAAAAGCTATTTCGACATATTAGATATGTTTGACATTTTGTTTTGAAGAAAGATATAGATCAAGACAAGTACAAGACTTAAGTTTGTAAAATCTATTAATAAAATTTTACAAACACATGGAACTGATATTGATCCAGAAAAATTTACTGATGAAGTTAAGCAATTTTTAATAATGATAAAGGAAGAAAATTCTTCAATTAAAAATATGTACAAATTTAAACAATGGGTTAAGGTCTACTTTTCCGAACATAGAAACAATTTTAAAAATATTTTTGAGAATGCCTATTTCAAATGCAAGTGCTGAACGATCATTTTCAGTGTTGAAACGAATAAAAAATTATTTAAGAAGCAGCTTGCATCAAAATAAAACAAGTGACCTGTCGTTATTATGCATTGAATCAGATGTAATGGACTCGATTAATTATGATATCATTTTAGATATA
This sequence comes from Typopeltis vanoorti, assembly GCF_054136105.1. Classification (NCBI taxonomy): domain Eukaryota; kingdom Metazoa; phylum Arthropoda; class Arachnida; order Uropygi; family Thelyphonidae; genus Typopeltis; species Typopeltis vanoorti. Next base: position 97,790,622 of record NC_143569.1, read on the forward strand.
TTGCTAAAACCAAAGCCAGAAAAAAAAACTTTTATTATTTAAATTTTTTTATTTAAATTTGAACTGATTTATTTTTATACATTTTTTTAAAATGTAAATAAGGTAAGGGGTTGTTATTGAGAAGAATGATAGTGAAAGTTGGACGTATGTTGGACCGAAAGTACGGAAACAAAGAAGGATGAATGAGAGGGAAAGTGAGAAGAGAGGGTCGAGAGTTAGAAAGTTAGAAAGATTTAATGATAGAGTGAATGTGTCGCGAGGTTCAGAAGGTGAATTGGATTGGATGAAGCAAGAAATGAAATGGATGCGGAATGAAATTAAGAGAATTCAGGTCAAAACTATTAAAATAAATCATGATGGCATGAAAGAGATAACAAAAGATGAGCGAGTGGCATTGTATGGCGACTCCATTATTAAAGGTGTGCTAGAGGATAAAATGCACAAGGTATGTTTTCCAGGCGGTAAAATGAGTACTGCATTTGAGTGGTTATGCTGTGAGTCGCTTGGAGAGACTGATGCTGGAAGGTAGAGAAGTGAATAGAGAGAATGAATCAGATCGAGAGGGGAGTGATGTGGAAGAGCAGAAGAGTAAGACAGGAGAGATTGAAGAAGTGGATATGAATGGGGAAGTGAGTGGTATGAGTATAGAAAATGAGAGAATGGGTGTGCAAGAGGAGCAGGGAAACGGGGAGGCTCAGGGTGGACAGGGGTACACAGCATGAGAAAGGTGGATACTCCAAGAGGAGGTGAGAGCATGTGTAGGCAGAAAAGGAATGGGATGACCAGGGATCAAGAGGAAACAGTTGGAATTGAAAAGGTTCTAAAATGAAGAAGCAGAAAGGGAAATGGCCCCAGTCCAGCATGGAGAGATCACATCGAGTGAGTGGTATCAGTGGAACTAGCTGTAGATCCAGAAATGAGTTGTTGTGTTTGTATACTAATGCTAGAAGTATAAGAAACAAGGCGGATGAAATGGTTGCACTAATTGCGTCTGTGCACCCAGAGATTGTCGGAATAAGTGAGACATGGTTAGATGAGGATGACATCCTGACAGGAATAGAGATGGAAAGGTATGATGTGTTTCGTGAGGATAGAAGGGGTAAAAAGGGAGGGGGAGTACTATTGATGATAGAGAAAGAGTTATGTCCATACAAGGTAGAGATGCAAGAGGGAAATGGGGCCAGTGGTTTTGAGGCAGTATGGTGTGAGATAGAGGTGAATAGAATCAAATACTTGGTGGGATGTTGTTATAGACCTGGTAATGTGGATGGTGGTGATAGTGAAATGTATAGTCAAATAAGCCAAGCAAATAAGAAAAGGTGATCATTATGGGTGATTTTAATTATGGCAATATAGACTGGAATGAAGAGATAGCAACTGGAAGTAAAGAAAATGAGTTTATTGAGTTTTTGAGGGATAACTACCTCAGACAGTATGTAACAGAGGGCACAAGAGGATTAAGGGTCTTGGATTTGGTCATCTCATCGGAGGATGTAATTATCAATGAGGTATCAAATCATCCACCAATTGGTGAAAGTGACCATGAGGTGATTACTTGGGTGGTTGCCAGCAGTGCAAGGACCCCTGTGAAAAAAGGGTATATGTGGAACTACAAGGGGGGTGATTATGAAGAGCTCAGGAGACAGCTTGCAGGTGTAGCATGGAATGAGGAGTTAGCTGGAAAAGATATCAATGCAGCTTGGGGGATTTTCAAAAAATATTTAGTGGATGCAATGTCTAAATGTATACCACGGGTGAGAAGGTTAAATAAGTTAGGTGTGAGATGGATGAATAAAGAGATTAAGCATGCAATACAGAGAAAAAGGGCATTGTGGAGGCAGCATAAGAGAAGTGGAAGTAACCAGTTTCATGAGTTCTACAAAGACCAGGCAAGGAGAGTGACTTGGTTGGTGAGAGTAGCTAAAGAGAGGTATGGACAGCAGTTAGCTAATGAAGCTAAAAAGAATCCTAGGGAGTTCTTACGATATGTCGCCAGCAAAAGAAAGAATGATTATGGAAGGATGACATTGATTGGAGGAAATGGTATAAAGACAGCTGTTGCAGAATGTGTGGTGGAGATACTTAATGAGCAGTTCATAAAGATCTTTCAATCTTGTGAATGTGACTTCATGGAGAGATTAAGAGCAGTTGATGATGGGGATGAGAGACTGACTGTAAGTGAGCAAGAGGTGTTTGGGGAGTTGAGTAAACTAGATGTAAATAAGGCTGTGGGACTTGATAATATATCACCGCGTATTCTGAAGGAATGTACCAGAGTGTTGACACCTGCCTTGACATATTTTTTTAATACGTGTCTTGCACTTGGTCAAGTCCCTAAAGAGTGGAAGGAGGGCAAGATTGTGCCACTTCATAAAGGAGGTGATCGAACTCAAGCATCAGACTATAGGCCTATCTGTGTGTCAGGTGTTGTGGTTAAGTTGTTGGAGAAGCTTGTGAGAACTAGGATCCAGAGTTGGGTTGACAACAATGGTATAATCTTTGATGGACAGCATGGATTTGCTAAAGGGAGGTCGTGTTTTAGTCATCTACTTACTTATTACAATAAAGTGACTGCATCCTTGGACAGAGGAGAAGGATACACAGTAATATACTTGGATTTTGCAAAAGCTTTTGATAGAGTACCTCATGATAAGTTGACAGTCAAACTAGAGCAGATGGGGTTGGATATTAGATTAGTGCATTGGATTGGAGACTGGCTATCTGATAGGTATCAACAAGTTGTGTATGGGGGTGCAATATCCAGGAAAAGGAAAGTCACTAGTGGAGTGCCTCAGGGATCTGTTTTAGGGCCATTACTATTTAATTTGTATATTAATGATATTGGCGAAGATTTGGATGGAGATATTCAGTTGTTTGCAGATGATGCAAAGTTGGGACGAACCATAAAGAGTAGTGAAGATGTTGTGGCCTTGCAAGAAGACTTGAATAAATTGAGTGATTGGGCAAGCAAATGGGGATGCGAGTTCAATGTTGCAAAATGTAAGGTTTTAAAATTTGGAAAACAAAGATGGGATACAGAATTTATGCTTGGTGAGAATATATTGTTGGAAGTAGAGGAAATAATAGATCTGGGAGTGATAGTGGATAAGGATCTAAAATTTAGGGGACACATCGCCAAAATTGTGAAGACAACACAAAGACTTCTGGGAATGATGAAGAAGACACTGACGTGTAGAAGTAGGGAGATTCTTGTTCCATTGTATAAGGCTTTGATTAGGCCACACATGGACTATTGTGCCCAGATTTGGTCACCAGGTTTTCAGAAGGATGAAGAGATGTTGGAAAGGGTGCAAAGGTGACTGACTAAGGTAGTTTCTGACCTCTGGAATGTCGAGTATGAGGAAAGATTGAAAAGATGTAATTTGCAGAGTCTAGTGGAGAGAAGGAAGAGGGGAGATATGATAGAGACCTACAAGTTGGTAATGGGTTGTTATAGGATCAATGGTGGAGAAGTTCTACAGAGAATAGTGGGAGATCAGGGGAGAACCAGAGGTCATCCCTGGAAACTGTATAAAGAGGGTGTGAGTAGGGGAGTGAGAGGCAGGTTTTTTTCGTGCAGAGTTGTGAATGATTGGAATGCCTTGCCTGAGAGTGTGGTGTCTGCAAGGAGTTTGAATGTGTTTAAGACCCAGTATGATGAGATGTGTGTGAGACAAAGGACCTCCTAGATGAGTCTTTGACTCCATGAGGTCTTGTTTTAATAATAATAATAATAATAATAAAATATATGTATACCAATGTTGTATTGTATTATTAAAATTAATTATTATGGAAATGTTGACTTTTATTTTCAATAAAATAAAAGAAAATGCTTACTTTTGAGGGCCTCATAATGATGTTGCACCTCAGGCCTCCAAAAGTATAAATGTGGCCCTGGACGCACTTTTTTGGACACATTTTGTACAAAAATGTGTACAAAAAAGGATGCACCTCCTTTTTTGTACATATTTTTTAGGAAAAAAACTTTATCACTGAATATTATAATGAATTTACAGTATTTGAAATATAAAGTAATAAATAGGTCTGCTTTCAACAAATACCTAATCTAACTAGGAAAGAGTACCCAACTTTTAATCATCAAAACCCAGAAATTCATCTCCAGAGCTAAATAACCTCTTCTAAATCAGAATCTGAGTCATCATACAACAAATTGTCCTCTGTACCATCCAGTGCATTACTAATTCCACACTTCTTAAATGATTTAACCACTGTCTCAGTTTTCACAGCATCCCATGAAGCTTTGACCCACTCACAAACTTGCGAAATGCTAGGCCTCATCCTTCTTCCTGATGGCATAACCTCAAAATCCGAAGACTGCATCCAGCTGTTCAACTTCTCCTTCATAAATCCCTTAAATGGTTTATTAATACAGACATCTAGAGGTTGAAGCTGACTAGTTAGGCCTCCTGTAATTTCAGCTAACTGAGTTTTCAATTCCTTGAGTTTATTTGTAACATCGTCTGTTCTGTGAGAATGAAACTGATCCCATGCTAGCATGGCAGGCTTCTTCAACAGTCCACCAGGGCGCCTAGACCAAATTTTATCTATCCATAACTTCATTCCTCCTCCATCCATTCAGCCTTTTGCATGAACATGTACAAACACTCCTTTAAGCAGTTTTTCTTTGGGTAGCATCTTCCTTTTAAAAATCAGTAGTGGCGGCAATTTTGTCCCATCAGCACAGCAGGAAAAAACAACTGTGTAGTGAGTTTTTTGTGCCCCAAAGTTTTAATAGTAACACTTTTAGTGCCCTTGGAATCTACAGTTTTGTTTAAGGGCACATCAAAAGTCAGCGGTATCTCGTCCATGTTTCCTATTTGCGCAAGTTCAAAATTTTCTCATTTCCTTGCATTAATGACGAATCGTTGAAATGCAATCATTTTTTCTTCATATTCAGCTGGCATCTTTTGTGATATTTTGTTTTAGTCTGCATACATAGCTGGTTTCTCTTCATAAATCTTGAACACCATGATGTTGATCCAGTAAAGTTGGCGATCACTCTGTTAGTGACTATCGCTTTCGCTTGATGAATAATAATTTTTGTAGACACTGAACGTCCCGCTTTTCTGTGGTCTAAAATCCAAGTATTCAGCTCTGCCTCAAGTTCTGGCCATTTTGCAGTTCCACTTCATAGGTTATGTTTCCTGTGCATTGCTTTTTTTAAATCCTCTTCCTGATTCTGCCAAATTCTTATCATTTTCTCAGCTGGGGGTGGTCTGAAATGCCTCTCTGCAGCCCTGTTTCCACGTTCTTTACCATATGCAATCACATGTAGCTTGTATGCAATATTGTAACAATGCCGACGTTTTTCAGCAATAATTTGCCAAGAAATTTAGAGAAAATTTAACAGCAGAAATTTATCACCATTCACAACTGTGACAACAATTGGAAAGTTTAAACGAACAGAACACAGCTGTGATCGTCGATGACAGCGCATGCACATCCACTGAACTCTACGTCAGTGTTTCTCAAAGTGTGGTATGCGTACCCCCGCGGGTACGTGAAGGTCTTCAGGGGGGTCCGTGGAATTTTCGGCTCTGCATCATTAATGCATAGAATAAAATGCAATGTATCCGTGAAGATCGAGATCATAAAACGTTCGTATTGTATCACTGAATAAGGTACAGAAACATCCGCAGGCTGTGCAATATGTTTCTCAACAAACAGTGCAATTAGAGACAACTGGGAAATGGCACTAACTAATGAATCGCATGTCCCCCTTCCACAGAATATGCTGTATGACTCGAGCAAAACCATATGTTGCCGGTGCAGCATATGGTTTTGTTTGAGTGAATGTGTTAAAACGAAGAAATATATAGTGAATGTGTTTCAGATATTATATAAGGAATTTTGGTTGAAGAGAATTAGCATTTCAATTCAACTGTCGGCTTGTCTTTGTCATTTAGTAGCATGATCTTTTGTTAATACCGTACCAATTATATGAATGCGGATGTCTGAAGTTTGAGAAACACTGCTCTATGTAACTGGAATGATCTCACACACACCGCAAGGAACCAATAAAGAAATCACGTAACTGAACAGAGAAAATTTCCAGAAATGAAAATAAAAAAAAACCGAGTATCGGCGTATAAGACACACTCTGTTTTTCAGACTTATTTTCAAAGTGTTATACGCTGGCAAATACGGTATATGGCATGATGGATTTACTCAGTGAGAGACATAATTTAAAAAAAAAGAGTAAATGATTGTTTGCCATGGGATAAAAAATTAAAAAAGTATATATATATATATATATATATATGCATATCTAAATATAAATAAAAAAGAAACAAAAATATGGGAATCTTTGGAAACAGTATTACATCCTAAACAAAATATTAAACAAAGTATTAACTTATCTGAATACATCCTAGCCTTCATTAATCAAGAACATTCACATCAGTGTAAACATGCAAAATGTTTGGAACAATTAGAAATATTTTTTAAAAAATCACGTCGGTCTCTTGTGTTTAACTGCATATTGGTTGTCACCTTTGTTAGTCACTGTTCTGTCTGCTGGTTTGTTTATTTACACCTGGAGAAATCCTGGGAAATTAGGGAAACATTGTGTCATTAAATAAATAAATATTATCAACTTATTATGGTGTTCTGCCTTATAAACTTTAATTAAATATTCATGAACTGGCAAAGTTTATGTTTACATACTTATATATATTATTATTATTATTATTATTATTATTAATATATGACCTTCATGGAATCAGAGACTCATCATGGGAGGTACACACTATCACACGCAAACTCATCCAAACCATGCCTTAAAATGATTCAAAGTGTCTACATTCACAACACACTCGCAATGCTTTGCACTCACTAACCATTCTCCATGTAAACAACCTGCTCCTCACTTCTCTGCATATATGTTTGTGTATATATATATATATGTAAATAAATTTTGTTACCTTGGGAATAATGTATATTAGGGTTACCAAGTAATTTTATAAACTTAAAATTAAAAAATTAAATTTAAAACCTTGGTATTTAGGGTCTAGCTACTCTCTGAGGAGACCTCAAAAAAGGTTGAAACCGGTCTAGGTAGTGACCCCACCCATAATGTATTGCAGTATACATCTCTTAGTGAGATGTGCTTTACATTATGGAAAATACTAAGAATAGTGATCAGAGCTTTACCCACCTTTACAATGAGTTGCCCTGGTGTTGCACCACCTTTAGACTTGAACTACCTTTCAGGCACAAACTTAACTGTTTGCTTACTTGGGATTAGGAGTAAATAACCAAGTTTATAAAATTACGTGGTAACCCTAGTGTGTGTGTGTATATATGTATATATATATATATATAAGTAAAGTGGATATTAAATCCAGCATTATTTCAAAGCCGAATGTAGAGACTATGGAAGTTTCGTAAAAAAAAAGTGCTGCCCAAAAAAAAAAGCTGCTCATGCATCTATAAGATGCTTGTGCAGCGTTTATGTCTTCTAAGTGGTCCACGCTAAGGTAACTCATGAATGCTGGTGAGTGTATTCTATAAAATCTCTAATGAAGTTTTTTGTGAAACTTTCATAGTTTCTACATTCAGCTTAAAAATAATCCTGGATTTAATATCCACTTTACTTATATACTTTTGCATTGCTGAACTGAAGCCTTTGGCTCTTTATTTTAGTATATATATGCTTATGAACATATCCCAATTCCGAGTAAACACTACAAGTCATATATATATATATATGTATATATATATATTTATAAAGAATTGAATGACTAGAACCAAGATTTAAATAAAAAGGTTTTAATATAAAAACACAACTAGTTTTGGCTTGTAACAGCCTTCATCAGGTGACATTATAAAAGAAAGAAAAAAGAAAAAACACTGAAGCTTAAATAAACTATGAACATCATAGAGAGTCTCTATACATAATTGACATTAAATCGTTGTGGTTGTATTTAAAGCTGTTCTTTCGTTAGTTGTATTGTTTGGAAAGTGCGTTCTAGTAGCATTTCGTGAATGCCAGTACATGATTACAGCTGAATGACAATCTGGGAGGTTGTAGCTCAAGTTATTATTTAGATAAACAGGATTGAAGATGATTTCTCTAGATTCCACGATTTTTCTCTCTAGTTCATCATTGCAACGGAAGATGTTAGTATATTTTTCCCAGCAGACTCTGTGACTTTGGTTTTCATCATTAGGATTAGCCTAGGAAAGGATATAACTTGATAATGCACTGGCTCGCTGTCTCTTGTAAGTAATGTCCCTCATATGTTCTTCCATACGCAATTCGACAAATTTGTCTGTCTGCCCAAAATGAGGAATATCACAATCACACAATATTTTATATATGCCAGGGTATTTGAATTGATGATGACAAGATTTTGGGTGGCTTATTAAGAAACGGATCTTCGGAAGCAGAGTGAACAAGGTTCTGATATTGTATTTTCTTAGAACTTTTTGCTAATTTGTGTGAAACTGTACTTATGTAAGGAATAGTCTTTGAATCTATTTGTTACTTCTGAGTGATGTCTAGGAGGATTGAGAAGGAATCTTTCAACGATTCTCTTGGAATATCCATTAACTTCGTAAGAAGTTTTGAGATAGTTTATTTCTGTAAGAAGTTCATTTGGGTCATCCAGAAGAGAACGGGCTCTATGTCCCAAGGTGGAAATTATTCCAAGCTTGTGAGGAGGGAAGTGATGGGACTGACTATGCAGATATCTGTTGGTATGTGTGGGCTTTCTATATATCAATATTTTGAGTTTACCAGAAGAGCGAGTCAGTTTGACATCAAGAAAAGGCAAGGAATTATCCGTTTCAAGCTCGGCAGTAAACTTAATACTTTGATGTTGGCTATTGAGATGTTCGAGGAAAACCATAAGGTAATCATGTCCATGGCTCCAAATAATAAAGACATCATCTACATAGCATTTCCAAACTTGAGGTGTTAAAATAAAGGAAGAGATAGCCTTGGTTTCAAAATCCTCTAAGTAAATATTTGTGAGTACATGGGATAAAGGATTACCCATAGCCAGTCCATGATTTTGAAATTTGAAGTAACCAGACCTGATGCAATGTGTAAGCAAGGCTAATATTTTTTGGAATAACTTGTCCTTGAGTAATGTCAGTTATGTATAAAGACTCTCTATGATGTTTATAGTTTATTTAAGCTTCAGTGTTTTAGTGTTTTTTCTTTTTTCTTACTTTTATAATGTCACCTGATGAAGGCTGTTACAAGCCGAAACTAGTCGTGTTTTTATATTAAAACCTTTTTACTCAAATCTCAGTTCTAGTCATTCAATTCTTCATAAAAATATGTATGTTAACTGAGTTAATGATCATTCTTTCATATATATATATATATGAAAGAATGATCATATATATATATATATATATATATATATTCATATTTATATATACTGACTTAGATCCGAGAACAAGAAAAAAAACAATTAAATTTAATCAAAACGCAAGGTTTATCGGATTGACCGACTTCTTCAGGCGTGGGGACATAGAAAGCAAATTAAAAAAAAAAGCACTATAAGAAGCATTGTATCACTTTAAAAACGACTATTATAAAATTCAGTTAGCTTTGAACTGTAGCTGCAGTTCGTGTTGAAGTTCTATTGTTGGGCATCTGCATGCATCTGACTTCACGAGTGTGCCAATATCAGATAGCAGAGCTTAAAGAGTCCAGTAGATTATAACTAAGGTTATTATTTATATGATGAGGGTCCATAACAATTTCCTTAGACTCGACTATGCGGCACTCCACCTCGTCATGGCATATACGAAGGTTTGAAGTTGTTGTCCAGTTTATCTCATGTTGACAGCCTTCATCATTTTCTATTAAGAAGGGGTATGTACGGAAGTACATACGGGGTATGTACTTTTTCTATTAAGAAGGGGTATGTACGGAACTACAGGTTAGGCAGTTATAACAAGCTTCGGAGTGAGCTTGCAGCCATCCCATGGCAGAACATATTGCAAGGGAAAGATGTTAGCAGTGCTTGGGATAAAATCAGCGGGTATCTGAGGAAAGCAATATCAGATTGTGTCCCCATGGTCAGGAGGTCAAACAAGGCAGGCATTAGATGGATGAGCAGTAGTATCAAGCTTGAACTGCAAAAAAAGAAAATGTTATGGAGAATTTACAAGGAGAAAGGCGATCAGGACACCCATGAGCAGTACAAGGCTCAAGCTAGGAAGGTTACCAGCATAGTAAGAAAAGCTAAATCAGATTATGAGAAGACCTTAGCCAAAGAGATCAAGGGTAATCCCAAAGAGTTCTTCCGCTATGTGGCAAGTAAGAGGAAGAATGACTTCGGAAGGATAACCTTAGTGGGTGCTGATGGTATTGAGGTGACAAAATCAGATGTAATAGTCGAGTTACTGAGTGATCACTTTTCAAAAGTCTATCACCCAAGCGAGGATATCTCTATACCTATAGCAATACCTAATGTGAGAATTGAAGCTAAAGAATCAGAGGTATTAAATATATTGCAAAACTTAAATGCAAACACTGCGGTAGGCTTAGATGGAATATCAGCTCTGGTGAATGTGCAAATGAATTGTCAACCCCTCTTACCTGGATATTTAATTTAAGTTTGAACTCTGGTATGGTCCCTAGGGAGTGGAAGTTAGGCAAAGTGGTTCCTTTGCATAAGGGTGGCTCTAAAACTGCAGTATTGAATTACAGACCAATCACCATCTCAGGAGTAGTGGTAAAAGTATTGGAAAAGTTGGTTAAAGACAAAATTCAAGAATGGGTGGATCAGGATATGATACTGTATAGAGGCCAACATGGTTTTGTTAAAGGTAGATCCTGCCTTAGCAATCTATTAACTATTCATAATAGAATAACATCTGAGTTGGACAAAGGAACTGGCTACACAGTGGCTTCTGGATTTTGCTAAGGCTTTTGACAGGATACCCCATAGAACACTGTTACGCAAATTGGAGCAGATGGGAATGGATATTAAATTGGTGATATGGATAGGAGAATGGCTCAGGGAGAGATACCATAAGGTGGTGTATGGAGGAGCCCAGTCCAGAATGAGGCAGGTGACCAGTGGTGTGCCTCAGGGCTCTGTGCTTGGGCCAATGTTGTTTAATTTGTATATAAATGATATTGGAAACGGCTTAAAGGGAGATATTCAGTTGTTTGCTGATGATGCAAAGTTGTGTAGTGCAATAAAAAATCAAGCTGATGTTGAAAGTTTGCAGGAGGATTTAAATAAGCTGGTAAAATGGGCAAAAGAAAATGGATGTCAGTTCAATGTGGAAAAGTGTAAAGTCATGCATTTTGGGATTAAAAGATTACCAGCTGTGTACTACATCGATGAAAAGGTACTCCAAGAGATTGATGAGGCTAGGGACTTAGGGGTATTGGTAGATAGGGAGATGAAGTTCAGAGGACACATTGCTAAGGTGTCCAAGATTGCACATAGGATTACTTGGTTGTTGAGGAACACACTGACATCCAGAGATAAAGAGGTTATTATTCCCCTTTATAAAGCATTGATACTTCCACATTTGGATTACTGTGCTCAGGTCTGGTCACCTGGATTCCTTGGAGATGAGGAGGCTGTGGAGAGGGTTCAGAGAAGAGTGACCAAGTTGGTGAGTGATATAAAAAATGCTCCCTACATTGATAGATTGAGAGCTTGTGGATTGCAGAGATTGGTTGATAGGCGAAGAAGAGGGGATATGATAGAAACATTCAAATTACTAAAAGGTTTTTATAGGATTGATGCAGGGGAAATGTTTCAGCTGTGTGATAGTGATGGAAGAACAAGAGGTCATCTCTGGAAATTAAAGAAGAGTGTGGTTAACAAAGGTGTCAGAACAAGGTTTTTTGCCTGGAGGGTGGTGAATGAGTGGAATTCATTGCCTGACTTAGTTGTGAGCTCTTCGTCTGTAAATGAATTCAAGAAGAGATATGACAGATATTGTTTTGCTAGTTTGGGTCTCCTGCGATGAGTCTACTGACTCCATGGAGATACCCGTAATAATAATAATAATAATAATAATAATAATCATTTGTGTTTACTGAAAACAGTACATGGCTTGATAATGCACTTGCTCTAGTTCTTTTGTAGGCAGTGTCTCTCTGGTGTTCTTCCAGATGTAGGAGGATGGATTTTTCAGTTTGGCCATAGTATTGTTTCCCACAGTCACACATGATTTTGTACACTCCTGGGAATTGTAGATGATTGTGAGCTTGTTTGTATTTGCTTAAAATCGATCTTAGTTTAGGAAGAGGAGAAGCAGGTTTTTGTGTTGAACTTTCGTAAAATTCTTCTTATTTTCGTGGAGAGTGAGCTGATGTATGGTAAGGAGATATAACCTTTGGGGTTGTCTTGTGTTTCTGAGTTGTTTTGATTGCAGTGGTATAGATGCTTATTAATAGTTTTCGATGAGTAGCCATTACGATAGATTTTAAGCAAATACAAACAAGCTCACAACCATCTACAATTCCCAGGAGTGTACAAAATCACGTGTGACTGTGGGAAACAATACTATGGCCAAGCTGAAAAATCTATCCTTCTACGTCTGGAAGAACACCAGAGAGACATTGCCTACAAAAGAACTAGAGCAAGTGCCCTATCAAGCCATGTACTGTTTTCAGTAAACACAAATGATGAAGTCTGTCAATATGAGATAAACTGGACAACAACTTCAGCCCTTCATATATGCCATGACGAGGTAGAATGCCGCATAGTTGAATCTAAGGAAATTATTATGGACCCTCATCATATAAATAATAACCTTAGTTATAATCTACCAGACTCTTTCAGCTCTGCTATCCGATATTGGCACACTCATGAAGTCAGATGCTCAACAATAGAACTTCAACACGGACTGTAGCTACAGTTCAAAGCTAACTCAATTTTATAATAGTCATTTTTAAAGTGATACAATGTTTCTTATAGTGTTTTTTTTTTCAGTATATATTAATATTACAGATCGTCATACATATATTTATATATATATATATATATATATATATATACTGGCCATTAGAAACTTTTCTTAATACTGTGTTCAACCTTCTTTATCCTGAATTACAGCACATATGCCATTTAACAATGATTCTGCAAGGTGATGGATTGCATCTATATCTACAATAACAGGTGTTCACCAAACAGTCCTTTAACTGGCTCACATTTGACAGAAGAAGAATTTGCTGTTGAATCTATTTTTCTAACACGTCCCGTACATTCTACACATATCTGACATGTCCCATACATTCTAACATTTCTATACATTTCTAACACGTTCCATACATGATCAAGTAAGAGGGTTCATTGATGGTAGTACTGCGTTTGAAGAGATCTGAAAGATAAGTTATTTAGTTTTTTAAAAAAAATTGCATTATTAGTTTAAAAATTTTCCTAATTCTAGCACAAATTATGCTAGAATTAGGATATATTGCGTAGTTAATTAGTTTAGCTTAAAAAGTTTGTTTTAAATAGAGTTAATTTAGTATTTTGATAAGACACGTTAGATACATAGTGTAGCACATGGCACCAAAGCGAAGAAAGGCAATGCCGTCCAAATCACCGTATTTGCTTGAAGTATTTAACCAAAAGGAATTCATCCAGTGTAAGGTCTGTGGAATGTATGCTTTGCTACGAGCGGCTGGAATTTGGTTTGAGAGAACGATATGCCAAGGAAAATGAAAGCGAGGATCTGAAGTGTGTCTCAGGTCATGAGATTGACTTGGTGGATGAAAGTCAGAATGCGATAGAAAATTGTGGATGTGTGATAGAAAATTGTGATGTAACACCAGATAGCATAGAGAAGGAGTTTCAAAGTGATACAGTTGATAGTAAAAGTATAGGGCGAGAGAATGGTTTGACTAATAAAAAAAAATGAAGAGTTAGCTGCAATGAGGAAGATAGCTCAGTTGCGCGGAGTGATACATAGGGCAAAACTGCAGCTGGAGCGATTATAAAAATGTCTACCGAGTGGATCAGCTAACAAAAAGAAGCAAGTGTGTGATAAAATAAATGAGAACATGATTGGGAGCGAAAGAAAAATTAAGGATCCATTTGTAGAGGCTTAAGTGCTGTGAGGACATTATGTTGGAGGCTTAATGGATTGTATACAGCACTCAGAAAGGATTAAAACAGAATTTAATACTTCCTATATTTTGTCTCAGTCACTGAGACATCTTCAGGGATTACAAAAAAACTAATGTAACACAGTGGTGTAGCTAGAGCTTTTCCCACCCTGGGCGGTCTCTGAGTTTGCTTCCCTTCTCAGTACACACCAAAAATACTACATATAGGGAAAACAAAAAGTCAAAACGACATATAGGGAAATAAATTAAAACACTATTTTTATTTCTGAAATTTAATTTCAACATTCTAAAATGTTATTTTTCTTGCTTTTCTGTTAGCAAAATCATCGATGACATTGGCAAAATCTATTTCGTAGTAATGTAGGTAATTCTTAATAAATTTTATTTAGAAAAACTCCTCTCACAACTAGCAAACAGCAATTGTGAGGAAAATTCGCAGTAGTATTACAAAATTTGGAAATTAGTTCTCGAGACAGTATTTCAGAATTAACTGCAAAAGTTCAAAAAAGGTTCAAATTGCTGCCCGGGGCAGACCGTTCCCCTCTAGCTATGCCTCTGATGTAACATATTCACAAATACCACACAATACTAAGCCCAACCACGTGGGTGACACTAAAGTCCTATCTAGGTGGAGCGCCCTCTAAGGGTGGCTGTAGGTGGCCTGGAATGTAAGGTGGGACCACTGTTGATAAATGTGTCCCAGATCTTAGGAAGCTTAATGCAACCGTATTTATTAAGATTTGGTTGATTTCTGAGAGCTGCCACTGATTTTAAGAATAGTCTCTCTTTTTTGAATTTGCTGTGGTGGAGCATGGTGGTTTTTTTTCATGAGATCTCCTACCATCAACTTTAGCAAGCATTATCATCTTCTCCGGACTGTCATTTGCTCATATAATATGTCCAAAGTATGACAAATTTTGCTTGATGATCATAGCTTTGAGAAAGAGTAATCCAGCTTTATTCTGTTTATCACTAATTTATTGGTTTGCTTTGCAGTCCATGGATGCTAATGAAGCTGTTAGTTTGGTGTAGGGTGTTAAGAGCATGACCTGAGAGGCCTGCTTCATCAAAATTGTTAAAAAGAACACAAACAACACAATAAATTTAACAATTTTGGTGAGGCAGGCCTCTCAGGTCATGCTCTTAACACCCTATACCAAATTGACTGGAAAAGTTTTACATCATACAAAAACTTGGTATGAACAGAAATTTAAAGATACCATAGCGGCCATTAGGACAAAGAACATTGCTGATTGCTGCAATAGACCAAGAAGTCCACAGGAATGTATGGATGCCATGCTCTGCAGCAGATTAGCACAATGAGTGCAGGCCTATCAATTATTATGGGAGATTTCAACTATGTAGACATAGACTGGAAGGAGGAAAGGGGCACAGGAAGAGAGGAGTGGAATGTATACAGTAAATATATACCCTTTCCTTACAGAAGTACTCACATGGTTGGGAACCACCCAGTTAATCACTTAATGGCCAGTCTCACCAATTGGAGGGAGATTTGACACCTCATTTATAATAACATCCTCTGATGAGATGATCAATTTTTTTAAATTTTTCTATTTTTTTTATTTATTTATTTTTGGATTTTTAATTTTTATGCTTATTTAATTTTTTTTTTATTTTGAAGGGTCCTCTTTGTCCATGTGCTTCAATCCAGTTACTTAACTCCTTAAGATTTTTGTTAAGGAGATAACATTCATTTGTCTTCTTTTAGGCTTTCTCCCATTCACCAAGTATCAGAAACATTGTATACTGGTCAATATATACATATAGACACCTATAACCTAATAACACAAAAAATGATATAATGATAATGTTACAGAGTGTTAACAGTTTGCTCCAATGAAAAGAAACTGAAAACAGAACTAGAATGTTTTGACTCATCTTTTTAAGAAATGGATATAATAAAACATCAGTCCTTGTGTGGGATGCAGCAAGATAAATAAATTGTATATTTAAATGTGTGCTGATATTGTGTAATATGTATACTGAGTGTTATTCTGAGATATCTGAATGTGAAACACAGTGTTTGAATAAATTTCTTAGGTGGCATCATCATAAATTCAATGTTCTTGGTATCACACTGATACAACTTAGCAGTGAAAGGCAAATCATTCCACGGGTCAGAATGGAAGACAAGTGAAGTAAATGCCATGGATTTTTCTAAAAATGGTATGGTACCAAATGTGGTGTGTATGCATGGGAAGTTGTTGCAGATATTTATGTAGAGAGGCTGAATAAGAGAAAAGAGAGAGTGTGGGTGTGTACAAAGTGTGATATTCTGATGGACTACAAGGCTTACTTAAATATGAGTTTAAATAGTTTAAACATGAGTAGGAAACATGATATCATAACTGACATAGAAGTTGAGAAAGGGTGTTCAAATGCTCAGAGTGTGTGTGTGTGTGGAAGCAATAGCAAGGAAAGGGTTTGATTGACAATAAAGCAGACAATAATGATGTTAAAAAACAGAGTGAAATTAATGCAAAAGTGGGCAATAATGATGTTGAAATTATAAAGTGACAAAGTCACAGAACTCAGTAATAGTACTTTCTGATTGCCTAGTGTAATACATTTATGAGTGGCTTCTGCCTCACCTGTCCAAATTGCATTGGAGAGAGAGATCTACATTTCTAGAAGAGGTACACACCTGATAATTTCTATATAAGACTAGCTAACTCATTTTAACTTGAAAAAAGTCTTTTATGAATGTGCATTGTGCTGTTGATGGAACTTGTTACCTAGAACTTTCCAACAAATAAATTGTCATCATTTTAATCGCTTTCTAGTAGCACTGTGTATATATTATTATTACAGTAAACTCAATGGATTAAGTAGAATCATTGTGAGAGGCCCACCTAACCAGCAACATGTCTATCATATCGAACTTTAAAGTAATTTACAGAACTTCATTCACAATGCATTACAATCACCAACCACTCTCCATGTAAAAAAATCTACTCCTCACAGAATTCCTTACTACATCTTTACACAACTTCCAGGGATGGTTTCTACTTCTTTCTGTCTATATTTCATCTCACACACCAAAATTTTATTCATTGACTACTGATTTTCATTTTATTTTAGATTTTTCCTCTTGAATTTTACTAATTAAATTAGCTTATATCTTTAATTTTATTTCCAGAGACAATTGAAAGCAAAGCAGACTTAAGTGTAGGAAAAGAATCTATGAATTTCAATCATCCTTTACTTGATATAAATGTAGTGGCATCCTGGGACAGCAGACCTGGTATAGAAGTAATCATGGAGAAGAAAGCAAAATTTAATAGAAAGGTAATGTTAAAAATCCAAGCTATCCAATTAATTGAATATAGTTCTAATGTGTTTATTTATTATTATTATCATTATTTCGTGACACCTCCAAGGAGTCCGAAGACTCATCGAGGGAGGACACCTACTCTACAACTCTCCATCTTCAACACTATAACAAACCTCTACTACCATCTACTGCTCACTACCACCATTAGTACATTTTGTCTGTAAATTGTGTGTGTGTGTTCTGAAGGGCCGATTTGTCTGCATACAGGATGAAAAACCCAAGTTTCTGAGAGGAGAAACTCTGCTCCCTCCATATGAGATCAGCTAACTTACTTTCAATTGAAAAAATCCATATAAAGATTCCTCCCATCACAAAGAGAATCGAACTTAGGCCTTTTCCAATCGAAGGATGCAACATACTGTCGTTTTTCCAATTGCGTTATGGAGGTGCTTACATAATATGTAAGATTTGTGCTTTCATGACTTTTACAGTCATTTGCATATATGATGCATAGTAAGAGAAATTGTGGAAAATGCACTGTTCACATATAATAATTTAGGATTTCTGAAACATATGTAGTTAGCAAAATTTAATGGAATATAGAGACTCCACAATATTACCAAACTGCAATAATCTATTTAATTAGATATTTTAAATATCTTCTTCCACTTTAAGTCTCAAACCTGTTGTGACAATGTCTGATTATTCTTTCTTTTTGCATTCTGCTGACATGCCTTTGCCATTCCATTTATTATCCATTCAATTACTAGTTGTAAGGCATGCCTTCTGTATATTTCTTCATTTCTCATTTTATCAGATTTTGTTTTTCCTGCCATTTTCCTAAGTGGTTTAATTTCTTTAGTAGTGTTTAATTGTTTGATCTTAACTGTTTCAGATCTTTCGTTTCAGATGCATAGGTTAAACTTGGTCTTAGTGTGTATATATATACAGGGCTGGCGGAAGCAGGCATGCGGGCGCTGCTACGATGGGGCGCCGCCACCAGGGAGCGGTTCATAAGTTAATTTTTAAGAAACAAAATTTTTATCATAAAAACAAAAAATTCTTAGAATGATCAATATTAAAATAAATAAGGATGGATACACCGAATAAAAATTTTTAAAAAATGTATATTGCCGCCTCTTTGATCAGCCGGCTGTTTACAATTTGCAGCTAGAGCAGGCTAAATGCTTGCCTGCAGAATGTTGTGTATACTGCAATCTATCTAAAGTGAAACGCTGAACGGTTTTTATGTGCAGAAACAAATTTTCGTACAAAACATTTGTTGCTAGTTAACCAGTCGTATAGTACGCATCTCAGTAGGCTACTGACAGTAGCACAGTGCTGACTGTTATTTCGTCTCTGTGTCGTGTTGTGTAATAATTTCTTGTGGGTATAAAATAGAAATAGAATCAAAAATTTTAAAAAAAGTTATTCGGTGCACAAAATCATAAGTGTCATGCTGCGAAAGAAGCAGATATTAAGAAACAAACTGGGGCTCTTAATAAATTTGTTAAAATATTAAAATATTCTGATGCAGATTGTAACCAACTCGATACATCAGAAATCAGAGTTGAAGAACCGTGCACATCATCCAGTTTGCATGAAAGTACTATTGCAACTATTGAACAAGATAATTGAACATGATTTAAGTGAAAAATAGTTAGGATTTAGTCAACTACAACAAGATTTAGTTGTAGTTGACCACAAACTAACACATTGCTAGTCTCTGTAAATTTAGAAGATCCAGGTGAATGGGGAAATATTGATGAAAAATTTTGAGCTGTTTTAATTGAAATGGAGCCTGTTCAAAAGAAAAATATAATATATCCCAGAGATACATATGGTCGTAAATTTGGCAACAAGTATTATAATAGAAAAATGGAAAACGGGAGCTCATGCCAAGAACATGGCTCATTTATTCCGAAACTTTAAATTCTGTTTTTTGCTTTTGTTGCAAACTTGGTGCAACTAAATCAACTGAATCACCTACTGAGTCTTGTAGAAGGTTATAACGATTGCAGAAATGTAAGTACAACTTTACATAGACGTGAGACTAGTTTAACTCACATGAAAAATTTCTTTAAATGGAAGGAACTTGATAAAAATTTAAAAAAACAAAACTACTATTGATTTCCAGACTCAAAGCATGTATGAAATGGAAAAGAAACATTGGACGAATGTTTTAGAATGCTTGATTGAAATTATAAAATTCCTTGGTAGTCGAAATTTAGCTTTTCGCAGATCATCTGATAAATTATATGAAAGTAGTAACGGCAATTTTTTAAAATTAGTCGAACTGTTTGCTATGTTTGATCCCGTTATGGAAACATGTTGAAAGGGCCCTACAACAAATACAATATGGTACACTATTTGAATAAAGACAGTCAAAATGAAATATTGGAAAATTTAAGTAACGCAATCAGGGATACAATTTTATTATCAATTCGAAAATCTAAATATTATTCCATAATTTTAGACTGCACACCTGATGCAAGTAAAACAGAACAAATGACCATTATTATTCGCTTTGTTTCCTGTGACAATGGAATTGTCAAGATCAGGGAAAACGTTTTAGGTTTTGCAGATATATTTGATTCGAACAGATGTCGTTTATGTGCAACAATAATGGAACAGCTGGAAAAATTGAACATTCCCATTGAAGACATGTGAGGTCAAGTGTATGAAAATGGGACAAATATGAAAGGGAAAAAATATGGGCTCCAAAATTTGCTTTTGAACAAAAACCCTCGAGCGTTTTACGTGCCATGTGCTGCTCATACTCTAAATTTAATCATTAATGATGCAGCCAAAGTGAATGCAGATACAATTAGTTTGTTTGCAATTATTCAAGAAATATAAAATTTCTTTTCATTCTCTTACAAACGTTGGGCAATCCTTTTAAAGTTCGTAAAAAAAAAACTAACATTGAAACAGCCATCAGAAACGCGATGGGAAAGTAAAATTAATGAAATCCACCCTCTACGATATCAGTTAGGAGAAATTTCTGATGCACTTTTTGAATTTTAAATAATGAAAATTTTAATAAAGAAACTCAGCATGAAGCACAAACATTATGTGCTAAAATAAAGGACTACAAATTTATTTGCTCTCTTATAAAATGACATGATTTACTTAACAGAATAAACCCTGTGAGTAAAATGCTTCAAGACAAAAATATGAATATTACACTTGCTTTAGAATCTATCAAAAACTTAAAAATATTCTTACAAGAGTATCGATCAGATACAAATTTTAAATAAGTTCTAAAAACGGCAAAAGAAATGAGTAAAGAGGTGGATGGAGAACAAGAATTTAAAACTGGTACGGAAGTTCAACGACAAAAGAAGACACGACAATTTGACTACGAGCATCATGACGAAACGCCACAATCGCCAGAAGATAAATTTAGAGTGAATGTGTTTTATACACTTCTAGACGTTGCAATGTGTTCATTAATAGAACATTTTGAACAACTAAAAGATATGATAATTTCAATTTCTTGTATAGATTACTACAAATTAATAATGAAGATTTACGAAAAGTTTGTGACGATTTAGAGATTCTCTTGAAGGACTGCGACAATAAAGACATAAATGCAATAGAACTATATGACGAGTTATGTGCTTTCCGGGATATTTTTTGGAAGGATAATTTAAATATTCAAAAGCCCTTTTGATATTCTTAATTTTATTGTGTCCAATAATTTATCTTTCCCTAACTTTTCAATTGCTTTAATAATACTATTAACCTTACCGCTTAGTGTAGCGAGCGGTGAACGTTCCTTTTCCAAGTTGAAATTGATTAAAACCTACTTAAGAATTTACAAGTATGTCACAAAAAAGGCTTGTTAGTTTGGTGTTAATAGTTATTGAAAATGATATATGTGCGGAATTAGACGTTAAGACCATTATTTCTAATTTTGTGAATATGAAATCAAAAACCTTCAAATTTTAGTAAAAAAATTTCAAGTATATTTATGTAATTTAATTTATTTTCTGTTATTCTGTAAAGATGTAATTTTTTGAATACTTATATTAAATGTTCTAATTATTTATGAATTCTTTTCTTAGTTTCTCATGTATTTTGAGTTTCTTTTATTTTTCTAAAAGATAGAATTTTACTAAGAATTTAGTAACTTGTAAAATGCAAGAATTTTTCATTTTAATTTTGGTAGCGATTCAGGTCGGTGAGAAGGCTATAATCCCTGTATCATTATATTCAACAATTAAAGTGAAGTGGCTTTATCAAAATTTGCTTTAACTTTTGAGAATTTTTTGAATATTCTGTTTTTTAACAATTATCCTGCCTAGCCAACACCCCCGGTTCATTACATTTAGCAAACCAATGTGTGGTTTGCTAAATAATTAAAATTTTTATTATCGTAAAAGCACCACACTCTCCCGGATCGTTACAGGGGTGCTTAGATAGAAATTGCATGCAGGCACCAAAGACCCTAGCGCCGGCTCTGTGTGTATATATATACTAAAAGCAATAATTCATCACTACACCTTTGATCCACTTCGTATATAGTGTATATAAATATATATATACTTTTATATACACTTGTCTTAGTTGCAATATTCAAATTTTTATTTTTTGATATTGTTCTCTTTAAACATCCAGAAATCTTGCTTGTCTATATAGTTAATATGCTCTTGCTATTTTAATTTCTGTTATTTTCTGTTATTCCTTCTGAATTAATATGAATCCCGAAGTATTTAAAATTCATCACTTCTTTGATTATTTTTCTGTTTATTTCTAATGTACACCTGATTATTTGCCTACCAATCACAAGTGTATTGGCTCTTTCTGTACATTTTTTTTTGGAAATCTTTTGGAAACAATATACTTCTTTTTGTAAATTATCTCCTGTGTATGCTACCATATTATTACTATAGCATCTGCAAAGCAGATGAGATTTACTATATTAATTACAGAATTTATATGGAAAACAATATAATTTTTTTTTCCATATAAATTCTGATCTTTAACAGGAATAACATCAATTTTCTGGCATCCTTAATTCCAAATCCTTGCTGGATTAGCCATTTTGTGAGACCAATGAATGTCACGGATAAGGGTAATGGGTTTACAGTGATACTGCTGGACCTTGCTAAGGCCTTTGACAGGATACCATGGAATTCTAATCAGTAAACTGCAGCATATGGGGATGGATATAGGGTTGGTGAGATAGATAGGAGGGTGGTTGATGGAGAGATATCACAGAGTAGTTTATTCAGGAGTAGAGTCCAAAAGAAGGCCTGTGACTAGTGGTTTGCTGCAAGGTTCTGTTCTTGGACCACTGCTCTTTAATTTGCTCATTAACGATATAGGAAAGGATCTGAGAGGAACTGTTCATTTGTTTTCTGATGATGCAAAGTTGGGTAGAGCAATAGTGAATCCACATGATGTCAAAATTTTGCAGGATGATTTGGATAGATTGGAAGACTGGGCTAAGGAGAAATGGATGTAAGTTTAATGTGGCAAAGTGTAAGGTTATGCATTTTGGGGTGAAAAGAATAGCAGCAGTATACCACATTGGTGGGACTGTACTCCAGGAGATTGACGAGGCCAGGGATTTCGGAGTGTTGATGGAAAGGGAGTTGAAGTTTAGGGGGCATATTGCAAAAGTTGCTAAATCAGCTCATCAGATCACTTGGTTACTGAAGAATACTTTGACAAGCAGAGACAAGCAAGTTATTGTTCCTCTTTATTGAGCCTTGATCAGACCCCATCTTTACTGTGTCCAGATCTGGGCGCCAGAGTTTCTTCTTGATGGGGAGGAGGTAGAGAGGATCCAGAGGTGAGTGACCAAGATGATAGCTGGTCTATGGAATGAACCTTATGAGAATAGGTTGAAAATCTGTGGGTTGCAGAAATTGGTTGATAGGCGGAAGAGGGGTGATATGATTGAGACATTCAAATTACTGAAGGGTTTTTTACAAGATTAATTCAGAGTAAATTTTTCAGAACAGGTCTGGTGGTGAGAGAACTAGGAGCCATCCTTGGAAGCTTGGTAAGAGTTTGGTGAGCAAGGGTGTTAGAACTAGGTTTTTTGCTTGGAGAGTGGTGAATGAGTGAAATAAGCTGCCAGTGTCTGTTGTGGGTTCCATGACTGTGAGTGAGTTCAAAGCAAAATATGATAGATACTGTGTGGATGCTGAATAGTTGTTCTGGATATGATGTTCAGGGCCTCCATCAATGAGTATAAGGACTCCTTGGAGTTGCCCGTAATAATCATCATCAAATTCCTGATATATAACGCTAAAGTGGTGTACAGGATATGATAGTATTACATGAAAAATTTACATCATTACTAACTTCCTAACTACAATTTTCCTCCAAATCAATCTGTTAACTGTCAAGACTATTATCAGGTCTTATATTTCTGTCTTCTAACACTTTTTACTATATCAATCCACTTATATCTTGGTCTTCCTCTGGGTCTTTTTTCCTGCCAACCTGGCAGAGTACACTTGTTTTGCTAATCTTTCCTCTCCCATTCTGCTTAAGTGACCATACCATCTGAGATTAGCTCTGCTAATGCATTCCTGGATGCTGACAATATCAAAGATTAGAGGCATGAACAGATGGCATCGATGGCAACATCATATAAAAAATATGATATTGCCATTGATGCCATCTGTTCATGCCTCTAATCTTTCTCAGGACTCTCATATCTGTGATCTCTTTAGAAGTGTTTTACTTCTAACCAGGCTCTCAGATCCATAAGTTAAAATTGGTTTAAACACTGTCTTGTGTACAGCTAATTTAGTGTTTTGGCTAATTTCTCTCTTATTCCATATAAATTTATTCGGTTGACTTCCTACCATACCAGCTTTGTTGATTCTGTGGTCTATTTCCATATTTAACTTACCATCTTCATTAAAAATCGTGCCTAAGTAGCTGAAATGTTTTACTTGTTCTATAAGTTCTCCATTCATAATGCAGTTGATATTTTCAATGTTTCTACCTATTTTCATTGTCTTTGTCTTTTTAATGCTGACGTTTATACCATATCTATTACAACAGTTATTCAATTTAGTCAGGAATCTTGCAGACTTGTAGCGGATTTATTTAGAAGTATAACATCATCCGCATAAAGCAAAGAGCTGACATTAACATCTCCAATTTTGATATCAGGTTTAATACCACTTTCCTTCATAATGTGATCCATATAGATAATGAATAACAGAGGGGATAATGTACATCCTTGCCTGACACCAGATTTAACATTAAACCATCTTCTTGTACTTCCTTTAATTCTAACTGCTGACTTACAACTCAAATAAAGACGAGGTATTGCTTGACATAATTCCCAATTGACACCATATAACTGTAGCGTTTCAAATAGCTTCTCTCTTGGCACCTTGTCATATGTCTTTTCCAGATCTACAGAACTTAAATACAGATCTTTTGTTATATTCCCATGCTTTCTCAACTATCTGTCGTAAAGTAAAAATCTGATCCTAATGGTCTCTATTTGGCCTGAATCCAGCTTGTTCTTCACCAAGCTTCTCTTCCACAATCCTTCTCAACTGTTTCTCAAATATACTTGCACATATCTTACTACGAAAACTCAGCAGAGAAATACCTCTGTAATTCTCACATTCAGTTTTATTTCCCTTTTTATGTACGGGTACTATTAGAACTCTACTGCAATCAGAGGAATTCGTCCCGCTATCCAGACCTTCTGAACTATGCGGTGCAGCCACTGTAGGACTTTTATACCTCCATACTTCAACATTTCTGGTCGAGTATCATCTATTCCTGCTGCTTTCCACATTTCAAGCCTTTGATGGCTTTTTCTACTTCAAGTATGAATATGTATTCCTGACTGTATGCCTGTTGAGTGTTTTTTACCACTTTGCTATCACTGCTTGTTTCATTTAGCAATTTTTTGAAGTAATTACTCCATACTTCAAGAATATCTTTTTCTCCAGTTTTCATATCACCTTTATCGTCTCTAATTCCTTTTACAACACTCTCTCCTCCATTTATGAGCTACTTCAACAACCTCCAGAATATCTTGCCACCTTCTTGATATTTATTTTCTATGTTCTTACCAAAGTCTTCCCATGAATTTTGTTTAGCTAGTTTTACAGAGTGTTTAGCTTTCTTACATTTGTCTCTGTATAAAATACTAGTTGTAGTGGTGGTAGAGGTGTGCGGTAGATGGTAGATTACAAAAGCCAACATCAATCCTGACAAAGTTGTAATAAACAAGTCTTCTCATGTTCTGACAACTACCGAAAAAAGCATTCTCAGCAAAGGTCTAAATTTTATTCCTTCACCAAGATTTATTCCTAAAGAATCTCTCCTTACTAAAATAGAAAAGGCCACTTCATTCCTACCTACTCAAGATGCTAAACTTCTACATATTGAATCCATATTCATTATTAATAATGCAAAATTTCCAACAGATATCATTTCTTCAACTGAATGACAGCTATAAAAAGCCTAAAAACAACAGAGATATAATAATATTACTGGCAGATAAAAGCAATGCTACAATTTTCCTCAGTTCTGAAGATTACCATAATAAGATGCTTCAATTGCTTGAAAATAATACTTATTCAATACTTCAGGAAGATCCAACTCGAGAACTACAAAATCGCACCAACAATTTATTAAAAACAACAACTGAACTATCTCGCAACATTCGCCTTCTCTATGCTCTCTTCATCTGCTTATCCCACGTATTTATGGAGTTCCTAAAATCCACAAGGAAAACATCCCTCTTCATCCAATTGTGGAAAGTATTGATTCTCCAACTTACAAACTTTCTAAACATCTTGCTAAATGCCTCAAATATTTTTCTAACAAGTCTTCGTCTTTCATCAACAACACCATGGACTTTGTATCACACATTAAGGATATAACTATCAACAAGAATGACATCATAGCTAGTTTTGACATAGTTTCCTTATTTACAAATGTCCCTACAGAAGAAGTACTGATATTACTAAAAGGCAAATTATCCAAAAAAATATTTGGTTACTTTCGATATCAAGACACCATCTACAAACAAAACCAAGGTCTAGTGAGGTCAATCTTTTATCCCCTATTCTTGCAAACATTTATTTAGAGGATTTTGAAACAAAAGCTATATCATCTTTCTCGTTTAAACCTAAACTTTGGAAATGTTATGTGGATGACATTTTTATTATTTGGAGCCACAGCCACAATTCTTTCATGGATTTTCTAGATCTTCTCAATAATCAACATCCTAATATAAAATTCACAGCTGAACTTGAATATGACAATTCCCTACCTTTCCTGGATATAAAACTGTCCCGCTGCTCTGGACAATTTAGAATTTCAATGTATAAAAAACCTACACACACTAATAGATATCTTCATAGTCAGTCCCATCATTTTCCTCCACAAAAACTTGGAACTATTTCTACCCTAGGACAAAGAGCATGCTCTCTTTAAATGACCTGGATGAACTACAAAAAGAAATTAATTATCTCTCATATGTCTTTAGACAAAATGGATATTCTGATATTTTAATGGATATTAAAAAATTCCTTCTAGATCCTCGTAGCCACCGCACTGAAGAAATAACCAATATTAAGGGCAATATCTCTATCCCACACATCAGATCAGTTTCCCAAAAATTAGCTAGAGTTCTTAAAAAATACAACATCAAGACTTTATTTACTACACTTCCAAAAATCCGCTCTCTAGTAAGCCATCCAAAGCCTCATCATCATAATCTGAAATATCCTGGCATGTACAAGATATGGTGTGACTGTAATATCCCTTATTTTGGTCAAACAAATAAATATATTGAATTATGTATAGAGGAGCATAGGAGAGACATCTCTTACAAAAGAACACATGCCAGTGCCTTGTCTAGTCGTTATTTTCTCGATCAGTGGTATCTTTAATGTGTTATCTGCTTATATTAGGTAATTGGCATTCAAATTTTATTCTAATAATCATGATTTAAAGTAGAATGATTTGCTTCTTTTAAGCAGTAAACCATTACTGGCAATATGGAAAATATAGTGTTTTTTTTTTAGAAGTTATGAAATATAATATGATTCAGTAACTAATTATATGAAGAGCCAAAGGCTTTAATTCGCAACATGAACTTATTTAAGTTAAGGGATACATCCCATATTGTTTCTTAGCCAGACACCTTCATGGCAATTCTCATAGAAGGGATGTAAGTTGTGTTCGCTACAAACTTGGTATTAACTAGGTCTACCTACTCACTGATGAGACCTCAATAAAGGTTGAAACCAGTCTGGGTAGTGACCTTCTCTCATAATGTAGAACAGTAATACAGCTCCTAGGAGCTATGTTCACATTATGGGTAAATACCAAGAATAGTGATCGGAGCTTGCTATGAGTTGCCTCAGTTTGCACTACCAAATGGGTCAGATATTGCACTATCCAGGTATTTGCTTACCCTTGGAATCGCCAAACTTTATATAGTTTCTATATTCGGCTAAGAAACAATATGGGATGTAATATCCCTTAACTTAAATGATTCAGTAATTTAAAATCAAGAAATATTGATCACTGATGAATAAACTATTTCTAAAATTTATTCTCTGAATATTGTTATGGAAACAGCTTCTCATTCTGTTTTGTAGGATAATCCATCTTCAAGTGCTGAATTAAATATAAAAACTTTGGCTAGTGGTTATGGAGAAGCCTACTTGGATATTGGTAGGCCAATAAGAAGGCAATATGTTTATAAACGACAAAACCACAATGATTTAAAGCATGCAGAATACCAGCTTACTCACTTAGTTTCAGTAAGTTGTAACATTAGTTTTAAAAAACTTATTATTATTATAAATTAAAAAACTGTTAACACATGTAAATGAAAAAATGATATAGAATTTATTACTCTCCTATATATTTCTTCCTTGTTCTTAGTTTTGAATGTTAACTTATCTTTTATAATTTTTTATTGACATGTGCTAACCATTATTTAATTCCTAATAATGTCTACAATAAATCTATATTTTAATTTAAATTTAAATTTTCTTCTTTTGATTTGTTAATTTTTGATAGTATGCTATGTCTAATATCTGCATACATCCATTACTGTATCTGTGATCAACATATCATGTGAAAATAATTATCCAGCTGGTTCAGGTTTAAATGGATTTTGACTGATAGTTCTGGTTTCGTTTCATTGTATAATGTGTAACAAGTATACCTTAATGGAGAAAGAATTGAGGAAGTCAGCAAGTTTGAGTACCTGGGATCCATTATTAATGTGAAGAATTGCTGTTCAGAAGACGTCATAAAAAGATTAGGAATGGCTAAAACAACAGTCAGAGACCTGTCTAAAATCTGGAAGGATGGTCTATCTCCATGGGAACAAAGTTGAGGATTTTGGATGCAGTTGTTTTTTCAGGAACTTTACCTTCTATTACTGTTTTGAGATGTAGTATTACAGAAGGCTGTTGAGGATATCATATACTGAAAGGCATTCAAATGAATGGGTGTTAGAAAAAGATCATTAGAACTTTAAGGCTCCTTAAGGATATTGACAGAAGAAAGATAAAATATTTTGGACACATAGAAAGGATGGAAGGGAGACTTCTCAGAACAGTAATAGAAGGTAAAGTTCCTGGAAAAAGTGGATAGGATAGACCATCAATGAGATGGATGGATGGTGTGTATGTGATCTTCAGAGAGTTGAGAAGTGACTGATCTTCAGAGAGTTGAGGTCACCAGAAAAGCAAACAACAGGACTACATGGCGAGGCCTATTGTGGCACATCACTGAGTATCAGAGTGACCATACGGCATCTATAGATGCCCAGTGAACATAGTAGTAGTAGTATAATGTGTCATAGATCTCAAACATTTTTATGATAATCCTTAGCCATAATAAATTTGAATTAGGAAGCTCTCCCCCATCCATCCACCCACACACACAGGGAAGGTGATTAGTAGGTAAGCAAAAACATTTTGGATTGTTAATACTCACGTAATTCATAGATCTGATTAAATGACTGCACATATAAATTACATAAGGAAAATAAGGAATGTGATGAGTATCTCATCACATCATCATCAGCACGAATACACACAAAGAGAAGCAGACTGTTACATAATACAAGAAAGGAATGAACAGCAATTATTATTATTTTACAGCATCTCCATGGAGTCCAGAGACTCATTGTGGGAAACTCAAATTAACCATTATACACACAAATCCTATCATGCCTCTCCTTGAATCCATTCACTGTTAGGGAACTTGCAAACAATTCTGGCAATCCATTCCACTCACTCACCACTCTCCATGCCAAAAATCTGATCCACACACCCCTACAAACCCCACTCTTACACAGCTTCCACAGATGGCCCCTAGTTCTCTGACTATTTGTCAGAGAACTGGCAGTCATAGTCATATATTGAAAAATTCACTTGCATGAATTCTATAAAACCCCTTTAATATCTTAAAAGTTTTTATCATGTCCCCTCTTTTCCACTTATTAACTAAACTTTGTTACCCACAAATCTTCAATCTATCCTTGTAGGGAGTATTCCATAGACCTGTCACCAACTTGATCATGTCTCTGAATCCTTCTGACCACTTCCTGGTCCCAAAGAAACCCAGATGACTAAGTCTGTGCTCAGTAGTAAGATGTGGCCAAAGCATAGCCTTATAAAGAGGATATTAACTTCCTTACCTTTACTTGTTAGCATGTTTTTCAACATCCAAGTAATCCTTTGAGCAATTTTACCAACTTTTGCAATATGCCCTCTGAACCTCAACTCTTTGTCCATCATTATCCCCAAGTCCCTAGCCTCATGAATTATTTGCAAACCAATACCATCTATATAATAAACCATATGCAACCTTTTCAACCAGAAGTGTTGAAACCTTACATTTTGCAACATTAAATTGATAATTATCCTTTGCCCTCAATGCCAATTTATTTAGATCATCCTGCAGGATATCTACATTTCCTTTATCAACTATTGCTCTCCCCAGTTTTGCATCATCAGCAAACAACTGAATATCTCCTCTTAAATCTTTAACCTTCTTGTTCCTTATCCCATCTATTTGTGGTTGGCCTTGTGAGTCCTCTTTTTCCATTTTCTATCTTGTGCCATTTCTTCAGTTGCTCCATACTCTTCCATGTCTCTTCTCACTACTTCTCTCCATGTCTTTCTCAGTCTACCTCTTCCCATCCACATTCATATTCATAGTTCTATTTACATTTTCAGCTGCTGAGCCCTGTTCAACGTGTCCAAACCATCTTGACCTGTTTTCCTCTATTTTTTCAACTAATGGTACCACTCCCAAACTACCTCTGATAAATTCATTTCTAATTTTGTTGTTTCTAATTATTCTGCACATCCACCTTAACATTCTCATCTCTGCCACGTTCATCCTTTGCTCACGTATTTTCTTTACGGTGCAACATTCTGATCTGTACAACATGGCAGGCCTCACAACTGACTTATAAAACTTCCTCTTTAGACAAATCGGGACATGCTTGTCACACAAAACAGTGCTGACTTGTCTCTACTTTAACCATCCTGTGCTAATTCTACCTGTCACCTCTTCATCAATTTCACCATCTCTCTGTAACACTGAGCCTAAATACAAAAACTTCTCTTTCCCCTTCAATAGTTTTTCATCATTACTGAGGTATTCTCTTCATCATTTCTTTCTTTCTTCACTAAAACAGCCCCATTCCATATATTCTGTTTTTATCCTACTCAATCTTAATCTGTTACATTCCAAGGTCTTCCTCCACTCTTCCAATCTTGAATTAGCTCTCTCTCTCTCTCTCTCTCTCTTGTATGCTCAATCAAAATTACATCATCTGCAAACATCACACACACTATGGTGTCTATCCCCACTCCAGTTCAGTAAGATCATCTAATATCAATGAAAACAAATATGAACTAAGGGCAGAGCCCAACTCTAACTGAGAAATATTTATGTAGTAGATTCAGTTGAAGATCCCAGGCTGAGAGCACCGGGATCTTCAACCAGGAAGCCATTTGTTGGAATATTGTTGGACCAGTGTTCTCTCCACATGTTAGGTGTTGATGGTAAGGCAGCTGAAAAGAGTGGACCAGAAAAGGTCTCTTGATTTTAGGCAAAGACTAGGTGGATTTATGAGTCTGATGAAGGGGCAGGAGTAGGTTGCTCATTACTTTATTAAATTCTTTAATCAAGGCCTGTCTTTTTCGTATATTTGGTGGAGCCAGTGGCTCACTCAGGATTTAATCTTGGTGGGGGAGCACTCAAGATTTAATCTTGGGGAGGCCGAGTTAAGTATACGATATCTGAGCATCTCATCTGCAGTGATTGCCAATACATGATACCCATGATCTCCTTTGGCAAAGCTCGGGCAAATGAAGTAGCGCTTGGTCCGACGGAGCAATATTTCGTTCGCCTTGCGTTCAACAGTGGCCATGATTCCCGAGAGCTATAGGGTATTCCCACCTTATGTGACCGCTAATGCATAAGTAGTATAGAAATAGAAGACACTACACAATATAAATAAAAAATAATAATTTTAATTAGGAAAAGATTTTTGAAAATTTTACACTATTTTTTCCTTTTTCTTTTTTTTGGGGGGAGGGCTCCTTGCCCCCCCCCCCCCTCATTGGGTAGAGCAATGTTAGATAGGACAGGCAGCCAGGGGAGAGGGGTGCTTTTCAGTGTCCCACTAATTGTGCGCTTGGTAGAGTTTAGCTGGGTGTCTATAATGTTAGCGTGTACACTTCTTTCCCAGGCAGGGGCACATTATTCTGCTGCAGAGGATGTGAGGGCTAGTGCACACAACCTTAGGACTTTTGCACCACAACCCCAGCTTGTTCCAGCAAGCCTTGAAATGATATTATTTCTCGTTTTAATTTTGTTGTTGGACAGGCTGGTGATGTGCCTTTTATAGGTTAGGCTTCTGTCCAGGATCACTCCAAAGTGTTTTGGGTGAGGCTGATATTCTATTGTTTTGCCACAGAAAGAGAGGTCGAGATGTCGATTTGCCCTCGATTAGCTTTCTGGACTGGACATTGACTTGTAGCTGCTTTGTATTCCTTTTGCCATAAGAATAAATAAACTGAGAAATATTCAGTATCACCACACGAACTTCTTACAGATGCTACTGCCTCATTGTACATATCTTGAATGATGCAAATATAGTTAAATGGGACTGATTTTCAATGGAGTGCTCTCCAGAGCACTTCTCTTGTAACTCTATCATATGCTTTCTCAGGATCTATGAATATCATGTGCAATTATTTTCTTCTTTCTCTATACTTCTCCATTAGTGTCGTATGCAAAAAATTGGTTCAGTTGTTGACCTTCCGAGCATAAAACTAAACTGATTTTCTGATACTGAAGTTTCCATCCTAATTCTTTTCTCTATGACTTTCTCCCATGCCTTCATCATGTGATTCATGAGCTTGATACCTCTTAAATCTTTCACTATGTCATTGATATACAAATTAAAGAGTAACGGCCCTAGTACTGAACCCTGAGGTACTCCACTAGTCACCATCATTTTCCTACTCTCTAGTGTCTGTCTCTCAGTAACCCCCTAGCCATGCTACTAGCCTTATATATTCATTCCTATCTGCTCCAATTTTCGTGATAGTTTTCCATGTACCATGTGGTATTCTGTCAAATGCCTTGGCAAAGTCGAGCACTATCGTGGTGTAGCCATTACCTATATCCAATTCTGTTGTCACTTTATAACAAAATATGAACAAGTTACTAAAACAGGAACTATCTTTTACAAAGCCATGCTGCCTACTATAGAATATCATATCCCTATCCACCCATTGTTGTATTTTACCTTTCACCAACTTTTTCAATACTTTAACAATCACTCTTTATATGTTAATTGGTCTGTAGTTTGCTAACCCTGTCTTGAAACCACCTTTATGCAGTGGTACTATCTTACTCTCTTTCCACTCCCTTAGAACACTGCCAAAGCTGAGGCTTAGATTGAACAACTTCGCCAGAGGCAATGCCAATTCTTGCACATTCACATAGTGCACGAGCTGGTATGCCATCCAGTCTCATTGCTGTGTTCATATTCATATATTTTAATATTCTGAACACCTCCTGTTCATCTATCTTGATTTTGATATGCATCTCTGTAGCATCAGCAACTGGATGATACACATTTGCAAAACAATCACTCAGCAACTCAACTATTTCTTGGTCACCTTCCTACCATGAGCATTGTCATTCTCACCCTTCTTGCTTGTACTTTGTACTGCTCATGAGTATGCTGATCACTTTTTTCTCTATATTCCCTCCATAATGTTTTCTCTTTTTTTTGTAGTTCTTGCTTTATATCCATACTCATCCACTTAATCCCCACTTGGTTTATCCTACTGATTATAAGTATGCAGTCTGATACTGCTTCTCTCAACCAATCTCTGACCACTTTCTATGCACAAGTGAGATTCTTTCATTTTGGCTTCTCAAGTAATGGCACATGTCCAAATGCCTCCTTAATAGAGGTAAGGTGTAGAGACAGTTGAAGATGTCCTCCTGCAATGAGTCTTCGGACTCCTTGGAGGTATCAGGAATAATAATAATAATAATAAAGTCTGTCATAATTACTAGCTTTATAGTTCAAAATAAACCTTTTTTTGAAAAGTGAATTCTACATGTCTAGTAACCTCCCAGAGCAAGTCTGAATGGTTAATCTCCCTGATTAGAGGCATAAGTATATTGGTTATGGATACATCTTCTGATGCTATTTCCAGATCCAGCACCCCCAAACCCACTGGTCTCCTATGCTTTTCAGGTAATTATCACTCAGTAACTGTAAAAATCCCCCTTCCACCTTGCCATGCCTTCTTTCCTCCTGCCAATCAGTGTCCTCCATAGTTAAAATCTCCCATAATAATTGATAGGCCTGCACTCATCCTAATCTGCTGCAGAGCATGACATCTTCCTGTGGACCCTATGGTCAATAGCAGCACTAAACAATGTATTTTGTCCTATTTGCCTCTATCTCACACCAAACAACCTCAAATGAATCATCTCCCTTAAACTTAAAATCCTCTTTAACATCTAATTTTGTTGGTTGTAATTCTTCAGCTATCATCAGCAATACCTCACCTCCTGTCCCGTTTCCTCTATCCTCCCTGAACATACAAATCCCTTTACATTCTATTCCTGTAACTCTATCATTTTCAGTCAACCAGGTCTCAAAGCTGGCTATAATTTTTGACCAAGTCAAGTTGACCAATGCCAAAAGTTCCTCACCCTTATTCCTGATACTTCTTGCATTCATGTGTACATGCATTTCAACATCCCTTTTTACCCATAGTTACCCTTGTGTAATGTCATTTCCATCACATTCAAATTGGAAACCTGTGAAATCCCATTTGGCATTGCATAATCTTTACTGTACAGATGCTGTTTTATCACAGAGGTGGCCAGACACATGCTTTATTTCCTCCTTCCTAATATCTCTAGTTTCCCTGGTTTTGCACTACCACACTCTCACTAAACAACACTTTCTCCAAATAGCTAACCATTTAAATGTAGTACATCAGTCATATATATATCCTTTCGCGCATCAAATTTACTCCATACATCAATAAACTGCACACCATTTCTCCTGCACAATCTTCTCACTGACTTATTGGCAATCACGGCCCTTCTTTGCAATTCTGTCCTATCATTCCGAGGCAAATGTTATTTATCTTTTTAGTGGATTTAACTTGTTAGTGGAAGCAAAAATCTTCATTTTTGATTCCACTAACAACTGTTTCATATCTTCTCTCATTGCACATGTCTCACCTTTCAAATCATTTCTGACTGCCACAAACAATTAACTTATTCCCTTCTTTCTTCTGCATACTTACTGCTTCACTAACATACTTTTTCTTCACACCTGGAAAACATGCTTTAATCACTTTCTCATCAAGTATACCTCTTATCATCGAATTCCCATACAATATTATCTCTTTTCTCCCAGTTTCTTGCACTTTTATGCTTTTCTCATTTACTCTTTTTTTCATTCTCCATCCTTCTGTACCACATGCCAATCGTTTCTTCAGTCACTCAAGCTCATGATTTGTCCTGTGCAGGAGTCCATGTAAGTGTGCAATTTCTTTCAGCATCTTCTCATCATCCACATTATTACTTTCAACCACTTCCTTCAAATTCTTATTCATATTTTGCGCACTATCATTCACTGCTTCCACTATATTCTCCACAATACTTTGACAATCCTGCCTTATATCCATAATATCAGTCACTTGTATTTTGCTCCTGACAAGACTTGCAATTCATATACTTGCTTATGAAACATTTCTGGCAAATATTATCTCCATTCTCACTCTTGTACCACAAACCATTCATTCTCAGTAACGAATACATACATTAATCACATGCTGCATCACACTAAACTGCGCATGCTGATATCAGTCAATATCAATATCCTGGTCACCATTTTTCTCATATGCATCAGTGCCATAATGAAAACGTTTCTGAAAGTATATCATGTAATTGCAATTGACTGAGCAACAAACAACATCACTTAACAAAACAATCAAAAATAAACAAAATACCACCAAATATATATAACAATATCACTAATATCTACTAAAAAAATAATGACTTAGCTGAGCAGCCCATGTATAGCATCTGCTACTAAGGATGATGCTATCCCCCCCCACCACCACACACCCAAAAAAGTTTCTTTAGTTACCAACCAGAATTGAACTAGGGTCGCCATTCTTTGGGTGTCCTAGACCGTGGATTCACACATTACTTCCATTGAGCTACACAAGCTCCGTTACAGAATGCTCCTCTTCTGCTGTTCTCCAGGCAATCATATGATACTTTTAGGAACCTGTGGGAACTGAGAACATATTATTTAATACAGTTATAAAAAAACATAGCCAAAGGGCCCAAAAGCACCACACCACACCACACCACATCTATCATGCACTACAAGATGTAGTGCATGATAGAGAGCAGATATAAAAGGAAAAATTACTAAACGAAAAATAAAACTAAAATTAAATGAAGACATATGCATATAGAGACATATACAATAATTGATTCTTGTAGACATATACAATAAATGATTATTCACATTCAGTAGACAGAAAGTGTATACGTAAGACATGCTGAATGATTATGGAAGAATGAGATTGATTGGAGAAAACGGTATAAAGACATCTGTTGCTGAATGTGTGGTGGAGATACTTAATGAGCAGTTCATAAAGATCTTTCAATCTTGTGAATTGTTGTGAATTCTTGTGAATTGATGATGGGGAGGAGAGACTGACTGTAAGTGAGCAAGAGGTGTTTGGGGAGTTAAGTAAACTAGATGTAAATAAAGCTGTGGGACTTGATAATATATCACCACATATTCTGAATGAATGTGCCAGGGAGTTGACATCTGCCTTGACATATTTTTTTAATACTAGTATTGTACTTGGTCAAATTCCTAAGGAGTGGAAGGAGGGCAAGATTGTGTCACTTCATAAAGGAGGTGATCGAACTCAAGCATCAAACTATAGGCATATCTTTAATAAATTTAGTTTAATCCTTTATCCAAGTGAGAGCAAACAAAGTTTGCGCCTGAAAATATCTTCAGGGCTGAATATGGTGTTGTACTATTTTACCTGGGTAGTGGCCAATCCATTAATGCATAACATTATACATATCCGCAAGGAGATGTGTTTTGCATTATGGGAGATACTGGGATAGGAATGTTGGTAGCTTGCTCCACCTTTGCTACGAGTTGCTTCGTGTTGTACCACTTACCCAGGTAAAATAGTACAACGACATATTCAGTCCTGAAGATATTTTCAGGTGCAAACTTTGTTTGCTCTCACTTGAATAAAGGATTAAACTAAATTTATTATAGTCTAACCAAGTGAAAAATAAACTTTCAATATAGGCATATCTGTTTGTCAGGTGTTGTGGTTAAGTTGTTGGAGAAGCTTGTGAGAAATAGGATCCAGAATTGGGTTGACAACAATGGTGTTATCTTTGATGGACAGTATGGATTTGCTAAAGGGAGGTCACGTTTTAGTAATCTACTTACTTATTACAATAAGGTGACAGAGGAGAGGGATACACAGTAATATACATGGATTTCGCAAAGGCTTTTGATTAATTACTGCATGATAAGTTGATAGTCAAACTACAGCGGATGGGGTTGGATATTAGATTAGTGCATTGGATTGGAGACTGGCTATCTGATAGGTATCAACAAGTTGTGTATGGGGGAAGGAATATACAGGAAAAGGAAAGTTACTAGTGGTGTGCCTCAGGGGTCTGTTTTAGGGCCTTTACTGTTTAACTTGTATATTAATGATATTGGCAAAGATTTACATGGAGGTATTCAGTTATTTGCAGATGATGCAAAGTTGGAACGAACTATGAAGAGTAGAGAAAATGTTATGGCCTTACAAGAACACTTGAATAAATTGAGTGATTGGGCACAGGAATGGGGATACGAGTTCAATCTTGCAAACTGTAAGGTTTTAAAATTTGGGAAACAAAGATGGGATTCAGAATTTATGCTTGGTGGGGATATATTGTGGATGTGGAGGAAATAAGAGATCTGGGGGTGATAGTGGATGAGGATCTGAAATTTAGGGGACACATTGAAGTGAAGAGTGTAGTAATCGGATTAAAAAAAGGGAAAAAAGTGGGATGTCACAACATAAATGTTAAAAAGTTAAACATTACCATTAGGCATAAATTACAATTCTTTACAAATATCATTAACAAATCCTTTGAACATGGTAAATTTATAGAACACCTAAAGACTGCTTCAGTTGTACCATTATTTAAAGGAGGAAATAGAAATGAAATCAAAAATTACAGACCAATATCTAAACTATCCACAATCTCAAAGGTTATTGAAATTCTGATAAAAAAAAACGCTTAAATAGCTATTTAAATACAATATCCTTTTACGCTACTAATCAATATGGTTCAGATTCAGAAGCAATACTGAAAAAGCGCTACTCAAGTTTCATAAAAAGGTCTATAGTGGAATAAATTATTATTATTGTTATTATAACGGGCGACTCCAGGGAGTCCTTAGACTCATTGAGGGAGGCCCTAAACATCATGTCCACACAAATATACGACATTCTCATATCTATCATACCTTGCCTTGAACTCACTCACCGTCATAGCACCCACAACAGACTCTGGCAGCTTATTCCACTCATTTACCACTCTAAAAGTAAAGAACCCAGCTCTAACACCCCTGCTAACCACACTCTTACCCAGCTTCCATAGGTGTTCCCTAGTTCTCCTACCACCAGTCCTGATCTCAAAAATATCCTCTGAATTAATCCTATAGAAACCCTTTAGCAATTTCGATGTCTCAATCATATCTCCCCTTTTCCGCCTATCAACTATTTTCTGCAACCCACAAATCTTCAACCTGTTCTCATATAGTTCATTCCATAGACCTGCTATCATCTTAGTCACTCGCCTCTGGATCCTCTCCACCTCCTCCCCATCAAGAAGGAACCAAGGTGACCAAATCTGGGCACAGTAATCGAAATGAGGTCTTATTAAGGCTTGGTACAGAGGTACAAGAACTTGCTTGTCTCTTCTTGTCAAGATATTTTTCAACAACCAAGTGAGTTGATGAGCTGATTTCGCTACTTTTGCAATGTGCCCCCTAAACTTCATCTCCCTATCCACCAACACTCCCAAGTCTCTGGCCTCATCAATCTCTTGGAGTACAATTCCACAAATGTGGTATATTGCTGCTAATCTTTTCATCCCAAAATGCATAACCTTACATTTTATCACATTAAATTGACATCCATTCTATTTTATCACATTAAATTGACATCCATTCTCCTTAGCCCAGAACTCCAATCTATCCAGGTTGTCCTGCAAGATTTTGACATCTTCTGCATTCACTATTGCTCTAACCAACTTTGCATCATCAGCGAACAAATGAACTGTTCCTCTTAGATCCTTCCCTATATCGTTAATGAACAAATTAAACAGCAGTGGTCCAAGAACAGAACCCTGCGGCACACCACTAGTCACAGGCCGTCTTTTGGACTCTACTCCTGAATAAACTACTCTTTGATATCTCTCCATCAACCACCCACCTATCCATCTCACCAACCCTATATCCATTCCCATATGTTGCAGTTTACGGATTAGAATTCCATGTGGTATCCTGTCAAACGCCTTTGCCAGGTCCAGCAGTATCACTGTAAACCCATTACCCTTATCCAGTTCAGCCGTACCAGTGTTATAAAACTTGAGCAAGATACTGAGGCATGATCTACCCTTCACAAAGCCATGTTGTCCCCCATACAGTATCCCATTTTCATCAATCCATTCCTGTATTTTTCCCTTGACTACTTTCTCCAAGACCTTGACAACGAATCCTGATATGCTGATCGGTTGGTAATTTGCAACCGTAGTCTTGGATCCTCCTTTATGCAGTGGAACTATTTTCCCCTCTTTCCACACCTTCGGGACTAAACCAGACCCGAGACTCAGATTAAACAACATGGTCAAGGGCACTGATAATTCTTTAGCCATTTCACGCAAGACCCGTGCCGGTATACCATCCAATCCCACAGATGTATTCACATTAAGGTTCTGTAATAGACTCTTCACCTTCGCTTCATTCATCACAATTCCATATAAACTAATGGTTCCTTCATTTTTTCAATGTCACCACCTGGATGATATACTTTTGCGAAGTGCTCGCTCATTAACTCCACTGTATCGACTGATTCAGTGACCTCCTTACCATTGTCATTCCTTAAAATCATTTTGCCATGTACAGTTTTTTTCTTGCTTGTAGCATATTGAAAGAACTATTTGGTATTCTCTTTAGCTTGCATAGCTAGTTTCCTTTCATAATCTGCTTTTACTTTTTTTACCTCACTTGTTGCCCTTCTGGCCTGCACTTTATACCGTTCGTGTGCCTGCAGGTCACCTCTTTCTATAAATTCCCTCCACAGCTGTTTCTTTTTTTTGCAGCTCAAGCTTAATGGTGTTATTCATCCATTTAACCCCTACTTGTTTTACTATTCGGACCCTAGGTATACAATCAGCCATAACCTCCTGTAAATGCTCCTTGACCACTTCCCATGCTCTGTCGACATCCAGCCCTTGCAGTTGTACATTCCATAGCACTGATCCAAGCAATCTCCTAAGCTTGTCATACTTGCCAGCACAGTAATTCCACATATACCCTGTCTTAATCGAAAATTCCACATCTTTATCCACCTCCCAGGTCAAGACCTTATGATCACTCTCACCAATAGGTGGCAACATGGTTATATTCATTACAGTCAAATTCTCAGATGCTATTACCAGGTCACAGCACTCTCACACCCCTAGTATTTTCAGATACATGCTGTCTCAGATAGTTATCCCTTAATAATTGAATAAAATCCATTTCCTTACCTCACAT
This sequence comes from Typopeltis vanoorti, assembly GCF_054136105.1. NCBI lineage: Eukaryota > Metazoa > Arthropoda > Arachnida > Uropygi > Thelyphonidae > Typopeltis > Typopeltis vanoorti. The sequence goes on from NC_143569.1 coordinate 97,831,407, forward strand.
GTGTCCTCTCCTCCTCCTTCCAATCAATGTTACCATAGTTGAAATCCCCTATAATAATTACCCTCCTTCCACTCGTTTCATTAATTTGTTTATGCATATTATCTCCACCATCTATTCCATCATCTGGTCTATAGCAGCACCAACTGTGTATTTTGTTCTGCTAATGTCAATCTCACACGAGGAGAGATTGGAAACAGTAGAAGAGAGGGAATGAGAGAGAGGTATGGGAATGCTAGCAGACGAGAGGATGGAAACAGTAGGATAGACGGAATGCGAGAGAGATATGGAAGTGCTAGAAGAGGAGACAATGGAAACGGTAGGAGAGATGGAATGAGAGAGAGGTATGGGAATACTAGAAGACGAGAGGATGGAAACAGTAGTAGGAGAGACAGAATGAGAGAGGGATATGGAAGTGCTAGAAGTGGAGAAAATGGAAACAGTAGGAGAGAGGGAATGAGAGAGATGTATGGGACTGCTAGAAGAGGAGAGAATGGAAACAGTACAAAGGAGATGTATGGGAATGAAAGAAGAGGAGAGAATGGAAACCTATTGCGACTCAATGATCCGTGGTGTTCAAGATAGGATGCGTGAGGAGTGTTTGCCAGGAGGAACAATAGAAAAGGTGGCTATGGCAATTAAGAGAGGTGAAAGGGTGGATGAGATGATTGTGATGGTAGGAACGAATGACTTGAGTGGTAATGTAAGTCGCAGCGAGAGATATGAGATTTTTGCTTGAGACTGTACGGAAGAAGATGGAGAGAGGAAAAATAGTGTGCGTGTTGCCTAGGTATGATAATGATGAGCTGAGCAGAAGAGTGGTGATATTGAATGGCATAATAGCGAGAATGTGTGACAAGAGAGGACTGGTATATGTGGATGCTTGGAGTGCGTTTGAGGAAAGAGAGGAATTGTATGCGAGAGACCGTTTACATTTGAATGAGGAAGGACGTAGGCATCTGGAGAGATTGCTGTTCTGAACGAGTCAGTGTGTCCCAGGGAGGATGATAGCAGGGGTGGCCTCTTGTGGGAATGGATACTTGGGAGAAGGGAGACAATGTCAGGTAACACTGAGCCCAGTGGAGTCTAGAAGGGATAATGCTGGGTATAGAAACAATGGCATTTATATGCTTTATACTAATGCCAGGAGTATCCGGAATAAGGGAGAGGAATTGGTGGCGCAGATAGCATCAGCCTGGCCAAACATTATTGCGATCACTGAGACATGGTTGACAGAAGGGGATATAACAACAGGAATAGAAGTCGCTGGGTATAGCATTTTTCATCAGGATAGGAGGGGAAAGCATGGTGGTGGGGTACTGCTTATGATAAGTGATGACCTATGTCCTCTAAGAGTGGAGAATTTGGAAGGAAGTGAGACAAATGATTTTGAGAGCGTATGGTGTGAGGTAGAGGTAGGCAAGACAGGATATTTAGTGGGGTGTTGCTACAGACCCAGGAGCACAGAGGATGGGGACCAGGAGATGTTTAGTTTGGCAAGTGCAAGAAGAATGATTGTTATGGGAGATAACAATCATTCTTCTAAGAAGACAGCTAAGTTTGGCAAGTGCAAGAAGAATGATTGTTATGGGAGATTTTAACTTCAGTAGTATAAATTGGAGAGAGGAAGATGCATGTAGCAATAGGGGAATGGAATTTCTAGAATTCTTGAGGGACAAATGTCTTAGGCAACATGTAATAGAGGGAACAAGAGGTTCAAAAGTTTTGGATTTGGTTATAGCTTCAGAAGAGTTGATAATAACTGAGTTGACATCTCTCCCACCAGTTGGAGAGAGTGACCATATGGTGTTGACTTGGAAAATGAATAGACATGCAGAAGTATCAAAGAGACGGGAACTTATGTGGAATTATAAGGCAGGTGATTATAATAGTCTTAGACGTCAACTTCGGGAAGTTTCATGGAGGGAGGAATTGGAAGGCCGGTATATCACTAGTGCGTGGAAAATTGTGAAAGAATATTTGTTATCAGCAATGGTAAGTTGTATACCACGAGTGAAGAAGAGGACGCAATTTGGAGTAAAGTGGATGACAAACAATATTAAACAGGAATTGCATGCGAAAAGAGGCTATGGAAGAGATATAAGGAGACAAGTGAAGAGATGCATGAGGAATATAAGACACAGGCCAGAAGAGTGACTAGTGTGGTAAGGAAAGCGAAACTGGAATATGAGAGGAGATTGGCCCTAAGATCCAAAGAAAATCCTAGGGAATTTTTTAGCTATGTGGCCAGTAGGAGGAGAAATTACTGTGGAAGATTGATATTGTAGGATAAAAATGGGAATAGAGTGACTGATGCAGAGGACATAGTGGAATTGTTCAATGAACACTTTATTGGAATATTTCATCCTAGAGGAGTCAGTTTTAATGCTAGAGGGATAGGACTGGTTCGAGGTCTGGAGGTACAGGAGAAGATTGTGTTTCAGATACTGAGTACTCTGGATGTCAGTAAAACTGTGGGACTGGATGGTATTTCACCACGAGTTTTGAGAGAATGTGCTAGGGAATTGACAGTGCCTATAACGTGGCTTTTCAATGAAAGTCTGGCTTTGGCAAAGGTGCCCATGGGATGGAAGGAAGGTAAGATAGTGCCATTGCATAAGGGTGGTAACAGACTGGAAGTGTCTAATTATAGGCCAGTCTGTGTGTCATCAGTAGTTGTTAAAATCTTGGAGAAAGTAGTGAGGGACTGTATACAGCATTGGGCAGATGAGGGTAATGTTATCTGTGAGAATCAACATGGATTTGTGAAAGGACGTTCTTGTTTTAGCAATATGCTAGCCTTCTATAATAAAGTTACAAGAACATTAGATGAGGGAAAGGCATATACTGCAAATTTCGTAGACTTGGCGAAGGCATTTGACAGGGTGCCACATGATAAGCTGATATTTAAGTTGCAGCACATGGGTCTGGATGTCAGATTGGTCAACTGGATTCAGGATTGGCTGTCTGATAGGTATCAGAGAGTTGTGTATGGTGGAGCAGTTTCCAGGAGGCAGAGGGTTACAAGTGGGGTCCCACAGGGCTCAGTACTAGGACCTATATTGTTTAACCTTTATATCAATGACATAGCCAGTGGATTGCAGTGGGATATTGAGTTGTTTGCGGAAGATGCGAAGCTGGGAAGGATTATTAGTAATAGTGCAGATGTGGTAGCCCTGCAAGAGGATTTAAATAAGCTAGATAGATGGGCAAATGAATGGGGATTTCGGTTTAATGCAGCAAAATGTAAGGTCTTGAGGTTTGGGAAACATCAATGGGATGCTGCATACTCTATGGGAAGAGTTATACTGGAGGAAGTAGGGGAGACAAGAGATCTGGAGTTGATGATTGATAGAAACCTGAAGTTTAGGGGACATATTGCAAAGGTGGTTAAGGTAACACAGAGGATTGCTGCTATTATGAGAAGGACACTGACCTGCAGAGATAAGAGGGTTATCATTCCGTTGTATAAGTCTCTGATCAGACCACACTTGGACTATTGTTCTCAGATTTGGTCCCCAGGATTTGAAGGGGATAAATTAACTGTGGAAAGGATACAAAGACGGATGACAAAGATGGCTTCAGGACTGTACTAGGATAGTTATGAGGATCGGCTGAGAGAATGTGGACTGCAGAGTTTGGTGGATAGAAGAAGGAGAGGTGATATGATTGAGACTTTTAAACTGTTGAGAGGTGGTTATGTATATTGTATATGCTGTATACTGTCCCTCACTACTTTCTCCAAGATCTTAACAACTACCTAAGCCTAACAAAGAAATTTTTCATAAATCTTTCGAGTATATTGCGATGAGCAGCTATAATAAACTTCCGAATGAAATTAAATCTATAACCTCAGAATATGTATTCAGAAAAAGATTAAGAAACTACCTTATGGGATTAAAGAATGTTGACAATTATTTTAAACGTATAGTATAAGAGATCATTATAACTCATATATCATAACCAATTAAGGTATTGATTTACAAATTGGTTCACTCAATTAGGAATTAAAATATCAACATGTACATTATTATAACTGATAAGGGAGCCATCTTAGAAGCGGTCCCCGGACTTTCAGTGTCTATTTTAAGCTAATTACTTTTCGAGTAACCAGTGTGGCTACAGCCCTTGGTTACACATATTTGCATTAACTAACTTACATTACTCTAAACCAATTACTTATCATAACTTTGAAACCATTCGAAATATATTATATTGTACTTGCATATATGAGAAAACTTTTTATTAACCATAATAAAATAATACCCATATAAGTGTTAGTACCAACAGAATATGATAGTGATACTTGAAATTTATTTTGCAACATTGTACTGTGCATTGAATTGTATTGTGAAATATTGTCATAATTATACAAGTTGAATAGTATGATATGTATAATTTGTATATGTGATGTGAATAATAAAATGCCAAAATTGTGAAGACAACACAAAGACTTCTGGAAATGATGCAGAGGACACTGACTTGTAGAAGTAGGGAAATTCTTGTTCCATTGTATAAGGCTTTGATTAGGCCACACATATACTGTTGTGCCCAGATTTGGTAACCTGGCTTTCAGAAGGATGAAGAGATGTTGGAAGTTGTCCAGAGGCAAATGACTAAGGTAGTTTTTGACCTCTGGAATGTCGAGTATGAGGAAAGATTGTGAAGATGCAATTTACAGAATCTAGTGGATAGGAGGAAGAGGGGAGATATGATAGAGGCCTACAAATTAGTAAGGGGTGGTTATAGAATCAATGTTGGCGAACAGGTGAGAACCAGAGGTCATTCCCAGAAACTGTATAAAGAGGGTGTGAGCAGGGGAGTGAGAAGCAGGTTTTTTGCATGCAGAGTTCTGAATGATTGGAATGCCTTGCCTGAGAGTGTGGTGTCTGCAGAGAATTTGAGTGTGTTTAAAGCGTGGTATGATGAGCTGTGCATATGATAAAAGGACCTCCTAGATGAGTCTTTGACTCCATGGTTAATAATAATAATAAATCAACCCACTGTGGTCTGATCAGGGTCTTATACAACGGAATGATAACTCTTTTATCTCTGCAGGTCAGTGGCCTTCTCATTATTGCAGCAATCCTCTGTTGCCTTCAACATCTTTGCAATATGTCCCCTGAATTTCAGGTTTCTATCAATCATCAATCCCAGATCTCTTGTCTCCCCTACTTCCTCCAGTCTACCTCCTCCAATAGAGTATGCAACGTCCCATCGATGTCCTCAAGACCTTACATTTTGCTGCATTAAACCAACATCCCCAATCTTTGCCCATATGTCTAGCTTATTCAAATCCTCTTGCAGGGCCACCTGGGATAAATGAGGTAATAATCAGTTACCTTAAGAGTTACATGAAGGGTGGGAGGCCACGTGGAATGCCAAGGACTCGCTGGATAGATTATATCCAAAACCTTGGGTGGACACGTTTGGGAATCTTACCAAAACACCTGAGCTTGGTGGCAGGGATCGTGACCATTGGAAGTTCCTCTTGCAGCTGTTGCCCCCCACAACCCAATTAGGAAATGTGGGCCTTGAAGATGTATGTATGTAATTATGAAGAGTATGCAGAACAAGCCAGGAGAGTGACTCAGGAAGCAAAACAAAAGAAATTGGCATTTCAGGCCAAGAAAAACCCCAGAGTGTTTTTTTTTTTAGATATGTGGCAAGTAGAAGAAAAAACGATCATAGTAGGATTATGTTAATGGATGAAAATGGTAGAATGGTAACTGCTGCAGAAGACATTGTTGAGGTATTCAGTGATCAATTTATAAGGGTGTTTCATCCTCATCAGGATGGAATCATGAGGAACTCAAGTGTAGAGGACATAGGAGAGGATTACTTAATTGTCTGTGAGCAGGAGGTGTTTGAGGTAATAAATAACCTTGATGTTAATAAGGCAATAGGATTTACATATCACCATGCACCTTAAGAGAATGTTCCAGGGAATTGGCAGTAGCATTGGCATTCCAGCTTTATAAGAATCTTACAACAGCACTGGTTTCAAGGAAGTGAAAGGAAGGAAAATTGTTTCCCCTCCTTTCAAATTAAAGCTTGAAAGCTTACTTCAAATTAAAGCCAAGCTGTATATTTGGAGTTTTGGTGAAGATACTGGAGAGATTGGTGAGAAGTAGGATACGGAAATGGATTGATAACAGCAGTATTCTCTGTTTTTATTCAGATGGGTTTGTTAAGGGGAGATCATGTTTCATTAACTTATTTATGTACTATAAGAAGGTGACAAATACTTGGACAGAGGAGATGCATATACATTGGTGTACTTGGATTTTCCAAAGGCTTGCTTTTGATGGATTGCCACACAATAAACTGTTAAATAAATTGAAACATATGGGATTGGATAACAGACTTCGGACTTGGATCAGTTACTGGCTGTAAGATAGGTAGCAGAAAGTTCTATATTGGGGTAAATTATCCAAAGAGAGGATGTCACTAGTGGTGTACTGCAGGAGTCAGTTTTGGGACCATTGTTGTTTAATTTGTATTGCAATGGATTTAACTAGTGATATGCAACTGTTTGAAGATGATGCAAAATTGGGCAGAGCAATGCAGAGTGATGTGGAATTGAATAGATTGCATGAATGGACAAGTAAGTGGAATGATTAGTTCAATGTTGCAAAGTGTAAGGTTTTGAGATTTGGTAAGCAAAGATGGGATTCAAAGTATACACTTGGTGGGGAAACATTAAAGGAAATAAAGGAGATGAGAGATCTAGGAGTGATGGTGGACAAGGACCTGAAATTCAGTCGCCACATTGCACAAGTCTTGAAGATGTCACATCAGATAATGGCAATGATGCAGAGGATCCTGACATGCCTTTATACAATGGTTATGATGCCATTGTATAAAGCCTTGATGAGGCCTTATATGGATTATTGTGCAGAGATTTGATTGCTGGGTTTTCATGGTGATGAGAATATGTTGGAACAGGTCCTGAGAAGATTCACAAAGGTGGTCAGTGGTCTTTGGAATGTGGAGTACAAGGACAGATTGAGAGAATGTAAGTGTAAATCCTCCTGAATAGGAGGAAGAGGTGAGGATATGATTGAGACATATAAGATAGTCATGGGTTGTTATCAAGTTGATATGGAAGAGATTTTTCATAGAATGGGAGAAGGGGTAGAACAAGAGGCCATGACTAGAAACTGTATAAAGAGAGTGTGAGCAGAGTAATGATGAGAAGATTCTTTGCATGGAGAGTAGTTGGTGATTGTAATGCATTGCTTGATTATGTTGTGAATGTAGACGCATTCAATCAGTTTAAGGCATGGTTGGATGAGCATTGTGTGCAATAGCTTACCTCTCACAATGAGTCTCTGACTCCATAGATGTCAGATGTGAATAATAATAATAATAATAATAATATGTACTTCTGCATAAGGAGCTACTTACTGCTAAAGATTCCATTAAGATTCCATGTGTGTACTAGTTTAATACATTAACACAACTAAGCGTTCCATATGGGACATATCTTCTTATCCAACTTCAAATAGCCAAAGTTAAGCAAAGTTTGAAGTTAACTACTCTCATTATAAAATAAATAAATAAAAAAAATCAGGAAATAAATTTGATGTAGAAACTTCTCTTTGCCTTATTACTTTTTAATAATACTGATGAAAATGAGAATATGCAAACCTAGGTATATATGTAGATATGCAAACAACAGGCTTTAGTTTTGAATGTCACTCTTTGGCTTAGTTGTTTCTAAAAGTCTTAGGTGACATGATTTTCACCAATGAATCTGAGATTATTGCCATGCTTTTTGAAGGCTTCAGATGTAGCTTGAAAATGTACATGTTTGTTCTCCAGTGTGTGTGAATCTCAGCTTCTCTAACCCTTAGTATTGTGATTCAGATAAGCGTTAACAAATCCTAAAATATACTATTTTAAATGTTCTTTTATAAGTTTCCAAATCTTTAAAGAATGAGAGAATTAATACACGAAAAATAAAATAAATAAATAAAATATATATATCTGTATCTGTCTATCTATCTATATATATATATATATATTTTTTTTTTTTTTTTTTTTTTTTACTATTGGATATTATTGTATTGTTCAGTTATTTTGAAAAATATTTTAAACTAACTATATTTATCAACAAAGAAATATTTTATGTCCCTTGTGTAGAAAATCATTCACATAAAAATAATGAATAGCCACCATCATAATCTGTTTAGTGTTGCTTTCAGACCTCTATGGATCTGAAGATTCATCACAGGAGGTTGAATGCTCACAGATCACAATAACTATCACACCTTGCCTTGAATATATTCAGTGTTGGAGCACTCGCCACCCACTCTCACAATTATTCCACTCATTCATCACTTGACAAGCAAAAAAAAAAAAAAAAAAAAAAATCACCTTTTCATTTTCTTACTCATGTGACCTTTATACAGTTTCCAGGGATGACCTCTCATTCTCACATCACTCATTATCCTGTGCAATAACTCCCCTGTATCTATTTGATAGGCTATTCTCACTAACACATCTCAATCATATCACTCCTGCTCCTTTCCCTCATTCTTCATCTGTCCTCATGCTCAATATTCCAGAGTCCTCAGACAGTCTTCGTTATTTGTCTCTACTATCCTATGTTTCCTTATTACCAACATAGCCAGGAAAGCAGATCTGTGCACAGAAATTTAAATGAGACCTAATTAGTGCTTTATACAGTGGATCTATTGCCTTCTTATCCTTATATGTCAGTATTCTTTGCATCTTACCAAATTTTCTGGGTAACCCTTACAACTTACGTGAAATGTTCACCTGAACATCTCCATTCTTCAACCGAAAGCACCAACATATACAATTTCTCATAATTAAATTTAATGGAATAAATACAGTATAGATAAATAATTAAACAAAAGGTTTTAACCGTTCTGATATTTTGTTTCTGTCACAGAGACAACTTTAGGAATATACTGTTAAAATTGTAATAACACACACAACAATAACTGGAAGAAATTGAGTATTTTGAGCTTAAAGTCCCTATCAGGGGTGCCCCCTATGGGTGCTGTTAGTAACCTTAGCTCTTGGTCAGGAGGCCTAAAAATTAAAGTTTCCCAAATCTTGGGAAGTTTAACACAACCATATTTTCCATCTGATCCTGGGCAAAGTATTGAAGATATGGTCAACTATACCTGACTGACCATAACTGTGGTGACAAATGTGTTTCTTGTTTTTTTGTATTCATCAAAGCAGATGATTTCTTGTGTTCACAAAGGTCAAATTTGGATATGTTGGCATATCTCCCAGTTTGACCATATTATGATAATTTGCAAGAACAAGGAATCCTTAGGAGAGCAGTTAGTGAGGCCAGCTTCAAATGAGCTCTGAAAGTAGTGCAGAGATTATATTTATTTAATGAGATTAGATTATGCAGAAATTATTTCTTTAAATGACCCTCTCCATCCCACATTAGATGCCCCTGACTCCCTCCTTATTTAAATTAGCCAAACAGTTAGCTAAATAATCTTTAATCAAAAATTTAGTTTTAAACAATAATGATATCATGTTGAGCTTTGATGTCACCTTTTTGTTTACAAATGTCTGCCTTTCTGACACCCGTACGTTGAATTATTTAAATAATACATTTTATAATATGAATAATAAATTAAAAATAATTTTATACCTATACTTCGTGATATCACCTGTGCAACTTGGAAATACAAACAAAAGGAAACTTTTGTTTGTATTATTCAAGATTTACATAATAACTAATATTTAAGGAATTGACAGCGTATACTGGAAATATAGATTAAATAAACTTTAATATACACTTTCCGATATTTCGGCGAACGTTACGTTGCCATCTTCTTGGGAACTTACTAAAAAGACACGTGCACACAAGTACTAATACAACAAATGAGACTGAGGCTAGGACGCTAGCGTTTTCCTAAAGTCCTGATGGTGCCCCCTGGCGGGCTATATTGGTAGTTCTTGGCCTTTGGGCTGAAGTTCTTCTGATAAAAGTTTCCCAAATTTGGGGCAGTTTCATGCATCCAAATTTGTTGAGGTTTGGCATGTTCCTAAGGGCCAAGGCTGATTCCATGAATAGTCTTTCATACTTGAACTTGCTGCGGTGTATTACTGTGGCTTTCTTCCATCTTATTCTGTGGTGAGTATCCAGAGCGTGGTCTGCAAGCCCAGAGTGGCTGTACTGGTGAAATCGGATGTAATCCTTGTGTTCTGAGATTCTGATATTTGCTGTCCTGCCTGTTTGGCCAAAGTAGGACAGTTTACAGCTGCAAGGGACCTGGTATACACCAGGTAGGTCTAGGGGAAGTGGTTGGTCTTTGGTGGAGCGGATAAGGGATGCCAGTTTTCTATGTGGTCTGTAACAAGTGGTCAAGTCATGTTTTTTTATAGATTTTTTCTGAGGTGCCTCTGATGTAGGGAATAGTGATGGATTTAGAGTAATCTTTTTTGTGAGGGGGAGAGGGTGGTGGGTTGTGGATAACTGGGTTAAGTATTTTTTGGATTTTTTGGAGGGGGTAGCCGTTGGCTGAGAAAGTGTCACGGATGTGATTTAGTTCAGAGCTTAGGGCTTGATCATTAGAACAGATTATTTTTGCCCTGTTGAATAATGTTTTAATAACTCCATATTGTTGTGAGGGGGGGGGGGTGGGATTGTTGGTGAATGTATCTGCCTGTATGGGTGGGTTTTCTATAAACTGAGAAAACCAAGGTTCCATCAGGTTGGCGGGTGACTAGTGTGTCTAGGAAGGGGAGGTTATTGTTTTCCTCTTTTTCCAGGGTGAATTTGATTCTAGGGTGTTGGTTGTTCAAGTGTGTTAGGAAGGAGAGGAGTGAATCCGGGCCATGTGGCCAAATAGCGAAAACATCATCAACATAGCGAAGCCATATGGTAGGTTTTTGTGGGGCTGAGTTTAAGGCTTTCTCTTCAAACATCTCCATGAAAAAGTTGGCCAAGGGTGGGGAAAGTGGTGAACCCATGGCTGTCCCCTCTATCTGTTTGTAGAATTTTTCCTGCCAAACGAAATAGCCTGAGTTCATTGTAAACTGAAATAGGGCTGGGATATCGGGAGGAAATTTAGCTTGGATTAGCTCTAAGGTTTCTTTGAGAGGGACATTCGTGAATAGGGAGGAGACATCAAAACTGACCATTATGTCATTGTGTTGGAGTGTAAGGTTTTCTATACTGGCTTTGAAGTGGGCTGAGTTTTTTATGTGTGATGGTGTATTGCCAGTATAGTGTGAGAGCGCTTTGGCTAAATGCTTGGCTAGTTTGTAAGTGGGGGAATCAATGCCATCCACTATGGGACGTAATGGCACATTTTCTTTGTGTATTTTTGGGAGCCCATATATGCGGGAGGGTCTAGAGTTATAGGGTTTTAGTCTGTTGGTAATCTCCACAGGCCAAGAAGTGACCTTCTTAAGGAGCCTATGGAGTTTTCTAATTTGTGAGCTGGTGGGATTGTAATCAATGGGGAGGTAAGTGGAGCGATCTAATAATAAAGCCTTGAGCTTACCTGTGTAGTCTTTAAGATTGAGTACCACAGTGGCGTTCCCCTTATCCGCTTTGGTGATCACTATTTTTTTGTTTCTCTTCAATTCTTGTAGTGCCTTGTATTCACTAATGGATATGTTGGATTTTGGAGGTTTTGCTTTATTGAGAACACAGGCTACATCCAATCTAATGTCGTTGGCGATGTGGGTTGGAAGTTGGCGGATCCCGCGTTCAATTTGAATCATTAATTCCTCGGCCGGTAATTTCCTAGGAGCAATGGCGAAGTTGTGACCACGTGACAGAGCGTGGATTGCTTCTGGCTTTAAGGTAGCTGACGATAGGTTAACAACAGTGTTGGTTTGTAGTTTCGACGCCGAGTTCTTTGTTAATTTATCGAACTTGTTGATATGTCGGCTTCGTACTCGTTCAAATTCTTTTTTAGCTGCCGTACACGAGACGTCATGTAGGACCGACCAAAGCTCGTGATTCAGCGTATGTGAAAGCTCGTTTTCCAGCGTTGCTATCGCGCTGTTTATATCGGCTAGGGAACCGCGTGTAGCGGTAATTTGTTCCCGAAGTAATGCCTGGCTAGCGCGGTTGTAAATACGGAGAGCTTTCTGTGAGATGAAGCGGTGTTTGAATTTAACACAGTTCGGGATGACATGATTATCCCGGCAGCGTTTTAGGAATCCCCGACGGTTAAGTTGTCTGGATAATTTCAGCCTCAGTTTGCCGTAATGGCGGGACTTGCGTGCGAAGAGATCTCCGTGGATGATCATTATTCTTGTTGAGAGGCTTATACGCTGGTTAGACACAATAACTGTCCTACTTTGGCCAAACAGGCAGGACAGCAAATATCAGAATCTCAGAACACAAGGATTACATCCGATTTCACCAGTACAGCCACTCTGGGCTTGCAGACCACGCTCTGGATACTCGCCACAGAATAAGATGGAAGAAAGCCACAGTAATACACCGCAGCAAGTTCAAGTATGAAAGACTATTCATGGAATCAGCCTCGGCCCTTAGGAACATGCCAAACCTCAACAAATTTGGATGCATGAAACTGCCCCAAATTTGGGAAACTTTTATCAGAAGAACTTCAGCCCAAAGGCCAAGAACTACCAATATAGCCCGCCAGGGGGCACCATCAGGACTTTAGGAAAACGCTAGCATCCTAGCCTCAGTCTCATTTGTTGTATTAGTACTTGTGTGCACGTGTCTTTTTAGTAAGTTCCCAAGAAGATGGCAACGTAACGTTCGCCGAAATATCGGAAAGTGTATATTAAAGTTTATTTAATCTATATTTCCAGTATACGCTGTCAATTCCTTAAATATTAGTTATTATGTCTAACCAGCGTATAAGCCTCTCAACAAGAATAATCAAGATTTACAAACGGAAGTTTCAACAAGATTTGTTGATAAAAATAGCATCGAAATGTGATTGTTGAGAAACACTTCTTTAGACGAAGTATGAGAACCATCTGTATGGATCGTCTGAAGAATGTATATATTTGAACAGAGATGGAAGTTGAAGAGCCTGCCACGGAGAGGATGTAGCACATAATTTGCAAGAACAAGGAATCCTTAGGAGAGCAGTTAGTGAGGCTAGCTTCAAATGAACTCTGAAAGTAGTGCAGAGATTATATTTATTTAATGAGATTAAATTATGCAGAAATTATTTCTTTAAATGACCCTCTCCATCCCACATTAGATGCCCCTGACTCCCTCCTTATTTAAATTAGCCAAACAGAAATAATCTTTAATCAAAAATTTAGTTTTAAACAATAATGATATCATGTTGAGCTTTGATGTCACCTTTTTGTTTACAAATGTCTGCCTTTCTGACACTTTTAAATTTATTTCCAAATGTCTTCCCCCCACTCCCAATTGGTCTCTTTAATTTTGCATCTAGACAGATTTCTTCTCTTTGAAGGACACCTTATATAAACAGATAGAATTTACCTCTGTAGGTTCTTCAATCTCTTCCTCCTCTGGCCAACATCTGTATACAGCATTTTAAAAGAATGCTGTATACAGATGTTGGGCTCTTGATACTCCATTCCCAAACCTTCAATTTGGCTATGATATATTGATGATGTGTTCTCTATTTGGCCACATGGCTCAGATATATTAGACTCTTTCCTCCTCCACCTTAACAGCCAGAATCCAGTTCAGTATAGAAAAAGAAAATAACATTAGTCTGCCTTTTCTAGATACTCTAATTGCACATCTGCCTGCACCGTTTCTTTCTCATCTTATATAAAACCCGAATGATATAATCACGTAATCACAAGAAAGATATTTATTTAACCAAATATTTCGGTCTGGAAATAGCAGACCATCGTCGGTGGTATTACAAGAACCGTTTAAAAAATATACAAGCTAGAATACTAACAATAGATCGTTGAAATTAGAACATGCCGCGTGATGTTATATCACTAAGTATGAAACGAAATATTTTGAAGTAGAAACATGATTGAATTTGCTATTAAAAAAAAAAAAAAAAAAAAAAAAATTAATGAGTAATCTTGATTAGGCTTTCCCAGATTTTTGATATAGATATGCAGTCATTACGATTCAGGTTGGGATGATGGAGCAAGGCCTCCACGCTTTCCTTGAACAAACGTTCGAACCTATAACGGGATCTATGTAAGAGGCGCGTTTTGGACCAAAGGATGCTGTGGTCAGTTTCAATCCCGTGTTGAGCCAAACCAGACTTTTCAGGTTTATTGTGAAGAATGGATGATTGATGTTCTTGGATTCTTTTTTCAAGAGAACGTCCAGTCTGTCCAAAGTAAGAGAGATCACAGTTGCAAGGAATTTGATAAACTCCAGGAAGAGATAAAGTTGAGCGTTTGTCTTTAGGAGAAGGAAATTGAGAAGACAATTTGTTAATAGGAGAATACGTAGCTGTTAAATCATATTTCTTCAAAATTCTTGCGATAGGTTCTGAAATACCGGAGATATAAGGAATAGGTACTCGACGTATTGAATCTTTGTTGTTTTGTGGAGGATTATAAGATGTAAGAAGACGTTGAATACTTTTTTCAGAAAAGCCATTGAGTATTTCCAGACCGAAATATTTGGTTAAATAAATATCTTTCTTGTGATTACGTGATTATATCATTCAGTCTTATGTCGCAAGTATCCTTAAAACAACAAATTATATAAAACCCATCCTCGTGGATAGATATACATATAGAAACTTTCCCATCATCAAACAACTCATTTTTGGCAGAGCCTCCAACCTCTGTTTTATCCAGGCTTCCTTTACAGTTGAACTCTCCTTTATTTCCCAGACCTTCATGTCCAGTGGCTACAATGCCAAAAAGATCAACAAATTAGTTATTTCCTTCTCCTGATATCCTTCTCTACATACATTCTGCACCAATGCTATCACTATTCTCTATATCCACCTCATTAAAAATAGGCAAAATATTAAAGAAACATAATCATTGCACTGCTTTCAAATCTTATTTGAAACTGACCTCACTTCTTCATTCTTCTAAGGATACTCTTCCTTCCCTCTCTGTTCCAAATGTTCACAAGATTCGTTGTTCTTACAACTTATCATGTTATAGTCAAACTGAGAGATCTGCCTCGGTGAACACAAGAAATACATTCACAGTCACAACTATGGTTGGTCAGGTCTAGCTGGCTATGCCTTGGATACCTGGCACAGGATCAGATGAAAAAAAAAAAAAAAACTACCCTGTTTCATCACAGCAAATACAAACCTGAAAGACTCTTTAGAATCCACAGAAGATTTAAAAATCAGCCTCATCTAAATAAATATGATTGTGTTAAACTTCAAAACCAATAGTTAAGTAGCCCGTTAACACCACCCATAGTGGATGCTTCTCATCCACTATGGGTGACTTTAGGATTTAGGCTCAAAATAGTCTAACTTCTTCCTTTTATTGCTGTGTGTGTGTTATACATTTTTAATATTGTATTCCTCAAGATATCTCTGTGACAGAAATTCAGGTGCAAACTTTGTTTGCTTACACTTGGATAAAGGATTAAACCAAGTATATAATTTCTTGGTATCTTTAATTTATAATTATCAGAATGATTAAGCTTTTTGTTTAATTATTTTTCTATGCTATATTTATATCATTAAATTTAATCATGATTATAAACTAGCACCTAAACCTAAAAATACATTCGCCTCAAAACTACCTAACATTGCTCTTCCTAATTTAGCATCATCAGCAAACAACTCAATATCTCTTTTCACACTGTGAACTACATCAGTGATATATAAGTTAAACGATAGTGGTCCCAGAACAGAATCCTGTGTTATCTCACTCTTCATCTTTCTTTTTTTCAAGACATGACACCTGCATATGCAATCTCTGGCTCCTATTAGTCAGCCATCTATGTAACCAGCTACAAATGGCTATCCATTCCCACTGTGCTCAATTTCAACAGACGTTTATCATGTGCTACCTAATCAAATTCATTAGCAAAAGCCAGAAAAATCACAGTATAAACATCTCTTCTTCTGTCCAATCATACCACCTGTTATAAAATGTATCCGAGTTACTAAAGCATGACCTCTTCTTAACAAATCCATCCTGTTTTCTTGAAGGATTGTGATTTTCTTCAATCCAGGTTGGTACTCTGTCTCTGATCAGCCTTCCTAACACCTTTACCATTACAATTGTTACTCTTCTGGATTCTCCCTTATGCAGTGCTACTATTTTCCTTCTTTCCGCTCATTTGGGACTCTTCCTGTTGCCAGACTTCTGTCGAACAACCAAATCTACATTGTTACAGATTCTTAATATTCTAAACTCTTCCCATTCTTGAATTATCAGAACTATTCAGTCACTCTGCCCTCCTTTCTATTGCTATTCAACACTACTCTTAACCCACCATCAAACATGAAACACCTTAAACAAAATACTGCTCAAACTTATCACTATATCTTCAGCAGATTCAACTCACATTCCATCTCCTGCAACTAAAGTCAGTCTTCCATATTATTATTATTATTATTAACACTAGACCTACATGGAGTCAAAGCCCACAATACTTATCAAACTGTTCTTTAAACTCATTCAATGTATCTGCATTCGCCACAATGTCAGGCAATGCATTCCATTCACCAACCACTCTCCCCTTTCACCCTTTCCTCTACTAGCAACATAGCTGCAGAATTCTCTTGGGTTTTGTATTTCTGCTTCAGCCAAACTCTTCTCATATGTCACTTTCTCTTTTCTTACTACACTTGTCACCTTCCTCCTACACCTAATATTCGTCATTCTACTGCGTGGTATCCTCTTCTTTATCTCTCCTCCAAAAGTATAATTCACGATTCATCCATTTCACTGTTACTTTATTCATCCTCCACACCTTAGGAATATAATCTGACATTGCTTAAGTAATTATTATTATTATTATTCAGGCCTCCATGGAGTCAAAAGACTCATCGTGGGAGGTCCTTCCTAAGAACATAAAGTCTGTCAAGACTCATCGAGGGGAGATCCCCCCTAAGAAACACAAAGTCTATCATACCACTCCTTAAACTCATTGACCATTCTCGCCCTCACCATTCCATCAGGCAATGCATTCCACGGCTCAAACACCCTCCACGCAAAGAAACCTCCTCAGCCTCTTGCTCACAGTTTCCTTTCGTAACTTCCAGGGATGGCCTCTTGTCATCACTCCTTCCTGC
The DNA here is from genome assembly GCF_054136105.1 of Typopeltis vanoorti. Taxonomy (NCBI): domain Eukaryota; kingdom Metazoa; phylum Arthropoda; class Arachnida; order Uropygi; family Thelyphonidae; genus Typopeltis; species Typopeltis vanoorti. The sequence continues at coordinate 97,848,581 of NC_143569.1, forward strand.
TGTTCAACCAAGCAAAAAAACTCCCCAGTGTCAACTCTGTAATCACCTCTCAACAGTTTAAAAGTCTCAATCATATCACCTCTCCTTCTATCCACCAAACTCTGCAGTCCACATTCCCTCAGCCGATCCTCATAACTATCCTTGTACAGTCCTGAAACCATCTTTGTCATCCGTCTTTGTATCCTTTCCACAGTTAATTTATCCCCTTCAAATCCTGGGGACCAAATCTGAGAACAATAGTCCAAGTGTAGTCTGATCAGAGACTTATACAACGGAATGATAACCCTCTTATCTCTGCAGGTCAGTGTCCTTCTCATTATTGCAGCAATCCTCTGTGTTACCTTCACCACCTTTGCAATATGTCCCCTAAACTTCAGGTTTCTATCAATCATCAACCCCCAGATCTCTTGTCTCCCCTACTTTCTCCAGTATAACTCCTCCCATACAGTATGCAGCATCCCTTCGATGTTTCCCAAACCTCAAGATCTTACATTTTGCTGCATTAAATTGAAACCCCCATTCATTTGCCCATCTATCTAGCTTATTCAAATCCTCTTGCAGGGCTACCACATCTGCACTATTACTAATAATCCTTCCCAGCTTCCAGACCAAATCCCAGGCACTACTGATTTCTCTCCCTTTCAACCGGTCAAGTCACTACACATCACCAATCTGTTTCCTTAGTTTATCATAGTCCCCTGCTTTGTAATTATACACATATCTCTTGTTTCACAAAGCTCATGCCTGGCTAGCCACTCCCCACATCAAAAATCACACGTTCACTTCCTCAACTGGTGCCATTGTGGTGAAACCCTGTATTGTCACTGTATGAGAAGATATTATTAAATCTACTACTCGAGTGCCATGAACATGTAGATGAAGCAAAAGGTAGTTGTCTCTAAGTAGATGAAGGAATTCAGTTTCCTTACTCACACATATTTCTTGCTTCCAGTCAATACTCCCATGGTTAAAGTAGACCATTATTCTCACCCTTCTATTACTTACCAGTCAGTCACATATAACAGACTGAACAGACTGGTTTTGTACTCCAGTTGTATTAAAATTAGAGTATAAAGTTGTTAAAAAATATGTAAAAGAATGCATAACAGTACAAAAAAGTCCATAAAACTTGAATAATATATTAATAGTGATCCTTCAATTATCTGACTATTCTAGAAACTTATTTGTTGGTCAATTAACTAACAACATGCTAACTCATTCATGACTCTATAATTGTAAGTTTGATTATTTGAAGTTTGGATAATTTAGGGATTACAGTATTTAGAATTTGCAAAATGCCTTTAATATATATTTTTCATTTGCCTCATATATTAATATAAAGTAATATACATCTGGTATTTTTTAAACAGGGAGAGATTAAGAAGCAACCAGATGTTCTTGTGAATGTGTACCTTCCTAATTACAATGAAGAACATTTTCATGTGAGAATAAATAGCACAGCTATTGAAGAATTGAAAATGAGATATAATATTCATAGAAATCACTTAAGGGAAAAAATCTCTGCTGCTTTAAGAGATCCTAATCATCCATTAAACAAAATGATGTATCCTACTCTGAAAGTAACTATTTATGATTATCTGACATCTGTGAAAAAAGAGGTAGGTAGTCTGCAAAAGGTAAGGTAATAATCAAATTATAAATATAATAACATCAAATGCTCATGTAGAGAAAGTAGCCTTTACTACTGTAAACTAAAAAAAAAAGCTAATACATGTTTCCTGTTAGTGCAAACTTGTATTGGGCCCTCTAAACTTTAGTCCTCTGTTGACTAGCACTCCCAGGTTGTGAATCTTATTAACTTCATGGAGTTCAGTTCCACTAATACAGTACACAGCTCTACACTTTCACACTCCAAAGTGCAATACATTACTCTTATTAACATCATTATTATTATTATTACATGACCCCTCCAGGGAGTCCGAAGACTCATCGAGGGAGGGCACCTACTCTCCGTCTCCACCACTCAAATCCACCAACTACAACTATACCAATGCCATCTATTGCCCATCATCACCACTAGTATTTTCACAGACAATCACAAACATCCATGCCCACGGTGGGATTCGAACCTGCAGCCTTCTCGTTGGAGAGCGGATGCCCTAACCACGCGACCAACCAGGCCGGCTCATGGAAAACATTAAGATAGCAACTGCACTCATTTGTCTAAGTTAAAACAAATTTAAATCTTATAAGGACTGAAAGGAATTGATTTCTCTCTTTATAAATCTTCTTAATCTTGCATTATCAGCAAATAGCTGAATATTTTCTGTCCATCTACATGAAATATCATTAACAAATAAGTTAAAGTAAGAGCCCAAGAACAGAAACTGTAATTTTGTTCTCGAGTTCCTACTTTAACTTATTATTATCATAGCACTCCATTGGTTAAATCCTTTTCTGCAAAACCACCTCTACATCTCTCGTGCACAACTTCCTGAGTAATTTAGACAACAAATCTATCCCTCTGACCAATCTATTATCTATCCCAGTTAGTTAGAAAATGGTCAAAAAAATGTTGAAGTCTGTAAAAGGTTTTCTTTGTCATCTCCACTAGTATCAACATTAAGAAAGAATAACAATGTTTATATATTGGGCACAGCAAAACAACAAAATGCAAGCTTATAATTGTTGATGAAGCAATGCTGTAATGGTTCACTACACAATAAAGTGCTGGATTCTCAATAAACAGCCTGATCATGTGGTCATACAACAAGGCAACATGGTCATATTCGTTATAGACAAATTCTCATATGCAGTTACTAGATTGAGCACTCAGGAACCCTAATATATTCCATTACATGCTGTTTCAGGTAATTATCCTTTAGTAATTGCATGAAATCCATTTCATTCCTCCCATGTGTCGTCTCCTCCTTTCAATCTGTGTTTCAAAATGAAATCCCCATAATAACTACCTGTCCTGCACTCGTTGAGTCTATTTGCTGATGCATACTATCTCCATCATCGTTTCCATATCCTAGTCTATAGCAGCATCCAACTGTATATTTTGTTATTCTAACCTCAATCAAACACCAGATAGCTTCAAATGTGCTATATTCAGTAGTCTGCAGTTGAATTTTTACTCTCTTTGGTTACAGATCATTGGCTATCATCAATAGCACTCCTCTATCCATTATTTTGTCTCTATTCTCCCTGAACACACTATACCAGTGTTTCTCAACCTGTGGTCCGTGATGATGGAACAGATGCTCTGCAGGCAGACTTAAATTAAATAAATATATATATATATTTTTTAATTATCCAAACAAATTAAAATTATTATTATTATTATTATTATTATTCAGGCCTCCAAGGAGTCAAAAGACTCATCGAGGGAGGTCCTTTCTAAGACATAAAGTCTGTCAAGACTCATTGAGGTGAGGTCCCCCCCTGAGAAACACAAAATCTATCATACCACTCTTTAAACTCACTGACCGTTCTCGCTCCCACCACTCCATCAGGCAATGCATTCCACGGCTCAACCACCCTCCACACAAAGAAACCACTCCTTACCCTCTTGCTCACAGTTTCCTTTCGTAACTTCCAGGAATGGCCTCTTGTCATCACTCCTTCCCGCTGATCAACCAAGCGAAAGAACTCCCCAGTGTCAACCCTGTAACCACCTCTCAACAGTTTAAAAGTCTCAATCATATCACCTCTCCTTCTTCTATCCGCCAAACTCTGCAGTCCACATTCTCTCAGCCGATCCTCATAACTATCCTTGTACAGTCCTGAAACCATCTTTGTCATCTGTCTTTGTATCCTTTCCACAGTTAATTTATCCCCTTCAAATCCTGGGAACCAAATCTGAGAACAATAGTCCAAGTGTGGTCTGATCAGAGACTTATACAACGGAATGATAACCCTCTTATCTCTGCAGGTCAGTGTCCTTCTCATAATAGCAGCAATCCTCTGTGTTACCTTCACCACCTTTGCAATATGTCCCCTAAACTCAGGTTTCTATCAATCATCAACCCCAGATCTCTTGTCTCCCCTACTTCCTCCAGTATAACTCCTCCCATAGAATATGCAGCATCCCATTGATGTTTCCCAAACCTCAAGACCTTACATTTTGCTGCATTAAACCGAAATCCCCATTCATTTGCCCATCTATCTAGCTTATTTAAATCCTCTTGCAGGGCTACCACATCTGCACTATTACTAATAATCCTTCCCAGCTTCGCATCATCCGCAAACAACTGAATATCCCCCTGCAATCCACTGGCTATGTCATTGATATAAAGGTTAAACAATATAGGTCCTAGTACTGAGCCCTGTGGGACCCCACTTGTAACCCTCTGCCTCCTGGAAACTGCTCCACCATACACAACTCTCTGATACCTATCAGACAGCCAATCCTGAATCCAGTTGACCAATCTGACATCCAGACCCATGTGCTGCAACTTAAATATCAGCTTATCATGTGGCACCCTGTCAAATGCCTTCGCCAAGTCTAAGAAAATTGCAATATATGCCTTTCCCTCATCTAATGTTCTTGTAACTTTATTATAGAAGGTTAACATATTGCTAAAACAAGAGCGTCCTTTCACAAATCCATGTTGATTCTCACAGATAACATTACCCTCATCTGCCCAATGCTGTATACGGTCCCTCACTACTTTCTCCAAGATCTTAACAACTACTGATGACACACAGACTGGCCTATAATTAGACACTTCCAGTCTGTTACCACCCTTATGCAATGGCACTATCTTACCTTCCTTCCATTCCCTGGGCACCTTTGCCAAAGCCAGACTTTCATTGAAAAGCCACGTTAAAGGCACTGTCAATTCCCTAGCACATTCTCTCAAAACTCATGGTGAAATACCATCCAGTCCCACAGTTTTACTGACATCCAGAGTACTCAGTATCTGAAACACACTCTCCTCCTGTACCTCCAGACCTCGAACCAGTCCTATCCCTCTAGCATTAAAACTGACTCCTCTAGGATGAAATACTCCAATAAAGTGTTCATTGAACAATTCCACTATGTCCTCTGCATCAGTCACTCTATTCCCATTTTTATCCCACAATATCATTCTTCTACAGTAATTTCTCCTCCTACTGGCCACATAGCTAAAAAATTCCCTAGGATTTTCTTTGGATCCTTAAAATGGATACTTAAAAACCAACAAATAGTGGCAGAATGATGAGTAATAAAAGAGGGGTGAAGTGAACAATAATATGGTTTTATTGCTTTATTCTGCCTTCTGTTGGTGCTTTGTCAGATTTGAAGTAAACATGTGTTATCCACATATCAACCCATTGCTTGTTGTTTATCGATTTTTATTATTGAAGGTTTTCTTCCTTCAACCAAGGCTCAGTATATCTTCAGAAGTGCTAAGTGATACTTGGACAAAGTGTGTCGTGAGTTAATCCCAGTATTTATATATTTTTCAGAAACGTTTTTTAATAATGGAAAAGTGGCTTAGAACTAGGACTTTGAAAAGAAAAGCAAATGAAGTAGGTGTTGCTAATCCTAATTGTGATATGTGTTGTTCTGGTGAGTTAAGTGTAATACCATTAAAGTAGAAGAAACAAGCAGTTCGAAAAAATACAGTAGGAAATATAACAGTTCATATTTGGAATTCAGGTTTACTTGGTGTGGAGATGAAAGTGAACAAAAACCTCAATGTGTTTTGAAGTATTGTCGAACGAGTGCATGAAATCTGTGACAACATTTAGAAACTAAACATTCTGATGTGAAAAATAAGCCAATTGAATTTTTTCAGCAATGCTTACAGACATTAAATAATGGGAAAGATATAGTTTCGGCCATGGGTTCGATTAACAGCAAGGCACTGGAAGCATCCTATATCTTAAGTTTGCATATAGCAAAAACAGGGAAACCTCATTCTATCGGGGAAAATTTACTACTTCTAGCTATAGAAGATGTAGTAAAAACAATGTTTGGCAACAAGTTACTAAAAGATGTTGATTTGATTCCTCTTTCAAATGACACTGTCAGTCACAGAATTAATGATATGGCAGGTGACATAGAATTTCAGTTAATCAAAAAGTTAAGAAGAACCCTTATTATGTGTTACAATTAGACGAAACTACTGATGTTACAAATGATGCACAGTTAATATGCTATAAGATATGCACATGATAACAACATTCATGATGGTAACAACAATTACTCCTGCTTGTAGAACTTTGTCATCCCGAACAACTGGAGAAGAAATATTTCACACTCTCAATAATTACATAATACACAAAGGGATCCGTAATACACAAGTGGGAAAAATGTATAGGCTTCTGTTTGGATGGACCTCATGCCCTTACAGGCAGGCATAATGGAGTTGTTTCTAAGGTCAAGGAAGTAGCTCGGGACATGAATTGGATACACTGTTTCTTACATAGGGAAGCATTAGCCTTCAAAGGAATGCCAGCAGAATTTAAAACTGTAGTATACAATGCTGTAACTCTAGTTAATTTTATTAAAGCTTGACTGTTAAATAACAGGTTATTTTCAGTACTCTGCAATGAAATGGGCAGTGAATATATACAACTTTTGCTTCATTCTGAAATTCGCTAGCTTTCCAGTGGCAACGTACTAACAAGGTTATTTCAATTAAGGAAGAGGAAGTTTTATTGTTTGTAAATGAATGTAATTCTGATTTTGCATCACTCCTTGTTGATGAAGCATGGTTATCAACACTATCCTATCTTTCAGACATTTTTTTCAAAATTAAATGAATTAAATCTCTCCCTCATGGAAATTCTTCAACTGTTCTTGATGCCTATGACAAAATAAAGATTCAAGAAAACACTGGTGTTATGGATTAGTTATGTAAAAGACAGACAATTTGCACATTTTCCAACATTGGAATCCTTTTCAGTGGAAAATTATATTTTTGTTGATTCTGAGTTTCTGGAAAGGGTTTGTGACCACTTCAAAACTCAGAAACATAATTTGAAAACATATTTTCCGATAACTTTTATAAGAAATTTTATTAAGTTAAAACTTTGTTCAATGTTGATACAGTTTTAATCATTTACTTCCAATTTAATTGTTTCCATACGTATTCAAAACATGCTTTTAGATTTATTATGTTATAATAAATCTAAAATCAGTTTTTCCCAAATGTTGGTAATCCACACAGGTTTTTTTAAAAATTATATAACTTAGTGGTCTGTAGAATTGTTTTAGACATTTTTCTGTTCCTTGGGCTTAGAAAGATTGAGAAACACTGCACTATACCCTTCAAATTCTATCCGTCTTAACTATATCATCTTCTGTTAGCCATGCCTCACTAATGCCAATAACCTTTGGCCAGGATGAGCCGACCAATGCCATAAATTACTCCTGCTTGTTCTCAATGCTCCTGGCATTAGTGTACATAAAGTACAAAAGCCCCTTAGGCCCACCTCTATCTTGACACTTTATACTAACTATCTAATTCTGGTTTGTTACCAGTGTTACTAACTTAAGCATATTATGCACATTCTTACACTCAACTGCCTCACTGATGTCTGCATATCCACTCAACAGCCTACCCCCAAAAAATGTTCTAGTTTCTCTGATTCTATACATCCACTTCATTCAGCAGCAGTTTTTCCAGTTTCTGAACACCAAATCCATTCAGATGCAAACCATCCTTCTTATATAAGTCCTTTCACCCATCAAACTCACTCCATACATCCATAAACTCCACACCACTCCTAATGCATAACCTACGCATCAAGTCATTTGCTATTTTAGCCCTTCTTCTCAGCTCTGCTCTTTCATACCGTGGCAACTGTCTTAACTGTCTTACTCTTTTCTTTTGCTGCTTCTGATAATTCTTTTGTGTCCTCTCTCATGCCATACTTTTCTCCTTTTAAATCATTTGTTCCAGCCACTATGATAATTTCTTTCATCCTACCTTTTTGTGCTCTAATAGCTTCACTAACATCATTAATTTTCACACCAGGAAAGCACAATTTTGTCACTCTCATCAATGACACCTTTTATGAGTGAATCATCGTACAACACTTGCTCCCTGATTTCTCTCTCTTTCTCTTGTTCAAGCCCTCATTTTTCTTATCTCACACTTCTTTCTTTCTGTTATCAGATGATCCACATTCCAGACATTTTTGCACTTGCTTCAGTTCCCGCTTTGCCCTATGTATCATTCAATGCAACTGAGCTATCCCTCTCATTGCAGCCAACTCTTCATTCTTTACATCAATCATACTATTCTTTCATTCAACACTTTTTCTCTTTCTCTTGTACATTCTTGCTTTCGCTAACTTTTATTATTATTATTATTCAGGCCTCCATGGAGTCAAAAGACTCATCGTGGGAGGTCCTTCCTAAGAAACACAAAGTCTATCAAGACTCATCGAGGGAGATCCCCCCTAGGAAACACAAAGTCTATCATACCACTCCTTAAACTCATTGACCGTTCTCACTCTCACCACTCCATCAGGCAATGCATTCCTTGGTTCAACCACCCTCCATGCAAAGAAACCACTCCTCACCCTCTTGCTCACAGTTTCCTTTCGTAACTTCCAGGGATGGCCCCTTGTCATCACTCCTTCCCGCTGTTCAACCAAGTGAAAGAACTCCCCTAACCACCTCTCAACAGTTTAAAAGTCTCAATCATATCACCTCTCCTTCTTCTATCCACTAAACTCTGCAGTCCACAACTCCTGGGGACCAGATCTGAGAACAACAGTCTTAGTGTGGTCTGATCAGAGTCTTATACAACGGAATGATAACCATTTTATCTCTGCCAGTCAGGGTCCTTCTCATTATTGCAGCAATCCTCTGTGTTACCTTCATCACCTTTATAATATGTCCCCTAAATTTCAGGTTTCTATCAATTATCAACCCCAGATCTCTTGTCTTCCCTACTTCCTCTAGTTTAACTTCTCCTATAGAGTATGCAGCGTCCTATCGATATGTCCCAAATCTCAAGACCTTACATTTTGCTGCATTAAACAGACACCCTGCTACATTCTTGCATTCTTTCACTCCCTCAGTTTCACTGGCTTTTGTTTTTTTTTCATTTCTTTCATTTATGCCATCTTTTATCTTTTCAGTCTGCTTCACATTTATTGTCTCGTGGTCTAATAATATATCGCACTTCCTACAAATCTATACCTTCCCTTGTCTCCAGTTCATTCTCTCCACAAGCACATCCCTTACACTTTGCCATGCTTATATATTACACTCATGACATCAAATCAATTTCGAAAAGTCTATTTCATTAACAAAGTCATATAGAGAGTTTATAAGAGCAAATGTGGTATCCTAATTTGACATAAGAGCTGTAATATTAGAGTTAAGATCCTGGATTATATTCTTCTATATTACACTCCTGGATTAAAATTCTTATATACGTCATATATAAATATGACTTATATAAGAATATAAGTCCTATTTATATAAATTAAAGATGTCAAGAAATTATATTCTTGGTTTAATCCTTTATCCAAGTGTAAACAAACAAAGTTTGCACCTGAAGTAATTTCAGGATTGGGCAACTCGTATATAGAAGCTAATGACCTCACTCATATATGAGCTTCTATTATATAAGAATATAATTTCTTGGCTTCTTAAATTTGTAGTATAACCAGGTGGAAAAACTTCGAATAAGTTGTATTTATAATTAACTCTTAGATGAAAAGGTTATGGGGGTAGCACATGTACCTTCCATATTCTTGGGATTTTTAGACCATCATTATTGTTAAGAATTGGGTGGTCAGTAAGAATTTTCACAGACCTACTTAAATTTACATTCATACCACATTTTGGTATGATATAAACAACAGGTGCCTTTTCAGTCAATTCTATGTAGAGTATTCAAGACATGATCAGAAAGGCCGGATTTACTGTAGTTATTATATTTAATGTGACATTTATATTCCTTTTTTTTTTGGATAGGAATCATGCATTCTGTTTCACCTATATAGGGCATATTGCAGGTGCAATGAATACACTATACTAAAGAGTGGGCCAGCGGAGGAAGTGGATCCTTGGATGAGTTGAATAAGTTCTTTAATTTTGTAGGAGGTTTAAAGGTGGCAATAAGGTTGTATTTCTGTATTAATCTGGTTATTTTATCTGATATCCTTTTAATGTATGGAACAGTTGCAGTTTTATTATAATCTAGTTTATTTTTGTTTTTAAATAGGGTCTTTTTGTTGATAGTATTTTGGCTGTAGCCATTTTTCAGGAAGGTATTACTGATAATAACTATTAATTTATTTTTAAGTGTTTGTTCATTGGAGCAAATCTTCAAAGCTCTGTTTTTTAGCACCTAGTTTTTGTGTTGGGTGGTGTGGTAAGAGTTGATATGTATATCCGAAAAAAAGGTACATAAATGACACATTAAATATAATAACTATGGCAAATAACCTTAAGTCTAATATAAGAACTGTCATGTCAATTTAGGACATCACTTTTGCTGTAATAAAACTATCTGTATGAATTTGTTCTCTGATGATGTTATAAATAGAATATAGCTTTGATGTAGTTTTTTTTCCCTCCACTAGAGGTCAGAACAATAGATTAATGGTTGACCAAATCATTGTCTCTTTAGCATATTGTTTGAAATGTAATATAGCTTGTCTTTCTCTCTCTCTGAATGATATAATCACGTAATCACAAGAAAGATATTTATTTAACCAAATATTTCGGTCTGGAAATAGCAGACCATCGTCGGTGGTATTGCAAGAACAGTTTAAAAAAATATACAAGCTAGAATACTAACAATAGATCGTTGAAATTAGTATTCTAGCTTGTATATTTTTTTAAACTGTTCTTGTAATACCACCGACGATGGTCTGCTATTTCCAGACCGAAATATTTGGTTAAATAAATATCTTTCTTGTGATTACGTGATTATATCATTCAGTCTTATGTCGCAAGTATCCTTAAAACAACAAATTCTCTCTCTCTCTCTCTCTCTATATATATATTTAAAAAAAAAAATATATATATATATATATTTTCTATATATATATATGTGTAGAAAGTTTTTAACTTGGGTATATTATGTATTTAAGATACCAAGTAATTTTATATAAACTTGGTTTTTAATCCTATTTCCCAAGTAAGCAAACAGACAAGTATGTCAAGTTTGCACCTGCATGTAGTGCAAGACTGAGGTAACTCCTGCAGGTAGTGCAGGACCAGGTAACTCGTGGTAAAGGTGGATTAGGTTCCAATCACTTTCCTTAGTATTTTTCCTTTAATGCAAACCTTTACCATGAGTTGCCTGGTCCTGCACTACCTGCAGAAGTTGCTTCAGTCTTGCACTACGTGCAGGCGCAAACTTGACATACTTGTCTGTTTGCTTACTTGGGAAATAGGATTAAAAACCAAGTTTATATAAAATTACTTGGTATCTTGAATACATATATATATATATATATATATATATATATATATATATATATTATTATTATTATCATTCAGGCTTCCAAGGAGTCAAAAGACTCATCCTGGGAGGTCCCTCCTAGGAAACACAAAGCCTATCATACCACTCCTTGAACTCTCACCACTCTATCAGGCAATGCATTCCACAGTTCAACCACCCTCATGCTCACAGCTTCCTTTCATAACTTCCAGGAATGGCCCCTTGTCATTACTCCTTCCTGCTGTTCATCCAAGCGAAAGAACTCCCCAGTGTCAACCCTGTAACCACCTCTCAACAGTTTAAAGTTTCAATCATATCACCTCTCCTTTTTCTATCCACCAAACTCTGCAGTCCACATTCCCTCAGCCGATCCTCATAGCTATGCTTGTACAGTCCTGAAACCATCTTTGTCATCCGTCTTTGTATCCTTTCACACAGTTAATTTATTCCCTTCAAATCCTGGGGAACAAATCTGAGAATAATAGTCTAAGTGTGGTCTGATCAGGGTATTATACAATGGAACGATAACTGTTTTATCTCTGCAGGTCAGCATCCTTCTCTGTATTGCAGCAATCCTCTTAGTTACCTTCACCACCTTTGCAATATGTTCCTTGAATTTCAGGTTTCCATCAATCATCACCCCCCCCCAGATCTCTTGTCTCTTCCTCCAGTACAGCTCCTCCAATCAAGTATGCAACGTCCCATCGGTGTCTCTCCCAAACCTCAAGACCTTACATTTTGCTGCATTAAACTGACATCCCCATTCATTTGCCCATATGTCTAGTTTATTCAAATCCTCTTACAAGGCTCCCATGTCTGCAAATATTTTAAAAAAGATAACTGGCAAACATTTAATGAGAATGAAATGGAAATAACTAAAGAAGAATTAAAAATCAGGACTGAAAGAAACAAGAAATGCAAAATCACCAAGTGAAGATAAATTAGGTTCAGAATTATGTAAGTACAGGAAAAGGTTTATAAAATGACTATAATTATTCTTAAATAAAATCTGTTCAAAAAGTATCCCAATAGAATGGAAAAAAGCAATAGTGATCCCTATTTTTAAAAAACGGTAGTAAAGATGACCATAAAAATTATAGAGGCATAAGTATTCTAACTTACTGTTATAAAATATATATATATTAGTATTTTTTAATAACTAACAATAAAATATTCTGAAGGCTTTATTTTAGAAGTACAAAATGGATTTAGAAATGGACAATCGTATATAGACCCGGCCTTTTGCCTAAAATTAATAATAGAGAAAAGAAGATAATACAACTTTGAAACACATATTACATTTATTGACTTTGAAAAAGCATTTGATAAAGTTAAAAGAAGTATTTCATTTATCATATCAAAAGAAAGACAAATATTCTAAAAAAAGACAAATATTCTAAAAAAAGACTAATATTCTAAAAGCTATCATAAGTATATCATATCATAAGTAATAATCAAATACAAATAAGATTAAATTATGAACTATCATTTCCAAGAGAGATAAATCAAGGAGTCTGACAGGGATGTCCTGTTGCAGCAACTCTTTTTAATATTTATTTAAATCAAATAATAATAAAATGGAATAAAAATTTCCATCAAGGTATTAACCTTTCTCCTATTGTGAACTTAAACACTCTCCTTTTCCTGATGATCAAATAATAATTACAAATTCCGAAGGTAACTTACAGGAAGATATTTTTAATTTAAGTGAAATAGCCAAAGATTATGGAAAGATAATATTAATAAAAAAAATTTTAAAAAATGATGGCCTTTAAAGGACAAGATCCAATAAGAATTAAAATGGTAATAGATAACAAGATTTTAGGACAAGTGAATTCATTTAACCACCTAGGATGAATGATTACATATAAAAATGAAAAAGATATAAACCTGAAAATTGTGAAATATTTAAAAATAACAAGTGTAATCAACTCTATATTTAAACATAACCTAGTTCAAAAACAAACTAGATTAAAAGTATACAATTCATTAGCCCTACCAGTTCTGTTATACAACATGGAAGGGAAATCTGGACAATAAAACAAAAATACAACAAACATTAATAACAGCTGAAAGAAAGTTTAGGAGAAAAACTGCAAAGTATACTCTATTCAATCACAAAGGAAATTAAGACATTATGAAAGAATTAAACAGGAATTAAACCAACTTCATCTGCAGAGCAGGAACAGGACATAAAAAAAGCCTATAGCTGAATTTGGTCTTTCCATCTGAGTCTTGGACGTCTGCAGTTTCTTCTTCATGTAGGTTATATAAAAATAAATATATATAAAATAAAATATAATAAAATACTAGCTGTGGTGGTGGGCAGTAGATGGCACTGATGTAGATGATTGGTAGTAGAGGTTCGGTGTAGTGGTGGAGGCAGAGAGTTGTGCAATAGGTGTCCTCCCGCGATGAGTCTTCGGACTCCTTGGAGGTGTCACGAATAATAATAATACTATAAAATATAAAAATAAATGGATGGAACACATTGAAAGAATGAAAACAGAAAAATTGCCAAAACAAGTATCAAATTACAAACCATTAGGAAAAAGAAAACCAGGACATCCTCTAAAGAGATTCAATGATAACTTCTAAGGCTGGAACAGGCCACTCTAGGCCTAAATATCTTTGAAAAGTGTGATGATTGTAATGATTTATTTTTGCTTTATTTATTCACTTGAATCTTGGTTTATAGTTGCACATCTTATGTCATATTTGTCCTAACTTCGATACAATCCATAAGAAGGCACTTCATTGCAAAATATTATTATTATTATTAACCTCCATAGAGTCAGAGACTGATCGTGGGAAGTACACACTATCACACACACACACACACACACACACACACAAAGCTCATCCAACCTTGCTTTAAACTGATTTGCCTGGTGGCATCATCTCCAGTGCTCTCCTTCCCACATAACCTATATCTTGCCACATAACAGGACCAAACTACCTCAGATTGATTCTCTAAACTTCCCAGATACTTGGGTTACCTTTATTGTTCCCTGATCAGTGAGTTTTTAATCTTGTCCAATTTTGTTACATCACTTGAAAGTCTCACCATTCTCATTTCAGCTATGTCCATTCTCTTCTCCCATCTCTTGGTCATCTTCTAAGTCTCACTGCTATACACCAGTGTGGATCTTACTACCATTTTGTAGATTTATCTTTCCTTTTAACTTACTAGACAACACTTTTATATCAAATAAGATACTACAACCTTTTTCCAGTTTATTATACTGGAATAAACTAATTGGAACCTATTATTGAGTTCTGAGTCTGGGTATCCATCACTTTGAACACATGATCTAGGTTTGTGAACCTAGACACTTGTGACATGCCTGTGCCCTACAATGTTATATTTCCTACTGCTTCACTACAACACATCTTATTTCTACTGATCCTCAAACCACTGTCTTCTAAAGCTTTCCCCCATTGTTCAAGTCATTCTTTCTTCTGCTTCCTGCTCAGATGATGTAGTGTGAAAATCGCCACATCAACATCATCCAGGGTGAGTCAGTTCTTACTGGCTCTGTCACTACACAGAGCCAGTAAGAACTTGCAACACAACCAAGAGCATGACAAATGAGAACGGGCTCAAAGCTGACCCTGATGAACCCCAAATTTTACTCGGAATGCTTCAGTAGTTCCTGCTCTACATCTCACCCCTGTTACTACCGTAATACATGTCTTGGACAAGCCGTACATACTTTTCTGGAAAACTTTTCTTTCTCATGCTTCTCCATATCTCTTTTCTTGGGACTCTCAAAGGCCTTTTCCAAATCAATGAAGACCATAAAAAATTCCATGTTACTCTCCCGTATCTTTCTATTAGCTGTTTTAGAGCAAAGATTGCATCAATTGGTAATACCCCTGACCAAGCATAAACCCAAATTGCTCTTCGCTAATTGACATATATATTAAAAACGGTATACTCTCTCTCTCTCTCTCTCTCTCTCTCTCTCCATTCCTCTGTCATTTTTCTCAGTTTCAATGATTCTCTTAAAGATATCCGTTAATAGCGTAGTGCCCACTTCACCTAGACATTTTCATACTCCTACAGGGATGTTATCAGGTCCAAATGTCTTCCCGTTTTTCATCTTTCTCAATGCTTCCTCTACTTACATTTTTGTTATGCTAGGTATTGGCCTCATTACTAGATCTCAAACCTTTTATATATCCCTATTTATTTCATTCATTAATTTCTCAAAATACTTTTTTCCATCTATATAATACATCCATTTCTTCATACAGAATGGTACCATCCTCTCCCATGATCATACTAGCTTGGTATACACACACACAGTTGACCCTTCAACAATGTGGGTTTGAACTGTGCAGATCCACTTTTTGGGGATTTGCTACAATTTGAAAAATTTGCAGATAAATCCCATAGCCCCTAGAAATATCGAAAAAATTAAGAAAGAGTTAATTATGTCACAGATTCATGAAATATATGTAGACAAATCTATTTTATCATTTACTACTATAAAATATATACATGTTGATTATAAAAAGTTAAGATTTATCAAAACTTACAAGCAAACACATACAGACCATTCGTGGCACCATTCACAGTCAAGATAAATTATTATTATTATCCAGGCCTCCATGGAGTCAAAAGACTCATCGTGGGAGGTCATCTTTAGGAAACACAAAGTTCATCATACCACTCCTTAAAGCCGACCTATCCCACTTCAACCACTCTCTCAGGCAATGCATTCCAATGTTCAACCACCCTCCATGCAAAGAAACAACTCATCACCCTCTTGCTCACAGTTTCCTTTCATGACTTCCAGGGATGGCCCCCTTGTCATCACTCCTTCCTGCTGTTCAACCAAGCGAAAGAACTCCCCAGTGTCAACCCTGTAACCACCTCTCAACAGTTTAAAAGTCTCAATCATATCACCTCTCCTTCTTCTATCCACCAAACTTTGCAGTCCACATTCCTCAGCCGATCCTAATAACAAACATTGTACAGTCCTGAAACTGTCTTTGTTATCTGTCTCTGTACCCTTTCCAGAGTTAATTTATCCCTTTTAAATCCTGGGGACCAAACCTGAGAACAATAGTCTAAGTGTGGTCTGATTAGGGTCTTATAAAACGGAATGATAACTCTTTTATCTCTGCAGGTCAGCATCCTTCCAGTATTGCAGCAATCCTCTGAGTTACCCCCACCAACTTTGCAACATACTCCCTGAATTTCACTTTTCTATCAATCATCTCTCCCAGATCTCTTGTCTCCCCTACCTCTAATTGAGTATGCATCCTCCCATTGATGGATCCCAAACCTCAAGACTTTGCATTTTGCTGCATTGAACCGACCCCCATTCATTTGCCGATCTCTCTAGTTTATTCAAATCCTCTTGCAGGGCTGCTACATCTGCACTATTCCTGATAACCCTTCCCAGCTTCACATCATCCACAAACAACTAAATGTCCCCTTGCGACAATATCATTGATATAAAGGTTGAACAATACAGGTCCCAGTACTGAGCCCTGTGGAACCCCACTTGTAACCTTCTTCTTCCTTGATATTGCCCCACCATACACAATTCTCTGATACCTATCAGTCAGCGAATCCTAAATCCATTTGACTAACTCGGCATTTAACCCATGTGCTGCGACTTAAATATCAGCTTATCATGTGGCACCCTGTCAAACGCCTTTGCAAAATCCAAAAGTAAACAAATATAAAGATGTAGTATTAAATCATAACTGTATAAAATTAACTGTTATTAATTAATTACATTTATTTGATTAATTATAATAAAACAATTTTATAACAATTCATTTATTCGTGTATAGTGTAACAATCGTATCGATTGCACTAGGCTACCATAAAGCAATCATAATTTTGCTTCTTCGTTATCAATTCACGAATCATTATGCTAGTAAATAAATATGAATTTCTCTTTACGTAAATTTTCATTTTTTTATTGTCTAATGTTAGTAATACATATAACATCTACACTGTTTTGTATTATATAAGATAATATTGATGTAGGTACTGACAGACATGATTCACCTTCTAAACAGACGACGTAAACTTCAAATGAGCCGGCCTGGTAGGCGGAGTGGTTTGCATATTTGCACTAGCAATGTGGTTAGCAATGTTTGTGATTGTCTCCACCTTCATACATTCATTCATCCAAGTATTATTATTATAATTATTATTACCCCAAGACTTCATGGAGTCAAAGACTCATCTGGGAGGTCCTTTTATCACACACACATCTCATCATAACATGTCTTATACACTCAAATTCCTTGCAGACACCACACTTTCAGGCAAGGCATTCCAATCATTCACAACTGCACAAAAAAACCTGCCTTTCACTCCCCTACTCACACCCTCTTTATACAGTTTCCAGGGATGACCTCTGGTTCTCCCCTGATCTCTCACTATTCTCTGTAGAACTTCTCCACCACTGATCTTATAACAACCCTTACCAACTTGTAGGTCTCTATCATATCTTCCCTCCTTCCTCTCCACCAGACTCTGCAAATTACATCTTCTCAATCTTTCCTCATACTCGACATTCCAAAGGTCAGAAACTACCTTAGTCAGTCGCCTTTGGACACATTCCAACATCTCTTCATCCTTCTGAAAACCCGGTGACCAAATCTGGGCACAATAGTCCATGTGTGGCCTAATCAAAGCCTTATACAACGGAACAAGAATCTCCCTACTTCTACACGTCAGTGTCCTCCGCATCATTCCCAGAAGTCTTTGTGTTGTCTTCACAAATTTGGCGATGTGTCCCCTAAATTTTAGATCCTTATCCACTATCACCCCCAAATCTCTTACTTCCTCTACCTCCAACAATATATTCTCAGCAAGCATAAATTCTGCATCCCATCTTTGTGTTCCAAATTTTAAAAACCTTACATTTTGCAGCATTGAACTCACATCCCCATTTCCCTGCCCAATCACTCAATTTATTCAAGTCTTCTTGCAAGGCCACAACATCTTCACTACACTTTATGGTTCGTCACAACTTTGCATCATCTGCAAACAACTGAATATCTGCATCCAAATCTTCGCCAATATCATTAATATACATACTGACTTTACTTTTCCTGGATATTGCACCCCTATACACAACTTGTTGATACCTATCAGATAGCCAGTCTCCAATCCAATGCACTAATCTAATATCCAACCCCATCTGCTCTAGTTTGACTGTCACCTTATCATGAGGTACTCTATCAAAAGCCTTTGCAAAATCCAAGTATATTACTGTGTATCCTTCTTCTCTGTCCAAGGAAGCAGTCATTTTATTGTAATCAGTAAGTAAATTACTAAAACATGACCGCCCTTTAGCAAATCCATGCTGTCCGTCAGAGATAATTCCATTGTTGTCAACCCAACTCTGGATCCTAGTTCTCACACGCTTTCCCAACAACTTAACCACAACACCTGATACACAAATAGGCCTATAGTTTGATGCTGGAGTTCAATCACCTCCTTTATGAAGTGGCACGATCTTGCCCTCCTTCCACTTCTTAGGAACTTGATCAAGTGCAAGACTCATATTAAAAAATATGTCAAGGCAGGTGTCAACTCCCTAGCACATTCCTTCAGAATATGTGGTGATATATTATCAAGTCCCACAGCCTTATTTACATCTAGTTTACTTAATTCCCCAAACACCTCTTGCTCACTTACAGTCAGTCTCTCCTCCCCATCATTAACTGCTTTTAATCTCTCCATGAAGTCACATTTACAAGATTGAAAGATCTTTATGAACTGCTCATTAAGTATCTCCACCACACATTCTGCAATCTTTATACAATTTTTTCCAATCAATGTCATCCTTCCATAATCATTCATTCTTTTGCTGGCTACATATCGAAAGAACTCCCTAGGATTCTTTTTAGCTTCATTAGCTAACTGCTGTTCATACCTCTCTTTAGCTACTCTCACCAACCAAGTCACCCTCCTTGCCTGGTCTTTGTAAACCTCATGAAATTGGTTATTACCACTTCTCTTATGCTGCCTCCACAATGCCCTTTTTCTCTGTATTGCATGCTTAATCTCTTTATTCATCCTTCTCACACACCTACCTTATTTAACCTTCTCACCCTTGGAATATATTTAGATATTGCATCTACTAGATAGTTTTTGAAAATCCCCCAAGCTGCATTGATCTCTTTTCCAGCTAACTCCTCATTCCACGCTACACCCGCAAGCTGTCTTCTGAACTCTTCATAATCAACCTCCTTGTAGTTCCACATACCCTTTTCTCACAGGGGTCTTCGCACTAATGGCAACCACCCAGGTAATCACCTCATGATCACTCTCACCAATTGGTGGATGATTTGACACCTCATTTATAATTACATTCTCTGGTGAGATGATCAAATCCAAGACCCTTATTCCTCGTGTGCCCTCTGTTACATACTGTCTGAGGTAGTTATCCCTCAAAAATTCAAGAAACTCAATTTCTTTCAAAATCATCAAGTGTATATCTCATCATTCCAGTCTATATTGCCATAATTAAAATCACCCTTTTCTTATTTGCATGGCTAATTTGACTATACATTTCACTATAACCACCATTTACATTACCTGGTCTATAACAACATCCCACCAAGTATTTGATTCCATTCACCTCTATCGCACACAATACTGTCTCAAAACCACTGGCACTATTTCCATCTTGCATCTCTACTTTGTATGGACATAACTCTTTCTCTATCATCAATAGCACTCCCCCTCCCTTTTTACCCTTTCTATCCTCACGAAACACATCAAACCCTTCCATCTCTATTCCTGTCAGAATGTCGTCCTCTTCCAACCATGTCTCACTTATTCCGACAATCTTTGGGTGAATAGACGCAATTAGTGCAACCATTTTATCTGCCTTGTTTCTTATACTTCTAGCATTGGTATACAAACACTTATACTTCTAGTGGTATACAAACACAACAGCTCATTTCTGGATCTACAGGTAGTTCCACTGATACCACGCACTCGGTGTGATCTCTCCATGCTCGACTGGGGCCATTTCCCTTTCTGCTTCTTCATTTTAGAACCTTTTCAATTCCAACTGTTTCCTCTTGATCCCTGGTCATCCCATTCCTTTCCTGCCTACACATGCTCTCACCTCCTCTTGGAGTATCCACCTTTCTCATGCTGTGTACCCCTGTCCACCTTGAGCCTCCCCGTTTCCCTGCTCCTCTTGCACACCCATTCTCTCATTTTCTATACTCATACCACTCACTTCCCCATTCATATCCACTTCTTCAATCTCTCCTGTCTTACTCTTCTGCTCTTCCACATCACTCCCCTCTCGATCTGATTCATTCTCTCTATTCACTTCTCTACCTTCCAGCAGCAGTCTCTCCAAGCCACTCACACCATAACCACTTAATTGCAGTTCATCACTCCCATACAGCTCACTTCATCCCTCAAAAGAAAGTATATATATACACTTTCTCAAGATGGACTGGGTCACCATCGGAGAAGTAAACCCAACACCTCCAGAATGGGAGAGTCCTTCACCCTGTAGTGGGTTTAAAGCAAGCTGATCATCATCATCATCACTGTAAATGTATTTTAACTTCCTTATGATTTTGTTTATTAACATTGTCTTTTTGCTAGCTTACTTTATTGTAAGAGTATAGTATGTAATATATACATACCATACAAAATATGTGTTAATCGACTGTTTATGTTATCAGTAAGGCTTCCAGTCAACAGTAGGCTATTAGTATTTAAGTTTTTGGGGAGTCAAAAGTTATACACAGATTTTTGAACAACATGTTGAGTCAGTGCCCCCTAACTTCCACATTGTTCACAGGTCAACTGTATATCGTTACTTTTCTACTCCTTTTGTCTGGCTGTCCTGAGGACCCTTTTAACACTCTCTTCATTATTGAGACTTTCATACAGGTAGCATATGTTTCAGCTTTAGATGATCTTGCTACTGCTCTCTTGGCCTTTTTCTTTGCTTCTCTATATTCTATTCTGTTATTGTCATTGCCTACACTATCCCACTTCTACTTGTTGATTTTCTTTTCCTTAATACACTTTTGTAACCTGATCGCTCCACTGCCATGTTTCCTTCTTCACTTTAATATTTCCTCTTGTCGGGCCGAACACCACTTTCCCAATATTACAGATGTTTTCCATTTTGTTTTTCCATTTTTTATCTCCCATTGGTTCGGTTTCAGCAATAATTGCTCATATAGCTTCTTGATGACTCTTCTCCATAATCAAATTATTATTTCTCTTTATAAGACTGATATGATCATATCTGGCCTGCTGTGCACAGATTCGATTAGGTTTTGTGGGAATGAGAAGTAGTGAAGAGAATACAGAGGTAAGGGACCAAAATGGTGACTGGTCTTTGAATGTTCTCAATGAAGTTAGATTGAAGGATATCTTGCAGAGCTTACTAATTTTGTTGATAGAAAAGAAGGATTATGACAGCTATTAAACGGGATTTATAGGATAAATGACATTCCGGTGATGACATTATGAGAAAGAACAAGGTGTCATTTCTGAAAGTTCAGGAAGAGTGTAGTTATCAAGAATGTGAGTACTAAATTGGATGATGGAGAATGAATGTAATGGTAATTATTATTATTATTCAGGCCTCCATGGAGTCAAAAGACTCATCGTCAGAGGTCCTTTCTGAGAAACACAAAGTCTATCAAGACTCATCGAGGGGAGGTCCCCCCCTGAGAAACACAAAGTCTATCATACCACTCCTTAAACTCATTGACCGTTCTTGCTCTCACCACTCCATCAGGCAATGCATTCCATGGTTCAACCACCTTCCATGCAAGAAAACCATTCCTCACCCTCTTGCAAACAGTTTTCTTTTGTAACTTCCAGGGATGGCCTCTTGTCATTACTCCTTCCTGCTGTTCAACCAAGCGAAAGAACTCCCCAGTGTCAACCCTGTAACCACCTCTGAACAGTTTAAAAGTCTCAATTATATCACCTCTCCTTATTCTATCCACCAAACTCTGCAGTCCACATTCCTTCAGCCGATCTTCATGACTAACATGGTACAGTCCTGAAACCATCTTTGTTATCTGTCTTTGTACCCTTTCCAGAGTTAATTTATCCCCTTCAAATCCTGGGAACCAAATCTGAGAACAATAGTCTAAGTGTGGTCTGATCAGAGACTTATACAACAGAACGATAACCCTTTTATCTCTGCAGGTCAGTGTCCTTCTCATTATTGCAGCAATCCTCTGTGTTACCTTCACCACCTTTGCAATATGTTCCCTAAATTTCAGGTTTCTATCATTCATCAACCCCAGATCTCTTGTCTCCCATACGTCCTCCAGTATAATTCCTCCCACAGAGTATACAGCGTCCCATTGATGTGTTCCAAACCTCAAGACATTACATTTTGCTGCATTAAAATGACACCCCCATTCATTTGCCCATCTATCTAGCTTATTCAAATCCTCTTGCAAGGCTACCACATCTGCACTATTACTAATAATTCTTCCCAGCTTCGCATCATCCACAAACAACTGAATATCCCTATTATGTGGATATGTGGTGAGACGAGTAGAAATGGAGGTAGCGTCCTGTGTTAGTAGTTTTTCTCTATACCGACAGGTTGATGCTATTGTCAGTTTGTTTCTTAACGAGGAATTAGCCTGGATGTCACATCTCTCTCTCTTCACAAATATCCAAATACATAGCAAAGGAGAAAATTTAATTTGGGTAAAACAAAATGTAATGCAGGAAATTTTAGAAATCTTTATTGTCAAATATGATATGTAAACAGTTAAAAATTTATGTACTGACCGGATTTGAATAGTCGTGTTACTTTAAGTGTCCTTAATGTAGATGAAACAAACATTCCTTTAGAACGTAAATAGCAACTTCTTCTTTTATTAACTACTAATGCTTATTGACAGTCTTAACTCTTCCAATTAAAAAAAACTTATTCTACGATTCCCTTTTTGGAATCTGCTATAAATCTTCCAATTAGCGCTTCCTCAAATATTCCTTTTAAAACGATCTATAGCAATATTTCCCTTTTATTTATCCACATTATTTATCCACATATCCAGATTTTCTAAGAATAGGTCTGCACAAGAAGGAGAGAGAGGGTTACCAATGGCTAATCTATTAAGTTGTTTGTAGTATGTTTTTTGCCATGTAAAATAGTTCGAAGTTAAGCAATGCTTAAACAACTTGGTGATGTTTGGTCGGAACAGGTTTTCTATGATGTCGATGACTTCTGAAACTGGGATATTTGTGAACAGAGATGTGATATCCAGGCTAATTACTTATTAAGAAACAAACTGACAATGGCATCAACCTGTCAGTATATAGAAAACCTACTAACACAGGACGCTATTCGACTCGTCTCACCACATATACCAGAAACTCAGCATTATCCATATGCTCAAAAAAAGAGCTATACAGTGTACCACAGACCCTGGCGACTTACAAGAAGAATTAATGAAAATATCCAGAGATCTATCCCTAAATGAATCTATCCTACAAGAATCATCAACAAAATTCTCTTCAGTAACATACAGCAAAGACAATGAGATGAAACCCAATACATCAACTCTATAACAATTCCATTTGTTAGTACCATATCCAAAAAATTAGCTCGTCTTCTAAAACCATATAATATCAGAGTAACCTTCAAACCTATTGAGACCATTCAAAAGTTTATAAGATCACCAAAAGATAGCCATCCTTTCTACAAATACTCTGAAGTTTATAGCATATCCTGTTCATGCGGTATTAATTACATCGGACAGATATCTAGAACTTTTGAAACAAGAAAGAAGGAACACATAGGCTATGTAAGGAACAACAGATAAGATATTATTATTATTATTATTCAGGCCTCCAAGGAGTCAAAAGACTCATCGAGGGAGATCCTTCCTAAGACATAAAGTCTGTCAAGACTCATCGAGGGGAGGTCCCCCCCCTGAGAAACACAAAGTCTATCATACCACTCTTTAAACTCACTGATCGTTCTCGCTCCCACCACTCCATCAGGAAATGCATTCTACGGCTCAACCACCCCCCACACAAAGAAACCACTCCTTACCCTCTAGCTCACAGTTTCCTTTCGTAACTTCCAGGAATGGCCTCTTGTCATCACTCCTTCCCGCTGTTCAACCAAGCGAAAACTCCCCAGTGTCAACCCTGTAACCACCTCTCAACAGTTTAAAAGTCTCAATCATATCACCTCTCCTTCTTCTATCCACCAAACTCTGCAGTCCACCTTCTCTCAGCCGATCCTCATAACTATCCTTGTACAGTCCTGAAACCATCTTTGTCATCTGTCTTTGTATCCTTTCCACAGTTAATTTATCCCCTTCAAATCCTGGGGACCAAATCTGAGAACAATAGTCTAAGTGTGGTCTGATCAGAGACTTATACAACGGAATGATAACCCTCTTATCTCTGCAGGTCAGTGTCCTTCTCATAATAGCAGCAATCCTCTGTGTTACCTTCACCACCTTTGCAATATGTCCCCTAAACTCAGGTTTCTATCAATCATCAACCCCAGATCTCTTGTCTCCCCTACTTCCTCCAGTATAACTCCTCCCATAGAGTATGCAGCATCCCATCACTGTTTCCCAAACCTCAAGACCTTACATTTTGCTGCATTAAATCGAAATCCCCATTCATTTGCCCATCTATCTAGCTTATTTAAATCCTCTTGCAGGGCTACCACATATCTGCACTATTACTAATAATCCTTCGCAGCTTCGCATCATCCGCAAACAACTGAATATCCCACTGCAATCCACTGGCTATGTCATTGATATAAAAGTAAAACAATATAGGTCCTAGTACTGAGCCCTGTGGGACCCCACTTGTAACCCTCTGCCTCCTGGAAACTGCTCCACCATACACAACTCTCTGATACCTATCAGACAGCCAATCCTGAATCCAGTTGACCAATCTGACATCCAGACCCATGTGCTGCAACTTAAATATCAGCTTATCATGTGGCACCCTGTCAAATGCCTTCGCCAAGTCTAAGAAAATTGCAGTATATGCCTTTCCCTCATCTAATGTTCTTGTAACTTTATTATAAAAGGCTAGCATATTGCTAAAACAAGAGCGTCCTTTCACAAATCCATTTTGATTTTCACAGATAACATTACCCTCATCTGCCCAATGCTGTATACGGTCCCTCACTGCTTTCTCCAAGATCTTAACAACTACTGATGACACACAGACTGGCCTATAATTAGACACTTCCAGTCTGTTACCACCCTTATGCAATGGCACTATCTTACCTTCCTTCCATTCCCTGGGCACCTTTGCCAAAGCCAGACTTTCATTGAAAAGCCACGTTAAAGGCACTGTCAATTCCCTAGCACATTCTCTCAAAACTCGTGGTGAAATACCATCCAGTCCCACAGCTTTACTGATATCCGGAGTACTCAGTATCTGAAACACACTCTCCTCCTATACCTCCAGACCTCGAACCAGTCCTATCCCTCTAGCATTAAAACTGACTCCTCTAGGATGAAATACTCCAATAAAGTGTTCATTGAACAATTCCACTATGTCCTCTGCATCAGTCACTCTATTCCCATTTTTATCCCTCAATATCATTCTTCCACAGTCATTTCTCCTCCTACTGGCCACATAGTTAAAAAATTCCCTAGGATTTTCTTTGGCTCTTAGGGCCAATCTCCTCTCTTATTCCAGTTTCGCTTTCCTTAGCACACTAGTCACTCTTCTGGCCTGTGTCTTATATTCCTCATGCATCTCTTCACCTATCTCCTTATATCTCTTCCATAGCCTCTTTTTCGCATGCAATTCCTGTTTAATTTTGTTTGTCATCCACTTTACTCCAAATTGCGTCCTCTTCTTCACTCATGTTATACAACTTACCATTGCTGATAACAAATATTCTTTCACAATTTCCCACGCACTAGTGATATCCCGGCCTTCCAATTCCTCTCTCCATGAAATTCCCGACGTTGACGTCTAAGACTATTATAATCACCTGCCTTATAATTCCACATAAGTTGCCGTCTCTTTGATACTCCTGCATGTCTATTCATTTTCCAAGTCAACACCATATGGTCACTCTCTCCAACTGGTGGGAGAGACGTCAACTCAGTTATTGTCAACTCTTCTGATGCTATAACCAAATCCAAAACTTTTGAACCTCTTGTTCCCTCTGTTACATGTTGCCTAAGACATTTGTCCCTCAAGAATTCTAGAAATTCCATTCCCCTATTGCTACATGCATCTTCCTCTCTCCAATTTATACTACTGTAGTTAAAATCTCCCATAACAATCATTCTTCTTGCACTTGCCAAACTTAGCTGTCTAAACATCTCCTGGTGCCCATCCTCTGTGCTCCTGGGTCTGTAGTAATACCCCACTAAATATCCTGTCTTGCCTACCTCTACCTCACACCATATGCTCTCAAAATCATTTGTCTCACTTCCTTCCAAATTCTCCACTCTTAAAGGACATAGGTCATCACTTATCATAAGTAGTACCCCACCACCACGCTTTCCCCTCCTATCCTGACAAAAAATGCTATACCCAGCGACTTCTATTCCTGTTGTTATATCCCCTTCTGTCAACCACGTCTCAGTGATCGCAATACTTTTTGGCCAGGCTGATGCTATCTGCGCCACCAATTCCTCTCCCTTATTCCGGATACTCCTGGCATTAGCATAAAACATATAAATGCCGTTATTTCTATACCCAGCATTATCCCTTCTAGACTCCACTGGACCCGGTGTTACCTGACATTGTCTCCCTTCTTCCAAGTATCCATTCCCACAAGAGGCCACTCCTGCTATCATCCTCCCTGGGACATACTGACTCATTCAGAACAGCAATCTCTCCAGATGCCTACGTCCTTCCTCATTCAAATGTAAACGGTCTCTCGCATACAATTCCTCTCTTTCCTCAAACGCACTCCAAGCATCCACATATACCAGTCCTCTCTTGTCACACATTCTCGCTATTATGCCATTCAATATCACCGCTCTTCTGCTCAGCTCATCATTATCATACCTAGGCAACACGCACACTATTTTTCCGCTCTCTGTCTTCTTCCATACAGTCTCAAGCAAAAATCTCATATCTCTCGCTGCCCGACTTACATTACCACTGAAGTCATTCGTTCCTACCATCACAATCATCTCATCCACCCTTTCACCTCTCTTAATTGCCATAGCCACCCTTTCTATTGTTCCTCCTGGCAAACACTCCTCACGCATCTTATCTTGAACACCACGGATCATTGAGTCACCATACATTATACCTCTTACGATTCCCTCGCTCCTATTGTTTCCATTCTCTCCTCTTCTTTCATTCCCATACCTCTCTCTTCTACTGTTTCCATTCTCTCCTCTTTTAGCACTCCCATACATCTCTCTCATTCCCTCTCTCCTACTGTTTCCATTTTCTCCACTTCTAGCACTTCCATATCCCTCTTTAATTCTGTCTCTCCTACTACTGTTTCCATCCTCTCGTCTTCTAGCATTCCCATACTTCTCTCTCATTCCATCTCTTCTACCGTTTCCATTCTCTCCTCTTTTAGCACTTCCATATCTCTCTCTCATTCCGTCTCTCCTACTGTTTCCATTCTCTCCTTTTCTAGCACCCCCATACCTCTCACTCATACTCCCTAAATTCTCTCTCTCTCCCTCCTCTGATTCGCCTTGCATTTATCTCTTCCATTCTCCTAATCTTATCTTTCATACTTCTGCTCTCATTCACAAGACATTCCACCTCCTCTTTCAACTCATCTATCTCCCTCTGCAGGTCAGTCACTCTTAATCTAAATTTACTCTCCCAAACAAAACCATCTCCTAAACTTTCACAGTCACTCACACCTTCCACACTATCAACTATTATTTTCTCATTCTCTCCTATCACACTACTTGTCTTCCTACATTCATTCCCCGTTCCTGGAGCAACAAAGTCGGATATCGATATATCTAATGTATGCTCAGCTCATCATTATCATACCTAGGCAACACGCACACTATTTTTCCTCTCTCTGTCTTCTTCCGTACAGTCTCAAGCAAAAATCTCATATCTCTCGCTGCCCGACTTACATTACCACTCAAGTCATTCGTTCCTACCACCACTTTGCCTCTACCAACCATAATATTGAATGGGATATGAGCCATATGCCCTACATGGAAGAGAACTACCATTCCAGAACATTTTAAGAAGCTGCTACAGTCACCCATTCAACAGGTAACTTAAATAACAATCAAGGCCTAATCTTACCAGATATATGGAAAACTCTAATCAGATCATTTAACCAAAAAGAAATGAACTTTCATGAAAATTACAATAAATTTCTCAACAAATAAAACATTGTACTTGCGACACGTATTATATCATTGTATCACACACAGTGATAACTTTATATAATTTTTAGAATTGTCGGTTAGTTTCCTAGTTTTTGTTACTTTCTATTGCTTACCAGTGTATCTTTTGAAAATGCTGACAGATATCAGTCAGTGAAACGTCGGATATTAAACTATTATCTACTTGACTAAAATACAGTATTAAGTCTTTAATTTATTAACTGAATATCCCCTTGCAATCCACTGACAATGTCATTGATATAAAGGTTCCAGTACTGAGCCCTGTGGGACCCCACTTGTAACCCTCTGCCTCCTTGAAACTGTCCCACCATACACAACTCTGATACTTATCGGACAGCCAATCCTGAATCCAGTTGACCAATCTGACATCCAGACCCATGTGCTGCAATTTAAATATCAGCTTATCATGTGGCACCCTGTCAAATGCCTTTGCTAAGTCTAAGAAAATTGCAGTATATGCCTTTCTCTCATCTAATGTTCTTGTAACTTTATTATAAAAGGCTAGCATATTGCTAAAACAGGAGTGCCCTTTCACAAATCTGTGTTGACTCTCATGGATAATACCACCCTCATCTGCCCAATGCTGTATATGGTCCCTCATAATTATGTATGCATGTCGGTGAATATGTTTAAATAGTGTGATCAGTACCATAACTGGACGGGTGCAGAGGCACAGAGCACAGGATGAAGGCAGCCTGAAATGGGATATCAAAAAGATAATCAATATTATATTTTTAAATTTTGTCGCTGTGGGTGCTGATACCATAACATTTTTGGTTAAAGTTAAAAATTAACCGATCTATTTCAATCATATTTGTTTTTTTAATTTAAAAAAAAAAAGTGGCCAAAAATAAAATCATGCACAGGGCCCATGAAAAGCTAGTTATGGCACTGAGTGTGATTAATGGTTTAGGTTTTGACTCCAACAATGTGTATTCGCACAGGTTGGAAATGCCTGAATAATAAAAATAATTTTTTTTTTGCACAGTACACAGTATCTCTATACTTAAACTTAAGAATAAAAGTTATTTCATGACATCATGTTTTATGAACATACTAATTCTCATTACAAAACTGCAGCTTTATTTATTCACTTATAATCTCTTTATAATACATAGATATATATATATTTTTTTAATATTTTTTTTTATATAATATAATATACATATATTTGCTTGAAAGGTTGTATGATATTACATAGATATATATGTTACGGTTAAAGTGATAAATCTGGTTATTATTAATAATTACCGGTTAAAGTGAATAATTAGAATTAATCACTTTAACCGGTTAAAGTGAATAATTCCTAGATGAGTCTGGTAAATGTAATAAAAACATGTTTATAGGTTTTGTATATAGGTTTTTATTCTCAATAGAAATTATAACAGCTTAGGTTAGGTTAGTTTATAATGAAAAAAGTAAGAACAGTACTTCTTTTGCACTCAGTGAAATCAGAAATCATTATAAACTAACCTAGGCTAACCTTTATCAGTTGGAATTCATTATAAACTAACCTAACCTAACCTTTATTGGTTAGGTTAGTTTAGTTTAGTTTAGTTTATAATGAAAAAAGTAAGGAAAGTACTTCTTTTGCACTCAATGAAATTAGAAATCATTATAAACTAACCTAGCCTAACCTTTATCGGTTGGAATCCATTATAAATTAACCTAACATAAATTAGCCTAACCTTTATTGGTTAGGTTAGTTTAGTTTATAATGAAAAAAGTAAGGAAAGTACTTCTTTTGCACTCACTGAAATCAGAAATCATTATAACCTAACCTTTATCGGTTGGAAATCATTACTAACTAACCTAACCTTTATCGGTTGGAAATCATTACTAACTAACCTAACCTAACCTTTATCGGTTGGAAGTCATTATAAATTAACCTAATGAAAAAAAGTAAGGAAAGTACTTCTTTTGCAATCAGTGAAATCAGAAATCATTATAAACTGACCTAACCTTTATAATGATTATGTTTGTTCATAATGAAAATGGTTAGTTTATAATGATTTCTGATTTCATTGAGTGCAAAAGAAGTACTTTCCTAACTTATTTCATTATAAACTAAACTAACCTAACCTAAGCTGTTATAATTTCTATTGAGAATGAAAACCTATAAACATGTTTTTATTACTTTTATCTTCTCCAGGAATTATTCACTTTAACCGGTTAAAGTGATTAATTCTCGTAAATTATTCACTTTAACCAGTAATTATTAATAATAGCCGGTAATTATTAATAATAACCAAATTTATCACTTTAACCATAACATATATATATAATTCATGATTCTGTTATATGGAATGTAGGTTGAAGAGAGCTTGGAATACCTAGTAAAAAATTTAGAAGAGGCTATTGAAATGACTTCTGCTTTACATAAGCCAGTTATCAAAATTATGTCAAACATCTACAATGAACTGATTAAAGCATCCCATGATAAATTCAAGACAAGAACTGTTACAGGTGAGTAGAAAGAAACAAAGCAAAAGATGTTAACATGCTGTTGTAAAGGTGTAAAATTAACATTTCAGCATAAAAATAAAAAAGAAATAATTTCAAAATCCTTGGATGACCATAAATTGAGTTATCCATCAATAACATAACCAAAATTTATCATGCAATAATATGTACAGGACAAAAAAAAAAGATTAAGAAATCGTGAAGGTTATGAGGCA
Source organism: Typopeltis vanoorti (assembly GCF_054136105.1). Lineage (NCBI taxonomy): Eukaryota > Metazoa > Arthropoda > Arachnida > Uropygi > Thelyphonidae > Typopeltis > Typopeltis vanoorti. The sequence continues at coordinate 97,879,974 of NC_143569.1, forward strand.
GTGTGGTGTAACGTGGAGGTTGACAGGAAGACGTGTTTAGCTGGATATTGCTATAGCCCAAGGAATATGGCAGGTGATGATGAAAAAATTTATAAACAACTTGGATTAGTGATCAAAAGAAGGCTAATTATTATGGGCGATTTTAATTATGGTGGTATAGATTGGAATAAAGAGATAGCATCTGGGAATAAGGAAAATGAATTTCTCGAATTCTTGAGAGATAACTTTCATAGGCCCAGTATGGGAGGGCACGTGAGGATTGGGAGTTTTAGAGCTGATCATTTCATCAGAGGATGTAATTATGAGTGAGGTTTCACACTTTCCTCCAGTTGGTGAGAGTAATCATGAAGTGATCACCTGGATTGTGCCTAGAGATATATGCATATTTTTGTAAAGAAAGAATATATGTGGAATTATAACACTGGTGATTATGACAAGCTTAGGAGACAGGAGTTGAGTGATAAGGAAATAAATGCTGCTTGAGAACTGACAAAGAAACACATAACAGCATCAATGTGTAAATGTATTTCAAAGGCTAAAAGGCGGAATAAAGTAGATGAAAAATGGATGAATGAGAAGCTTAAGCATGAAATATGGAAGAAGAAGGTACTTTGGAGGTGGTACAAGATGAATAATGGTAATAATCATTTACATGAAGAGTATAATGCACAACCTGGAAGAGTGACTCAGTAAGGAACACAAAAGTTCAGTATGAGCAGAAACTGGCCAATCAGGCAGAGAAAAACCCTAGACAGTTTTTTCAGATATGTGGCAAGTTGAAGGAAGAATGATTATGGATGAAAATGGTCAAATGGTAATTGCTGCAGAAGACATTGTTGAGGTATTCAGTGATCAATTTATAAGAGTGTTTCATCCTTATGAGGGTGGAATCATGAGGAACTTAAGTGTAGAGGACATAGGACAGGATGGCTTAATTGTGAGTGAGCAGGAGGTGTTTGATGCAATAAATAACATTGATGTCAATAAGGTAATAGGATTTGATTACATATCACCACACATCTTGAGGGAATGTTCCAGGGAATAGACAGTAGTATTGGCATGACTGTTTAATAAGAGTTATAACAACACAAATTCCAAGGGAATGGAAAGAAGGTAAAATTGTTCCACATAAAGGCGGTGATAAGGCTGTGGCTTCGTATTATAGGCCAATCTGTATATCTGGAGTTGTGGTGAAGCTACTAGAGAGATTGGTGAGAAGTAGGATACAGAAATGGTTGAAACCTGCAGTAATCTTTGAATGTATAAGAAATATATAAAGTTGCTTATACATTTCATCATCACTGCTGTCCAAATTCCTTGTTTTATAGCAATATCCAACTAAATATCTCTTACTGTCAACCTCCACCTCACATACTGTCTCATAACCATTGCTTCTATTAACTTCTTGCATCACTACCTTTGCTTATTTCAAAAAATTTTTTGCAAATAAACTCAGTTAGTGTAACAATTTCATCACCCTTATTTCTGATTCTCCTGGCATTTGTATGCAGCAGTTTCTCTTTTTCTCTTTCTTTCTTGTCTATAACCAGTCCTACCTATGCCATCTGTTGATTGTGATTTCTTCATCAAACCTGCCATTGCATATCACTTTTATCACCACTTATTCTAATTATATTTTTAAGACTCAACTAATCCCTCTCATCTCAGGCCATTCCATTTCTATACTGATCATCCTCATATGCACATTCACTACTACCTCCAATATCTACTCTCCTTATGCCGTTTCTGCCTAACTATTTCAACCCACTCAATTCCCTTTCCTTCTTGCATTACTGTTCTCTCTGAATCACTTGCATTACTACTGTTTCCATTAACAAGCATTTTAGTCTCATCTATTCCACTCTCCTCATCTTTCACTTTACCTCTATTTCTCTGATCTCTTGCTTGCATTATTACTCAGTGCACTTCCTCCTAGCAACAGTCTTTCCAGTTGACTTACACTGAAGCTATCCAAATGTAATCCATCACTTTTGTACAAATTCATTATTCCCTGAAATACATGTCGCACATCTACAAACTTACTACTTTCTCCTCACACAGTTCTTCCAGAATACCATCCATGGTTGTCACTTTCTGTCTCAACTTGTTATTGTCATACCTTCGCAAATCAGTTGCTCCAGATATCATTTGGTCATCTGCAAAGAGTAAGGTAGCTAAAATAAAATGATTTTCAATTTGGATTAATTCTTTGTTTGTTAGCCTTAAGTCTTCGATTATTTCATTCATCGATATTCCAAATAATACTAGAGAAAGGGACTTCCTTGTGTAAGTCCTCTTATTACTTCAAATATTTTGGTTCTCTTCTCATCTCTTTTTATGCTTATTACTGTTTTCTCATAGTTTTAATAAATTTATAGGTAAGTGGTTTTAGTACATAAACGAATTTATATCTGTCTATGTTGTCAAAAGTTTTTATAAACTATGAATGCTAGATGTGTTTTCAAGTTTAATTCTCTTCTCTTCTTTTCTCAATTAGTTGTTTGACAGCAAATATAGGATCTGTGCAGGATCTTCCTTTTCCAAATCCATTTTGTTCTTCCTTTATAATTTTATCTAGAACAGAGTTGATTCTGTTCACTGTTTTTGCATATACTTTTTAATGATTAATAAACTTATTCTCTGTAGTTTTCACAGTTATTCTTACTTCTTGTTTTAAAGATGGGGATCACAGTTTGATGTTAATAATAACTATGTATGACAGAAAGCTTTTTCCTCATTTTCACATCACTGCAGAGGTTCCATGTGGATGACTTTCATATGTTCTTTACATTTGCTCTGCATTTTAAAAAACAGTAAAAAGCTCAGGCAAGAAAGGTGACAACCGTGGCAATTAAGAGGAAGAATGAGTATGGAAGATTTACCTTAATGAGTGACGATGGTCAAGAAGAGAACAGAAGAAGAGAAAATAGTGAGTTACTGTGTGACCACTTGCAAGGATATATCATCCTAATGAAGTTACTGCTTTAACATATGTGACAGATACTAATGTAGGAACAGAGATGGACGAATTGGAGTTCTTAGCATATTGCAGAATCTCAATGTAAATAGAGCTGTAGGATTAGATGGGTTTTGCGAGAATGTGCAAGGGAACTGGCAATGCCTCTGACTAGGCTCTTTAATTGAAGTCTCAGTTTTGGTAGAGTTCCAAGGGAGTGGAAAGAGGGCAAGATAATTCCCTTGCATAAGGAAGGTTCTAAGACTGCAGTAGCAAATTATGGACCAATCAGTGTCTCTCTAGCTTCCAGGAATTGGAAGCTAGAGATTTAGGGGTGGTGGTAGACAGAGATTTTTTTATGTGGTTACCAGAAAGTTAAACAAGAGTTAAAGTTTAGAGGACATATTGCTGAGGTCACCAAGGCCCATAAGATTACTTGCCTATTGAAGAACACATTAACATGTAAAGATAAGGAGATTGTTATTCCTCTTTATAAAGCATTGATTACTTGAGCACAGTAATCCACACCTGGATTACTGTGCTCAAGTTTGGTCCCCCTGGGTTTCTTGTGAATAAAGAAGTGATGGAGAGGATTCAGAGGTGAGTGGCCTGTGGAATGTTCCCTATGACGATAGATTGAGGGTGTGTGGATTGCAGAAGTTGGTTAATAGGAGAAAAAGAGGAGATATGATAGAAACATTTAAGTTGCTTAAAGGGTTTTATAGGATTGACAGGGGAAATGTTTCAGCACTTGGCTTGAGCGACCAGAACAAGGGGTCATCCCTGGAGGTTGAATAAAGGCATGGTTAATAGGGGTGTGAGGACTAGATTTTTTGGTTGGAGAGTTGTGAATGAGCAAAATGGGTTACCAGAGTCAGTTGTGAGTGCTTTGTCTGTTAATGGGTTCAAGAAGAGGTATGATAGATTGTGTGTATAGTTTAGGTTTCCTGTGATGAGTCTTCAGACTATTAGTCTTCGTTGCTATTTTGAACTATGGCTTGTGTGTTACACTCATGTGACTGAATGCAGCACCACTCAATATAAAAGAACTAGAGACTACTTCTGGTATATCCACAGAAAAGGTTGATTTAGGCAGATTTATACCTTAGAAGACTGAAAAAGTATGATTAACAATATCATACATTTGACATGTAACAGATTAAATAGGAAGAAAATGATTGATTGGGAAGCTTTTCATAATGCAAACTTAATTATTTTGTACAATCACAGTAATCTGTGCACTCCAGTCCCATGCATATCAGGAAATGATGATAATTAATCATTTTCACTTTATGTTGAAGAAGTGCCTCCGTAGTACAACTGGAGGAAGGATTGAACATTGTGTCGTTTAATTGGAAAATGCCTGAGCTCGATTCTCGTTGTGACAAGAGGAATTTTCATATGGGCGTTTTCATATGAAGGTGAGTTAGCCCATTTCATACGGAGTTAGCAGGGATTTTTCAGTGCCTCCGTAGCACAATTGGAAAAACAGTGGAACATTGTGTCCTTTGATCGGAAAACACCTGGGTTCGATTCTCTTCATGATGAGGGGAATATGGACTTTTTCAATTGAAGGTAAGTTAGCCAGGAAAAATGTGGTTAACAAGGATGTAAGAATGAGGTTTTTTGCCTGGAGGGTGGTGAATGAGTGGAATGCATTGCCTGACTCAGTTGTGAGTTCTTCGTCTGTAAATGAATTCAAGAAGAGATATGATAGATTACTAACTATTATAATAACGGAATAAACTCACGTAAATTATTCTTTATTCATAGAATTTTCACCTGAGTATCACAGGCATCATCACTTCATGGAGCATTTTGAACAGCGTATCTTTGACAACATTGCACCCAGACCTAACATTTGGTTCAGATGTGTGGACGACATTTTTGCCATATGGAAGGGCACCTCAGAAGAACTACAGCAGTTCCTCTCAAAAATTAATGCACTTTATCCGAGGATCCAGTTCACCCTAGAAGTAGAAGTAAATAAGCAGTTAGCCTTTCTAGACCTCTTGATTCTTTCCAACCAAATGGTTATCTACAATTCACAGTCTATAGGAAAGAGACTCATACAGGCCAGTACATCCATGCTGAATCACATCACCATCCCAGCCAAAAGGCAGATGCTATAAAAACACTAGTTCATAGAGCCCACTCCTTTTGTTCTTCAGAAGAACTTTTACAAAAAGAATTACAGTATATTAATTCCATCTTCATATCCAATGGCTATAAGAAGTCCTTCATAAAAAGAGCTTTAAGTAGTCATGCTCCAGCATCCTCTTCAAGTACAGAAGAACCTACATGTATACCTATCCTCTATGTACAAGGAGTTAGTGAACACATAGCTAAGGTGCTAAAACCACTAAATATCTGTGTGGCTTTTCAACCCATCAGAAAAATCTCCACATTCCTAATGTCTCCAAAGGAGAAGCTCCCACATCTCAGCTATCCAGGTGTCTACCAGATTCCCTGCTCATGTAGGTTATCATATTTCGGACAAACAGGAAGATCTGCTCAGGTCTAGTTAGAAGAACACCAGTCGTATATCCAGTACCTCAAACCCAAACAGTCTGGAATTGCAGAACATGCCATCAACACCAGACATAGAGTTAAGTGGGACAAGACAAAAGTCATTCACAAAAGTCGGTTCCTAATGGAATGGTTATACAAAGAAACATGTGAAACATTACTTCCCCTAACCTAAACAGATCCGATGGTCTATGTCTTTCCCCCTTGTGGGAGATAGTACTTTATAAAGCTGCAAATCTTTTCTAACATATAATTGTATAAACATTTATATTTAATTATAAAAAAAATTATTATAATTGAATAATTAAATAATTATTATTTAATAATTGAATAACTAAATAATTAAATTTAAATAATTAAAATAATTAAATAATTTTTTTAAAAAATAATAATAATTAAATAAATTTAGGAAATTTAACCTTAGCTACTTAGGTGGCGCTTTGTGAATATAACAGTTATTGTTTAATTAGCCATGTACCTGTACTGATGATGCCTGTGATACTCAGGTGAAAATTCTACGAATAAAGAATAATTTACGTGAGTTTATTCCATTATTATAATAGTTAATAATATGTCTACTCACAGTATTTCCTTACTGAAACAGATATGATAGATATTGTTTTGATAGTTTGGGTCTCCTGCGATGAGTCTACTGACTCCATGGAGATAGTTGATTAACTATCTCCATGAAACCCATAATAATAATAATCTCATAGGGAGGTTATTATTAAATTTTAAGGTTATTTTTAAAATTTATTTAAATTTAAAGGTTATTAGGTTATTATTATAATGCATACAATTTACGGACAAAAACTACTGTTGTAGTTTTTGTGATGATGGAGTACTAGGAGAATTAAGTAGTAGTAGTGGAGAGGGTGAGATGTATTTAGCGAAGTATAGTAAAGTGCCCTCCCATGATGAGCCCTTGGACTCCCTGAAGGTGTCACATAATAATAATAATAATTATTATACACCCTCTGTCCAAAAAGAAACTGAACTTTTCGAAAATAGAAGAAACTAGTGACATCGTCTATTATATCGTTTTGTTGTTGAAAGCAGCAACCTTCATTAGTGTTGTGTCAACCGTTTATGACCTTTGTTTATTAGAAGCTGAGTTATAGTGCCAAGAGTGACAGTGTGTTTTGACGAACAGTCGGAAAATGAGTTTCAAACAGAGAGCTGCGATTGACTTTTGTGTTAAACTTAGTAAAAGTTTTACTGAAACTCATCAAATGCTTCAAAAAGCATACGGTGATGAATACTTATCCCATACTCAAGTTTACAAGTGGTTTAAGCGATTTCAAAGTGGTCGTGAGACGTTTGAGACGAAGAAAAGCTGGGCCATCCAAAAACTGGACTGAGCTAAGTTAACATCCAATAAGTGCGTGATTTCATCAAAGAAAACCCGAAACTGTCCATGAGATTGAAGATGAATTGGGAATTCCAAAATCAACTGTGTGCAACATTTTGACCAAGTTTGTGCCTTCGTAAATTGAATTTGAAATTTGTTCCTCACAAGTTGACCGACGACCAAAAAAGTATCAAACTGAACACTGCAAGGACCTCATTAAAACCGTTTGTAAGGCCTCAAACTTCCTTGAAATGATCGTTACTGTGACAAAAGGTGGTGTTTTGAGTATGAGCCCGAAACAAAGCACCAGAGTGCTGAGTGGAGACCACCAGAAGAGGGACATCCGAAAAAAAAGTCACTTGGAGAAGTCAAAAGTAAATGCTGATTTATTTCTATTATTCCAAGGGCATTATCTACAAAGAATTTGTTCTGCCTGGCCAAACGGTCAATGGTGAGTTTTATCTCAAAGTTTTGAAGCGATTGATAGCAAGAATTAGTCACATATGGCATGAATATCGTGATGCAGGCAGCTGGTCACTTTTGCATGATAATGCAACATCTCATCGTTCGAACATTGTGAGACAGTTTTTGAGCAAAAACCAATACGACACAATTGAAAACCAATGGTGTTGTATTGGTTCTCAATACGACACCATACGAGCAATACAACACCATTGAAAACATTCAAGTGGCAGTAACTATGATCCTCAACACTATCCCAAAAACCATTTATATATATAAAAAACTCATTTAACAAATTAATTGACCATACCAAATGCTGTATCAAAGTTGAGGGAGAGTATATTGATTGAAATAAATGATGTGAATAATTATAATTGGCCTGTGTTTTATTTTCTATCAAACGTTCGGTTTGACAGAGGGTGTAATTATAATTATGTAGCCTGTGTGCATATGACAATCTAATATGGGCATTAAAAATAATAATAATAAAAAAATGATGAAAAAGATTTTGGAGGTGATATTCAGTTGTTTGTCAATTACTAAATTAGGAAGAAAAGTATCAAGAATCTCTGATTAATATGGTTGATATGTTGAGCTGAATAATGTGGATGTCACATCAGCATTCCTGGTGCAACATCCCCTTTGGACTAGAAGCTGAAGTTCAGGATACACATCACAAAAGTTGTGAAATGTATGCAAAAATTGCTGCTATAATGCATAGGACCCTGGCAAGTAGGGATGAGGTGATAGTCCACGGTATAAGACTAATCAGGATACATTTGGATTTTGCACACAAATCCAATCCCTTGTTAATGAGTGGAATACATTTCTCTGGAAATGCATTCCACTCATTAATCATGTGCCAAGCAAATAATCTGCTTTTCACTTTCTTACTCATATGATGTTTGTACAGTTTCCCGAGATAACCTCTTGTTCTCACATTGCCCATTTTATTCTATGCAATAATTCTTCTGTATCTATTTGATAGGCTTCTATCACCAACTTACACCTCTCAATCATATCATCTCTCTTCCTCCTGTTTGCCAAATGCTGAAGACCACATTCCCTCAATCTGTCCTCATATTCAATATTCTAGAGTCCTGAAACAGTCTTAATTATTCATCTCTGCACTTTCTCCAACATTTCTTATCACAAATATAGCCAGGGGTACAAAGAAATCATTTTAATTTCTTTGTACACCTTGCCTCCTACACTTCCTGAAGCAAAGTTCCTCCCATATGGTAAATCTCTTTCCATCTTCTCTGTCTAAACTGCATTTACATTCTCACCAATCCAGCTTTATATTCGGTCTCTAACCAGCACCTATAATATCTTCACCTCTACTTGATATATATACTAGCCTATAGTTTGACGCTACTGACTTGGACTCTCACTTATACAGTGCCACTATTTTATCTTTCTTTCCACTCTTCTTTGATTGTTCCTGTTGTCTTTGGTTGTTCAACAGAAGTTGAAGAACCAAGTCAAGAGCATTGCCAGATTTTTTGCATTTCCCAAAGTATATATGGTGATATCCCATCTAGTCACAAAACCTTATTAACATTAAGATCATTTAACAAAAGATCATTTAATATTCTAAATACTTTTCTCCTTCCTATTATTATTATTATTATTCAAGCCTCCATGGAGTCAAAAGACTCATCGCAAGAGGTCCTTCCTAAGAAATACAAAGTCTATCAAGACTCATCATGGGAGGTCCCTCCTAGGAAACACAATGTCTATCATACCACTCCTTAAACTCATTGACCGTTCTCGCTCTCACTACTCTATCAGGCAATGCATTGCATGGTTCAACCACCCTCCATGCAAAGAAACTACTCCTCACCCTCTTGCTCACAGTTTCCTTTCGTAACTTCCAGGGATGGCCCCTTGTCATCACTCCTTCCTGCTGTTCAACAAAGCGGGAAGCAGTGATGTGTCAACCCTGTAACCATCTCTCAACAGTTTAAAAGTCTCAATCATATCACCTCTCCTTCTATCTACCAAACTCTGCAGTCCACATTCCCTAAGCCGATCCTCATAACTAATATTGTACAGTCCTGAAACATCTTTGTTATCTGCCTTTGTACCCTTTCCACAGTTAATTTATCCCCTTCAAATTCTGGGGACCAAATCTGAGAGCAATAGTCTAAGTGTGGTCTGATCAGAGTCTTATACAACGGAATGATAACTCTTATCTCTACAGGTCAGTGTCCTTCTCATTGTAGCAGCAATCCTCTGTGCTACTTCACCACCTTTGCAATATGTCCCCTAAATTTCAGGTTTCTATTAATCATCAACCCCAGATCTCTTGTCCCCCCTATCTCCTCCTATTGCTATTCAACAGCCTTAATCTCCTAGGTGAAATAAATTAATGAAATACTTATGGAACATTTACACTATATTTTTAGCAGATGTGACTCCTGTTCACTTTTAGCAACTAAAGTTAGTCTTCCATATGCATTCTTTCTTCTACTAGCAACATAAGTATAGAATTCCCTAGGGTTTTGCTTTACTGCTTTGGCCAATCTCTTTTCATATGCCAATTTCTCTTTCCTTACTATACTCATCACCTTTCTAGCTCTGCACCTTATACTGCTGTGGGATTCCTTGTTTATATCTCCTCAATAACATCATCTTTCTCAGAAGCTCCTGCATAATGTCATGATTCATCAATTTTACTCCTACTTTATTTATCCTCTGAACCTTAGGAATACAATCTGACATCATAATAAGTCAGTGATTCTGGACCAAAATGCCTGGCACTGCTAATTTCTCTCCCCTTCAAATAATTATGCCTCTGCACATGATCAAGTCTGTTTTCTCAATTTATCATAGTCTTCTGTGTTGTAATTCCATGCATCTCTCTTGCCCTGTGAAGTTTGTACCTGTCTAGCCACTCTCCATGTCAAAACCACATGATCACCTCCACAATATTGTGGTGTAATGATGACATCCTCTATTATCAAGGTATGAGATGATATCATTAAGTCTAGCACTCTAGTGCCACATGTTGCTTTAACTATATTCTGCATAAAATAGTTATCCCTGAGTAGCTCAAGGAATTCTATCTTCTTAGTCACACACGGTGAGTGGAATGCATTGCCTGAGTGTGTTGTAGGTGTAGACACATTGAATCAGTTTAAAGCACAGTGGGAGATGAGCATTGTGTGTACCTCCCACGATGAGTCTCTGACTCCATGGAGATCAAATGTTAATAATAATAATAATAATAATAAGTCAATGCAGTAATAATTAAAGTCACCCATTATTATCATCCTCCTGTAACTCACCAGTCTCTCCGGTGAGCTACATTTTAGAATTATCTCCTTCTGCATTCCTCACTCTGTAACATTCCACTAAATATCTAAAATTTGTGCTAACCTCAACCTCACACCAGATGGCCTCAAAGCCAATAGCATTATTGCAAGTGACTTTCTTCGAGTTCCACATTGAGAGAACATAACTGTTCTGAAATCATCAGTAATATCCCACTTCTTCTTTTATCTTTTTATGTCTTTTTGAAAAATGCTCTAACCATCACATTCTTTTCCAGTGAGTATGTCATCCTCCATTAACATGTATTTCTAACACCAATGATGCATGGACTGACTAAATGTATCAAAAGTTTATGGTCAAACTCTGCACCCTTATTCCTAATATTCCATGCATTGGTGTATAAGCACAGCCCCCCCCTCCCCCCAATCTCCCTTTCCTTCTTACAATTCCTTACTCCATCATTCAAGTAATTTGACTCAGTTGGTCCCATTGAGGCCACCTCTGCATCCCTCTCTTGTCTTCCTTTGTCCATTCTTGGAACGTTTATAATGATCATGTGAATAAAGAAGCAGATTTTTGCATGATGAATGGTGCAAAAATGAATGAATCTGTTGCTGGAGTGGGTAGTGAATACTCAATGCAAGATATGATAGATATTGTGGTCTGTGATAAGTCATGTAACTCTATAGAGGCCTTAAAAATAATACTCATTATTAGGAATAAGCAGGGCTTTTTTTCTGGCAGTGCGCAACGGCACGAAGTACTGGCATTTATTTATTTAAGTTTTTTTTTTTTTTTTTTAAGTTTTTTATTTTTATTTCATCTTTTTATTTAAGTTTTTAAAGATTTGCGATTTATTGACAGCAAAATGTATTATAAATATTCCGGTAGATGGCACTGTGTTCACGAATTGAATTTTCAGTTTTGATTACTCATAAGTTGGTATCCTGCTTTCCTGTTTCATAGGTTGGTACGCAACTGGAAACAGGAAGTTGTGTTCACTTCCGATTGCTTCCAATATCAGTTTGAGTTTTATATTCACTCTACAACAGGCAGGTGTTCATGTGAGAGTTTTGAATTAATATAAGTTAAATTAGTGCAATCATTGTTCAACATGAGTAAAATAAGTAGTTACTTTATGCCAATGAGTAAAAAAAGGAAGGCTGAAGAAGCAGAAATTATTGAATCTACTCGTGATCTTGTAAAACAGAAAACTACCACCGAAAATACACTTGGTGAAGAGTATCACGAAACCAAGACCGAAGATCCACGTGGTCATAAGGAAGCAGATTCGGATAATGATTGGCCCGAATGTTGGACACTTTTGCAGAAAAATGACTTCTGCGAGAGAAACGACTGGCTGTATGTCAAGAATAAAATGTTGGGCTGTAAAGTGTGCCGTGATGTCGGAAGTCTTGCTGTCGAAAAACATATGGGAATAAAAATTTCAGTGGACTGGGCAAATGGTAAAATCAGTCATTTTGGAGAATCTCACAAAGAACAGTTAATGTTAATGTCATTAAGAAAAAAATTTACGATCATAAGTAGAGTGCAGCACACAAAGCGAGCCAACGAGAGTATATCGGAAGATATGTTAAAAGTGTGGAAGTTGCTGTAATAACATCTTCATGGTGAGTACTGGCACCTTTTTTTCCACAAAAAAAGCACTGGGAATAAGGAATTGTTGGAAGGAAAGGGGGACCAGGGAAGGTGGAAACTCTGCTTATACACAATGCATGGAGTATTAGGAATAAGGATGTGGAGTTTATGGTCTTGATACAGTTAGTCAGTCCATACATCATTGGTGTTAGAAACATGTGGTTAATGAAGGATGACATACTGGAAAATAATGTGATGGTTATAGCATTTTTTGGTAGTCATTGTTAGATTTATAAAATGTTTGCTAACATTTTATAAATCTAACAATGACTACCAAAAAATGCTATAACCATCACATTATTGCTATATCACATCACATAACAAAGTCATTGTTAGATTTATAAAGAAGAATCATGAAGTCTAGTTGTAGCACTATTGAAATATATTGAGCATGTCAATTTGCGGCTGTATAATGTTAGTGCTTTCAACTCATTTGATATATGTAATTTTTTTTAAATTATAGGTTGGGCTATTCATTATTTTGATGTGCCAGAGCATTTGACTAATTTCTGGACTCACCCTACAAAATACATAAAACAGGTTTCCCAACTATATTCAGAACATGAAGACTTTGATGAAATTGAAGAATTTTCCTTTGAAATTCATAATTTGCTTTGGTGGAGAGCTGTTAACGAGGTAAAAAATAATTTGTAAATAGAGAAGTGCAGTAAAATATTTCAAGTCACTATTTAGTATGCTCTTTTTTCTATAAAAATATGCATTCATTCTGTATTTTGTACATTAAGTATTAGAATAATATATACTTATTGGTCATACTATGTTGAAAAGAAATCATAACATATAAATAAAATTTGATCAACTTTCCAAATATTTTCTTACTAAATAGCTTAAGGAAATTACAACATACAATAGAATATACATTAAAATAAATTTTAATACACTTCCAATATTTCGGCAACGTCACGTTGCCATTATCACAGGAACTTAAATACAAGACACCTGCATGCAGGCACAACAAACAGTAAATGAGGAAGAAGCAGGAAGCTATTATTTCTCCTAAAGTCCTGATGGTGCCCCCTAGTGGGCAATGTTGGTATTCTTGGCTGATTGGGCTGAAGGTCTTCTGATGTAAGTTTCCCAAATTTGTTGAGGTTTGAATTGTTTCTTAGGGCTGACGCTGATTCCATGAATAGCCTTTCTTATTTGAATTTACTACAGTGTATTATCGTGACTTTCTTCCACTGTATTCTATGGCAGATATCCAGCATGGTCTGCAGACCAGAGTTGCTGTATTGATGAAAACAGATGTAGTCCTTGTGTTCTGAAATTCTGATATTATCTGAATTTCAGAACAGAAGGACTACATCTGTTTTCATCAATACAGCTGCTCTGGTCTTGCAGACCATGCGCTGGATACCCGCCATAGAATACAGTGGAAGAAAGCCATGATAATACACCATAGTAAATTCAAATACGAAAGACTATTCATGGAATCAGCCTCAGCCCTAAGAAACAATTCAAACCTCAACAAATTTGGTGGCATGAGACTGCCCCAAATTTGGGAAACCTACATCAGAAGACCTTCAGCCCAATCGGCCAAGAATACCAACATTGCCCGCTAGGGGACACCATCAGGACTTTTAGGAGAAAGAATAGCTTCCTGCTTTGTTCCTCATTTACTGTTGAACATTTACACATTTGCTTGCATGCACGTGTCTTGTATTTAAGTTCCTGTAATAATGGCAACGTGACATTGTTGAAATATTGGAAGTGTATTAAAATTAATTTTAATGTATATTCTATTGTACATTGTAATTTCCTTAAGCTATTTAGTAAGAATGTATAACCAGTGCCTAAGCCTTTCCATGAGAATTTCCAAATATTTGTTTCACATTTTGAAAATGTAGGATTCCTATTACTTCCTCTCCTATTTAGCATTAGAATCTTTTGTTATGTCTCGTTACGTCTCTTTAATGGCCTTTTATCATCTTTTACAGCTGTTTTACAACTTAACTTACTTGCACCAGGAGTTAGCTTCCAACAAATCTATTTATCTTAAATCTACTGCACCAGCCGGCGACTAGTTCCTGATACTTAGGCTTACTTTAATAACTACCTTTATAATATTACTTAGCATGGAAACACGTGGTATGCAGTCGCGGCTCCCCCCTTTCTTACTCAAATGTCTCCCCCCCACTTACACAGGTTCGAACTTTTAATAAGTGGTAGGTCAGTCTCAGTTAACAGAACATACAAACTTTGATCTAAAATAATGCATTTTAATACAACTAATATTCATATACAGGAAATCAAGCAATAAAAATAATATACAAGAAATAAGTTCATGCACAAATGCAATGGGCTCGTTCAATCCCTCTCACATACTTCTTAAAATACAGGTTCATGTAATCATAATTCAGGAGCATTAGTTAACCAGTGTTATTTCTGTAGTTTGTGTTACGATTAAATGATACTCCAGTTGTTGTGTAAGTTTTGGCAATGCTAGGTTAAACAAATTATGCATGATATGTTCAATCAATCTTAACAATTTCAACTTTTGTAAAAGGGAAACTCCTTGCTATAAATCTCATGCAAATCACAGGCTTAATATACAGAGCAGTGCTTTCATTTATTGTGCCTCTTAAAATAATTCATCTCTTAACTGTTCCATGAAAGTTCACTCAAACACAAATTCACAAATTACAATCAGGAAGGTCCTATCAAGACGTTCAGTCCAAAACGGATCTTCTATTCGGGTCAAGCAGGGCTATGCTTAAGGGCTTCCCCTTTCTCTTTGTTCACTCTGGTTTTACAGCACTTCTTATGCATATAGGGTAAGAAATATTTGCCTTACCGGTTAATCTCCTTAGCGTGGTAATCCCTTTGTTTTATGTCTGATCCTTCCTCGGATATGGCAAGACTTCTTTGTCGTTCCGCTGTCTTTCTTTACTCATTCCTTTCGAAGTGTTGAGTCCTTCGAAATCGTCACATTGGCAGTAACTCACCAATGGCCCTGTCTGCTGGTTCCTTGTTGTTCAGTTGGACGACCTGTATGCATCGGGACCCACTGCAACATGGAGGGTTGCTGGACACCGGCGACAAGCTTCCTCAGCCTCCACAGCCTTCTGACTGGTACCAGGCAAAATGCAGGAAACAAGAGAACGCTTGAAGTGCGCACCGCTCCTTATATCTTAGCGACACGCCCTCTCTCTCTCTGTCTACATCACTCACTTAGCTGTCTTTGATTCGTCAGATAAGGTCATGTTCTTTACTCGGCAGCTTTCTCGACGGAACTGTTACTTCAGGGGTTACCGGATGACCTTTCGGATTTTCTGCTGTGTCATGGACTATTGCGTAATGATCAGGCCTTCTGCTGATTGGTTAACATGAATTTTCCCAGTATTGGGTATTATTCTAAAACAATGTTTGAATTATATTACAAGAACATTATCAATTAAATTAATACACTTTACATTTACAAGTTAGTTATTGCCTCTCTACGTCTGCTCTTGAGAGTTTAAGCATGTCTTTATGTTAAGATTCTATTCTTTCATGTTGTGTCTGAACCAATGGCTGACTTAGAGTGGGCCAGTTATTTCCGACACAACACCTTCCTATTCAGTATAGAATACCATGGGATTGACCATAATATTCTCTTGAGTTTGTCATAATGGGGGGGGGGGGGGACAAACAGCAATATTTAAGGGGAACTATTGATTTGTTTGCTAATGATGCAAAACTAAGAAGAGTGGTAGTAAAGATTAACTATCACTCTTCTTAGCTTTACATCACTGGCATCGCTCCTCCATATACTCAGTCTATTATTATAAAAGATAATGGCTGCCAGTTAATTATTGCTTTTTTTTATTTTTATATTGATTTCATATGCGATAGGTCAAGAGACTATAATAACATCAGTGCCATGTGTGAGGTGCAGATGAGGACTGTGATAGAAGTTGATTGATTTTTTTTTAAAGAGTTGTAATTGTTTGGGAATACTTCATAAGCAAGGCTGTTCCAGAGGCCAGAATAAAAGAGGAAGAGGAGAAACAAATTAGGTATGTTTGCAGTTGCACAGTAAAGGAATGCTGGGCAGCTCCTGCTCTTGTATTAACAGGTGCAACTGAAAGTGCATTACTGTTGAATAAATAATACATTGATGAACAGGATATAGGAATTTAATGAGAATAGCCATTTAGAAGTGATTGTGGACAGGAAGTTGAAGTTTAGAGGACATATTAATAATATAATTAATTATATAATAACTCTTCTGAATATAGATGGTTTGAGGATGACAGATGCAGAAGAGGTTGTTCGACTAATGAGTGCCCATTTTACTGAAAGCTGTCAACCTGGTATGTGCAACATTGAGTTCATTGCTACTTCTTCACTGAATGAAGAAACTTAGGTGTATGAAGAGGAGGTATTAAAGCTTTTGCCTAAACTGAATAACAATTCTCAGCAATATAGACTGATGCGATATCAGCATGGGTGCTAAAAGAGTGTTCAGCTGAACTGGCTATTTCTTTGACCAGGCTATATAATTTGGTCTAAGAACAGGGAAGATTCCACAGGAATGGAAAGAATGTATGGTAATCCTATTGCACAAGAGTGGTGCGAAGACCAGTGTATCTAACTATTGACTAATAGTTAGGTGAAAATTTTGAAAAAATTGGTTAGGGCTTGCATTCAGAAATAGGTTGACAGTGATTCTCTACTTTGAATGAACAGCATGGGTTTATTAAGGGGAAAGGTCATGTTTTAGCAACTTGCACACATTCCATAATTATGTTACCATTGAACTAGACAAGGAAAATGGATACACCATGATACGTTTGGATTTTGCTAAGGCTTTTGACACAGAATACAGCATGGTAAACGGTTGCATAATTTGGAGAATATGGTTTGGCCTAATTATAAAATATTAGCATCGATAAGAGGATGGATGACTGACAGATATCAAAAAGTGATATATGGAAGATGTGAGTCTGCAAGATTTGAGGTAACTAGTGGTGTACCACAAGGATCGGTGCTTGGTTCACTGTTATTCAATCTATATATTGATATCGGGAAGGATTTGACAGGCGTCATACAGCTATTTGCTGATGATGATGCAAAGATAAGTAGGGTAATCAGAAATGTTGCTGATATGCAGTACTTGCAAAATTATTTCAATAGGCTGGAATTGTGGGAATGTGAAAATGGATGGCAGTTCAATGTCAGTAAATGCAAAGTCCTGCACTTTGGCATGATTGGATATCCAGTGTCATATTATATTGGCAGGATTATGCTAGAAGAAACTGATCAGGCTATCGATCCTGGAGTGTTAGTATAGTAGGTAGCAAGTTGAAGTTTATGGGCCATATAGCAAAGATTGCAAATACAACTCAAAAGATAATTGCAATGCTGAAACAAACTTTCACATGTAAAGATATGGATGCCAATTTCCTTCTTTACAAGGCCTTCATAAGACCTCAGTTGGACTATTGTGTGCAGGTCTGGTCTCCAGATTTCTGTTGTGATTCTGATACAGTGGAGAGAGAGAGAGAGAGTGCAAAGCAGAGTGTTAAAATGATATCAGGATTGTGGAATAGTGATCATGAAGACAGATTGAGAATTTGTAGACTGCAGACACTAGCTAACAGGAGAAAGAGAGGTGATATGATTGAGACTTACAAACTTCTGAAAGGGTCATACAGGATTTTGGTTGATAGAATTTTTCATTTTATGGATGATAGGGAAAGGATAAGAGGTCATCCTTGGAAGCTGAGAATGAATGCTGCTAAGAAGGAGTTACAGCTAGATTTTTCTATCACAGGGTGGTGCACAATTGAAATGGATCACCATTGGATGTTGCATGTGCAAGCAGTGTAATGAATTCAAGAAGTATGATAGCTGATGCATGTAGTATGTTGCCTTCCTCGATGAGACCCTAACTCCCTGGAGGTTTATCTTAATAATAATAATATTGCAATTATTTAAATTAAGGGGATATTAAATCCCACATTGCTTAAAAACCGAATAAGAAACTCAAAGATTGGAATCAGAGAGTTTCATGCCGAATATAGTATAAAAAAAATTATAAAAGTATCGGCGAATACTAGCGTGAGCTAATGCAAGTAGTCCTAGAATGTAGTACAAACACGGGCAACTCGTTGCAAAGCTGGGTAAATTTCTGATCGCTATTCTTGGTATTTTCCATAATGTAAAAACACATTTCCTAGGAAATATATGCTGTTATTACATTATGGTGGGAGGTCACTACCCAGACCGGTTTCAGCCTTTTTTGAGGCTTCATCAGTGAGTAGCGGAGTGTTGGCTCTTTATATTTAAGTAACTTAATGGGTGCACCTTTTGGACAACTCGTATAGCAGAGTATATAAGTTCTTTTCGCCATACCTTTTGGTATTAATTTAGTCTGTTACTCACTGATGAAGCCTAAAAAAAGGCTGAAACTGGTCTGGGTAGTGACCTCCCACCATAATGTAATAACAGCATACATTTCCTAGGAAATGTGTTTTTACATTATGGAAATACCAAGAATAGTGATCAGAACTTTACCCACCTTTGCAATGAGTTGCCCGTGTTTGTACTACTAGGACTACTTGCATTAGCTCACGCTAGTATTCACTGATACTTTTATAGTTTTTTTTTATACTATATTCGGCATGAAACTCTCTGATTCCAATCTTTGAGTTTCTTATTCGGTTTTAAAACAATGTGGGATCTAATATCCCCTTAATTTAAATAATATTTATATCGCCGAAATGAAGCCTGTTGGCTCTTTATATTTAAGTAATAATATTGCAAAGTTGGGGAAACTGCACACTTGGATGTTGAAAACTACAGGGATAGGTTTGTTCTTATTTTTCTTTATAAAGCTTTAAATAAAGCCACATCTGGAATACTGCATGCAGATGTGATCACCTGGTTTCCTTAGGAATGAGAAAGTGGGAAAATTGTATCTAGAGGTAAGTGACAAGCTATAGAATGCCACCTATGAAAATAGGCCAAAGGTCTGTGCATTCAAAGTAGAGAATCACTGTCAACTCCTTTCTGAATGCAAGCCGGCCTTCTTGGCCGAGCAGTTAGTATCTGCGCTCCAACCAAAAGGCTGCAGGTTCGAATCCTGCTGTGAGCATGGATGTTTGTGATTGTCTGTGTAAATACTAGTGGTGGTAGATGGTGTTGGTGTAGTTGCAGTTTGTTGTAGTTGGTGGATTGAGTGGTGGAGACAGAGCTGTAGAGTAGGTGTCCTCCCTCGATGAGTTCTTGGACTACCTGGAGGTGTCACGTAATAATAATAATAATATTATTACAAAGGCTAGTTGACAATCAAAATACAGGGTTACCGATAAGTCAGAAAGGGGGTTTAAAATGTGAATTTTTTTTTGATTATTAATTTTTTCATATTTTTATTCAGTTATTCTGAGGAACATTTGGAAAATTAATCACAGAAAAGTTCACAACCTAACAAAAATCAAAAATCATGCAATTTTATTTTGAAATGGAACTCCTAAAGTACATTTGTAATGAGCAAATAATTTCATGAGATCTGCAATTAATTGGCCATCATGTTTTCCAGATCTGCCGATTTCTTCCTGTGGGGTTACCTGAAGGTAACGAGGTGGTAGGAGGTGCTATCAAAAAGAAATGACTAGACTAATAAAATCTTTACAACTTACGTAATTTAAATTGTGTATTAGTCACCATAGCGCAATTGGAAGAATAGCGGAACATTGCACCCTTCGATTGGGAAAAGACGATGTTCGATTCTCATCGTGACGAGGGGATTCTTATATGAGCTTTTTCATTTGAAGGTGAGTTAGCCGATCGCATATAATGGTAGCAGAGGTTTTTCTCCCAGAAACTCGGGTTTTTCATCCTGCACACAGACAAATCGGCCTTCAGAACAAACGCAATTTACAGGCAAAAAAAAATACTGTTATTGTTGATGAGGATGGGCGATAGATGGTGTTGATGGTAGTGTCATAGTTGGAGAATTAAGTAATAGTGGAGACAATGAGATGTATTTAGCGAAGTAGAGTATTGTGTCCTCCCATGATAAGTCATTGGACTCCCTGGAAGTGACACATAATAATAATAATAATAATAAAAATTTGAACTCACCCCCCCCCCTCCCCTCAAAGTAGTCCTCTTCTGAGTTCATGCAGTGATCCCACTGCTTTCGCCATACTCCAAAAGCTTTCTGGAAGTCTTTTGCTGAAGTGCATCAAGCACTGCTTGCGATTCATCTTGAATCTCCTTAAGGGTGTTGAACTCCCACCCCTTAATCTTCAATTTCATTTTTGGAAATAATAAGAAGTCACAAGGGGCTAAATCTGGTGAGTAAGGAGGATGTGGGATGGTCGCCATGCTGCTGGCCACCAAAAACTCTCACATTGTTAAGGCACTGTGGGAGGGAGCATTGTCATGGTGAAGGAGCCAGTTGCGGCTTCTCCACAGTTCTGTTGTTTTGTGACAAACGTCTTCTCTCTACCACCTTAAAAGATTGCAGTAAAATTTTGCATCGATCTAACTAGGTAGGACAAATTCTCAGTAAACAATCCCCTTAATATCGAAAAAAGATGAATTACATGCTCTTTGTCGCACTCCTGACTTGCCTTGCCTTGCCTTCTTCAGTCTTGGGTTATATGAACTCTTCCACTGTGATGATTACTGTCCTGTCTCCAAATCATAACCATAAACTCAAGTCTCATCATCAGTGGCCTTTTGACAAGGATCTTGACAGACATTCACACTGTGCTCTTGGTAAGAAGTCAAGAGATAGGGAATGAATTTGGCAGTGACCCAATGCATGTTCAAATCTCTCATGATGATTGCTTAAGCTGCTCCATATGAAATCCCAATTTTGTCAGCATCTTCCTGGATGGTGATGTGTTGATTTGCATGGATGATCTGTCGAATTTTTTTGACATTTTCATGGGTTGTGCTGGTCGTCCTGGCTTCTCTTCATCCTCCAAGGTGGTTCTGCTTAAAATGTGAGTACCACTCAGAATACTGAGTTCAGCTCATAGCTTTGTTTTCATATGCCTTACGAAGTAATTCAAGGGTCCCTGTGGCAGATTTCCCCAGTTGTATGCAAAATGTTACATTTACCCTTTATTCTAATTTTGCATTCATGGCGAAATCGCAGAATGGCACAAACATGTGATAACACACACTACATGAGTTCCGGTGCACACAGCTAGACTCAACACTGTCTATGCCACTGACACCTGGCAGTGTGGGACTTTAACTCAATCTGTCACCGAGTATCTGGCTCAGTCCGGTTTCTTTTTTGACAGCACCTCGTATATGTGAACAAGGCCCAGACAGGCCAACAGCTGAAGGAGAACATTCATGCAGAAATTGGGGTGCTGCAGACAGAAACATTAACAGCTGTCATGGAACATGCCATAAAAAGAAAGGGTCTGTCTTTGTGAAGCTGAAAATGGAAGGCATTTACATGATGTGGTTTTTCAAAACTAATGAAAATAATCTGTAGTTTCTGTATTTCATTTAACCAAAAAAAGTATAATTAATAAATAAAAAAGTTATGGAATATTTAAACACCCTTGTGACTTATGGGCCACCCTGTAGAGGAGACATGATAAAAACAAAATATTAAAGAGGTTGTCTAACATTGACATCAAAGAACGTTTTTTTCACTACATGGCAGGAAAAGAGAAAGACAGAGAATGAGGAGTCACCACCTGGAAATTGTGTAAGAGTGTGGTTAGCAAGAGTGGTATATTTTCTGCTTGGAGAGTGGTGAAAGGTTGGAAGGGGTCTCTAGAGAAGTTGTAAATACTGTATTTGATAATAATTAGCACAGGCCTTCTGTGATTAGCCTATGACTTCATGGAGATGCCCAAGAACTTAATACCAATAATAAATATATTAGTGTGAAGTGAAGCTTTTTTTTTTTACTTTAGGCTATTTTACCAACTTTTGAAATATGACTCCTAAACTTCAACTCTCTGTCAACCATTATCCCAAGATCCTAATGATATACAATATGCAACCTTTTCAAGGCAAAGTGAAAACATTATCCTTCACCCACAGTGCCAATTTATTAAAATCATCCTGTAGGATATACAAATCACCTTTATCATCTATTTCCCTCCCAGTTTTACATCATCTGCAAACAAGTGAATATCCTCCTTAATTCTTTCCCTGTATCATTAGTATACAAATTAAAGAGTAGTAGCCCTAGTCCAGAACTCTGTTTTAGTTGAGATAATCCACTAGTCATCCCCATTCTCCTAGATTCCTCTCCACCATATACTACTCTTTGGTGTCTATCTGTCAGCCTCCATAACTTTTTCTTTTTTCTGCAACTTCTGCTTAACATTGCTGATCATTAATCTAAATCATACCTGGTTATCTTCCTGACTCTGGTATACATTTTGATATTACTTTTTTCAAACACCCATGACATAACCATCTTCCATACATTGTGAACACTTTCTCCTCTCCAAATTCATATGCTATGCGACTGTTCCAACTCACTTCTCAGTTTGTCATGATCACCTGCTTGGTAATTTCATGACTGTTCTTGCCACTTGTAGGCAATGTAGCTGTCTTGGTTACTGCTCTCTGTTGCTATAACCAGATCCAGCATTCTTGAATCTCAAGTTCCTTCCACTACATTTTGTCTCAAGTAATTATTTCTTAAGTTGCTCTATAAATTCCATTTCCTTTACTGCTTTGACTATCCCCCCCTTAGAGTGTATATCTCCATAGTTGAAGCCCTCCCATAATAATTACTCAACCTGTGCTCCTTGCATTAATTTTCCGATGCTTGCCATCCATATTTTCCCTTGAACCCCTTGGCCTGTGGCTGTCACAAACTATACATTTCATTTTGTTGGCCTCTATCTCATACAGCCTAATATTGCTATACTTTGCATCCCTTCCTCCTATTATACTCATATTCATTTTTTTTACTTTACCTTTTCACCCTCCAATATTCCTGTTCCCTCTTGTCTTTTTTGAAAATACTATACTGCTAAGCCCATGACTATGTCATCATTTGTCAACACCAACTCTCACTGATGCTTATAACATTTTGGCCAAGTTGGACTAACCCAATGCCAAGAACTCTTCCCCCTTTTTCTGAACTCTTCTTGTATTAGTATAAATAAACTGCAGTATCTGCCTTTGTCCCACCACTTCCCTCACACCTTGTATTCATTATCCCACTCAGTTTCAGAACCGAAGTATATACATTCAGTATGATATGATCATTCTCCCATTCACGTACATGTAGGATGCCTTCATCCCCACTCACGCATGCTTCATTTAAATACTCCATTTTCCCTGACTGCACTTTTGAATGTTCACTGATACTGAAGAATACTTTCAAGATACCTAACTCTGAATCATTCAAATCAAATCATCAGTGTTATATAAGACCTTTCACCCATCAGACTCACTCTATGCATATGCAACCTCCATGCCCAGCAATGATACTCTTTGGGTGGAAAAACTTGGATATGAATGCCACCTAGAACACAAAGAACCTTTATTGGGGTGTTTCAAAGATGACTTATCCAGTCTCATATAGGGATGGCAAGGTTTTTCCTAACCAGAAACTAAGATTTTTTTTTTCCATAACCAGGCAATCTGGCTAGGAAAATACATGTGATTTACAGACAAAAATTACATCAAAACCAATAACATTTTATTGGTTTCATAAGATGATGCTATACCTGCCCATATGGACCTCAAAGCTGTCATATCATCATATGCTAAAAAGGTACAGGCTGTGAATTGACTCGTTTGCAATCATGGCCCTTCTTCTCATCTCATCTCTACCATACTTTGGCAGCTGTCTCTTCTTATTATTTCCTTGTATCAGCAACTCTTTCATTTCTCACATATCAGACTTATCACCTATGAGATCATTTGAACCTACCAAATTAATCATCTGTTTCCCTTTCCCTCTCTCTCTCTTATCCTAGCAGCATTTTGAACATCCATAATCTTTGCACTAGGAAATACAATTCCATTACACTGATCTCAAGCCTTCTTATCATGATTTCTCCATACTTGTCCTCCCTCTTTGCTCTTTCATGGTCTGCTTTCTCTTCCTTTGCAGCTCTTCCTTCTTTTGCTTTTTCTGTCATATTGCTCACCTTGTGTGTGTGTGTGTGTGTGTGTGTGTGTGTGTGTGTGTGTGTGTGTGTGTGTGTGTGTGTGTGTGTGTGTGTGTGTGTGTGTGTGTGTGTGTGTGTGTGTGTGTGACAATTCTATATTACATTTTGTCCTGTGGATGACTTCATATGGACTTCATGCAGCAGACTTGAGAATTCCACTGGAGAACGAGGTCAGAGTCAGACATTAAGAAGTACCAGCAAAAAAAAAAAAAAATGTTTTCATTATTTTTATTATTATTTTTACTTTAAATTATGGGGAATCTAGGTGAGATACAATGTATAGTCTGTGGGTAATTTGCAGTTGGAGAATTTGTACTTAGCAATGTAATGTTTTAGTATACTTTGTAATAGTTCTTAGCGCTTAGTTCTTTGTGCAGTATTTGAATAATCGCAGCAGCCACAACTCAGTTTGCCAATCACTTATTACCAAGTCATCCCCCATACACACCCATTTAAGGACTACATTTTGCATAGTGTTATTTTAATGTTGATTTAATTATTTTTATACCTTTAATTTTTTTCTTATATTTACCTATATCAGATCTTACTAAATCTTCAATTATCCTACTGTCTGCGCCTTTTGTAAAATTACGTTATATATATGCCCTTACCTATCTACTTTACTTACTCATTTGTCTCTCTTAATTCCCTCTTAAGTCTCATTAATTCCTTACTCATACAAGTCTTATTATTTCTCTGTCTGCTGGCCACTATTAACGTATTGAATGATAGTGCACCGCACTGTTAACAAAGACACTGCCTCAGGCTAGAGCCAATCCCTTTGTTATAATTCTGGTATTGACACCCCGTTTCTAATTTGGAAAAATTTGTTTGTTAACGCTGCACCATCCAAAATTATTAGACTAAAGAAGCTTCATCGTCTGGGAGAAAACACTCAGAGTGGCACAATATTCAATATTCATATAATTACTATCCCAAATCTCACCAAAAACTTATGTGTCTTAATTTTACTGGAGTTTGTGGCTATCCCCAAAATTCTGATTCGCACAGGTTCTACTTTATGAGTGGTGCATTGAGAACATAGATCAGGCAAGTTGTTAGGTTGACAAGAAAGGATTTATTCATTAAAAATTACGGTACAATTACTGATAATTACTTAACTAAACTAATTCAATCATGCAGGTGTAACCTGGACATTCTTAATATTTCTCAACATGAAGCAATATCTAATACTAAACACATTATGAATTCCTTCTAATTACTTAACATTCATAGGTAATCATTTACCAAGTCTTGGTCACAGGAACTATCTGACTGTAACAAAATTATATATTCAATCACAACACTTTGCAAGTCCTCATACACAGAGCTATAACATTTCTATATGTGGATCAAATGCTAAAGTCCTATTACACTTCGAAAGTCCAATAACTTATCAGTTCCTATCTTCGTTACAATCTAATATTCCTGTATATGCAAAAGATTTAAAAAGTTCTCACATTACCGGGGCATTAGGATCACTCTGGCTTTCTCTTTCGATCATCTGTTATATTCTTACGGCTTGTTGTTTCTTCCTCCGGTTTACTACTTTCAGAAAAGACTGGCTAGCGAATACGTTCACGATTCACTTCCTTCGATGTAGGCGAAGCTGGTTTGCAGGGATCGGTCCACGTGGTTCCGCATATCATCTCGGTCTACTCTGATTATATTGCTGTGCCGAGGCATATGCTCACGCTGGATCTCTGTCTGACCGCATAGCTGCCTATGGACATCGTCCTTCTCGACCGCACTAGAACTTCCTTCTCCGGGAATGACAGGAACAAGATGGAAAAAGGCCCAAGTTGGCATGCCAAGCTCTATATATTCACTGCTGTGATATTCTCCCTGCTATGTCATTATTTTTACTTGGCACCTAATTCTTCTGCATTCCGTACCGTCGCTCCTCCTTGCATATCCACGGGAAACTCCCGCTCGCCTTTTAGACCTTGCGTACGTGACTGCCTCCGGACATGTTTTTAATCCGCATATCTCTTCTGTAACTTTGATCTAAACCTTGGTATACTAACATTTCTTCACCTATTTTAAACTTCAGTTGTATTCACAAAGACGCTTAATATTATATTACATAAGGACATTTTGTTATCATGGATTTTATCGTTATTTTTCAATCAATTTCACCTTTACCAATATACAAGTATTTCTCCAAGAGTTTTGATACTTGTTAAATCTGAATGAAATGTAGTACAATAAATTTCTCCTTCAGTCAATATTTAACAAAGGTTTCCCCTTCTAAATAAAAAATTTTTCTCGGGAAAATTTTTTCTTTTATGTCATTCCAGTACAGTTTCTGGACGAAGTAGTCAAGGAGACTTGACTACTTCGTCTGGGTCTTAAATTGTATCCAGTTTGAACAAAACCATCTGTTCTATTACTATTCATACATCCTTCCTTCTTCACAACATCTAAGGGTCGTTCATCACTCTGATCAGGGTCAGCATGACTTTTATATCTGTTATAACTTGAGATTTGTTCATCTAAGGCCGGATGACCTTCTCTTTCTTGAATACTATATTTCTTCTGCCTGTAGGCTGTATGCTTCACCCCATCAGTCTTCTGTCAGTGATTGTTTTTTTGTGATAGTTCCCCCTTTTCCCCACACTGTTTCTAACAAGTCTCCTAGACAGACCAATCAGTCTGACCTGCTCTTGTACAATCTCAGTCTGTCTGAGTGCACAGTTAATGTTTTTCTTCGGTTCGTCCTTTCTCTTATTTTAAAGTTTACTGGGGATAATTTCTCCAAAATTTCATATGGTCCTGCAGCACTCCTGCCCAGCTTCCCTCCCCTCTTATTGACAGAGTTTTTGTTCTAGGAGGACTAGATTTCCTGATTTCAGGTCCTTATACTTTCTCAGTCTATTGTCGTATGCTCTTGCTTGTTGAAAGCTATTGTTACTGGATTCAGCCACCATTTCATGTGCTACTCTATTTTCCATTATTACATTATTTAAATATTCACCAATGTCAGGAAATCCAGTAATGACTCGTGAGCTTCTAAAATTGTTGGGAAATAAGGGTTGAAATCCATAAAGTATAACCGCGTGGGCTTCCTTAATTGCAGTGTGAAGAACAGTTCTACAAGCAAATAGAGTGTGGGATAGATAAGCATCCCAGTTTGATATCTGACTGTTTGTCAGTTTGGAGAGGGTGTGCTTCAAAGTCCTATTTAACCTTTCTCACATTACGTTTCCTTGGAGATGATAGGGAGTGGTGAACAACTTTCTTATCTTCAGCAATTTACATAGTTGTAGCATGATCTCAGCTGTAAAGTTTGAGTCTTGGTTCGAGAGGAGAGTTTGGGGCATTTCATATCTGGAAATGATCAGCTTAAATAGTTTGTCTGCCACGCCCTTTGCTATTTGATCTTTCATCGCTGTGGCCTCTGGGAATCTAGAGAACATATCTATTATCACCAATATATATTTGTTTCCCTTCGAGGTGGTGGGAAGTGGGCCTATAATGGCCACGGCCTGAAAGGGGCGTGTGGAGATTGGAAATGGTTGGAGAGGGGCCTTTCCTCTAATGCTAGACTTCTGATGACATAAATGGCAGGAGGATACATAAGACTCAACATCCTCTCTCATGCCCTTCCACATGTACCTATCCTTTACTCTTTTCCACATTCTATTGAACCCCTGATGACCTGCTAAAGCCGAGTCATGAAACGTGTGAAGCACCCAAGGGATCATGACTTTCGGAACCAGGATCTTATCTTTCAATCTCTCTGTGACGTCTTGTTTTGACAACTGAAGACCATCTTTGTCTACATGCAAAGTATTAAGAAACGAATGCTCCTCTGAGAGTTTCTCAACCTTTAATACCTTTTGATATACCCCCCCCCCACACACACACACATACCGGGTCCAATCTCTATGCCTCTACTATGAGGGATTTTCCCAGACTTGAAGATGGGGGATTTTATTTTTGTTCTCTTCTACCTCTTCGGTGTTGTGTATGGAATTGACAATCTCTTCTTCCGGAATGGCACTCTCCTCTGGTTATGGGGGGGGGGGGGGTATGGAGTTAAATGGTTTTAATTTGTTAGTGATTTCCACAGGCCAAGAAGTGACCTTCTTAAGGAGCCTGTGGAGTTTTCTAATTTGCAAGTTGGTGGGATTGTACTGGATAGGAAGGTAAGTAGCCCAATCTAACAATAAAGCTTTCAGCTTACCTGTGTAATCCTTTTGGTTTACCTTCCAAACGGCCAGGACGTCTATAGACATCCAACTAAATCTGGATATGATTCAGCCCACCTGTTTAAAGAACCAGGATAAGAAGTGCAATTTGACTATCCTGTCCATTAGAAGGTGTGATAAACCCTCACGCTGGAGAGAATGGTTAATCGGATTATCTCACGTTCGTAGCTACCTCTCAGTTGCCTATAACAAAAAAAGCACATCCTTGTTCTATGCTGGTCAACTGGATTTTAGTTATATAGGATAGACTAAAAATAGAGAAATTATTTATATTTTTGTTTTCTCTTTTTATTGTACAATACAATTTTAATTTCTGGACAAAATGAAGGTCTTGCATAATTTCTTCACTTAAATATTGCCTTACCTTGGAGAACCAATTTCATTTTTGATTTTTTTGCGCTAATTTTTTTCTAATTGCTTTCTAGACAAAACATTATTCTTTGTTCTCGAAGAAATTAATTCACGATAATTATTTGAAATATTCTTTTAAAAAAAGAAAAGAAAACCGGCTGCTGACGTTCCAGATTATATTATTTTTATTTTTGTACAAAACCATCGAAATCGAATAATACTTCACAGATTTCCTTTAGGACATGCTGGAGCAACTTTGCTTTATAGAGAATAACATGAAATTCTTTAATCATATCACTAAATTTTTTCTTTATATTATATAGTAATCTACTGTTCTTTGTACTTTCACTTTCTTGGTTTCCCTGTATAATTGGTCATTACAAAATGAAATTAACAGTTATAGATATTTACTGCATAATTCAGATATTTTATTCTCCAATTTTTAAAGTAAGCGATACATTTGCTTATTTTTATCATTCAAAATATGTATATCAAATGCATCAAATGTGTGAAATTTCATTTCTTTTCACAATACAAATGAACTTTATTTCAACTTTGATAGCATCCCCCCCCCTCCCGTTGCAACATTACCAGACACCCGAAAGCTGTTATGAAACATAGGTACAGTTTTTATTTCATTCATGATTTTTCCATAATAATTGTTCCACGTAACGTTTAATTTTTTCGACACAGAAACTAAGTTTTGATTATTATAAATTTGCAAATTATAAATAAAAAAATATACGTATTATTTCCCTATTATTATAAATCAGAAGTTATTTGACGTTGGCTAATAGGGGAAATTAATATTTAAAAACACTGTCATCCTACAAATGCAATATCAGAATATGCTTCGAATGTCTGCTAATCAATCAGAAAGATGGAAAAACAGAACAAGGAATTTCTGCCTGTAAAATATTCAGTTATTGCACAAGGTACTTTAGTGTGCTGCCTTCTGGGCATGTTCATTTGATCTAGTTCCCAGTGGTGTGTGTGTGGGGGGGGGGGGGGGGAGTTGGTAATCTCCATCGTTAGTCTACAACTTGTTACTGGGAAGAAAGGAATATTAGAATGCATACCCAGTATACATTTCATTTGTGAGATGGCAAGCAAGAGCAGCAACAGCAGTAATTTTTTTCAAGATAATTATCAAATAATTTAGAATTTTTTGATAATAAAAGTGAAACTGATCACTATAAATAAAGAAATCATTTTTGGCATAAATACTTCATCAGCCTGTAAAAGAAATGTCAGTTTTACTGTGTTAGGATATTTGAACAATAGAAAACGAAACAAGACATTCTTGCTTGAGGCAATTTAGTGCAACTTCTAGGAAACTTTCTGTCTTGTGTTTCTCAAAAGAGTAATCTAAGACTTTTAGCTTTTCCTCTAGATAAGAGGATTATTGTCCAGCATTTCTAAGACATATTTCAGAAATAGCAATCAGCAGAAATAGAAGTAGTAATATTTGTGCTTGACAATGAGTGCTTGACCTGGTAATAGTATCTGAGAATTTGACTGTAATGAATATGACCATGTTGCCACCTATTGGTGAGAGTGATCATAAGGTCTTGACCCGGGAGGTGGCTAAAGGTGTGAAATTTGTGATTAAGACAGGGTATATGTGGGAATTACCGTGCTGGCAAGTATGACAAGCTTAGGAGATTGCTTGGATCAGTGCCATGGCATGTACAACTGCAAGGGCTGGACGTCGATAGAGCATGGGAAGTGATCAAAGAGCATTTACAGGAGGTTATGGCTGATTGTATACCTAAGGTCCGAATAGTGAAACAAGGAGGGGTTAAATGGATGAATAACACCATTAAGCTTGAGCTGCAAAAAAAAGAAAACAACTATGGAGGGAATTTAAAGAAAGGGGTGACTTGCAGGCACACGAACGGTATAAAGTACAGGCCAGAAGGGTAACGAGTGTGGTAAAAACAGCAAAAGCCGATTATGAAAGGAAACTAGCTATGCAAGCAAAAGAGAATCCCAAACAGTTCTTTCAATATGCTGCAAGCAAGAAAAAACTGTACATGGCAAAATGATTTTAAGGAATGACGATGGTAAAGAGTTCACTGAACCAGTCGATATAGTGGAGTTACTGAGCACGCACTTTGCAAAAGTATATCATCCAGGTGGTGACGTTGAAAAAATGAAGGAACCATTAGTTTATATGGGAATTGTGATGAATGAAGTGGAGGTGAATAGTCTATTACAGAACCTTAATGTGAATACATCTGTGGGATTGGATGGTATACCGGCACGGGTCTTGCATGAAGCGGCTAATGAATTATCAGTGCCCTTGACCATGTTGTTTAATCTGAGTCTCAGGTCTGGCTTAGTCCCGAAGGCGTGGAAAGAGGGGAAAATAGTTTCACTGCATAAAGGAGGATCCAAGACTATGGTTGCAAATTACCGACCGATCAGCATATCAGGAGTCGTTGTCAAGGTCTTGGAGAAAGTAGTCAAGGAAAAAATACAGGAATGGATTGATGAAAATGAGATACTGTACAGAGGACAGCATGGCTTTGTGACGGGTAGATCATGCCTCAGTAACTTGCTTAAGTTTTATAACAAGGTGACGGCTGAACTGGATAAGGGAAATGGGTTTACAGTGATACTGCTGGACCTGGCAAAGGCGTTTGGCAGGATACCACATGGAACTCTAATCAGTAAACTACAACATATGGGAATGGATATAGGGTTGGTGAGATGGATAGCTGGGTGGTTGATGGAGAGATATCAAAGAGTAGTTTATTCAGGAGTAGATTCCAAAAAACGGCCTGTGACTAGTGGTGTGCCACAGGGTTCGGTTCTTGGACCACTGCTGTTTAATCTGTTCATTAACGATATAGGAAGGGTCTAAGTGAGACAGTTCATTTGTTCGCTGATGATGCAAAGTTGGGTAGGGCGATAGTGAATGCAGAAGATGTCAAAGTCTTGCAAGATGACTTAGATAGATTGGAGTTCTGGACTAAGGAGAATGGATGTCAATTTAATGTGACAAAATGTAAGGTTATGCATTTCGGAGTGAAAAGATTAGCAGCAGTATACCACATTGGTGGAACTGTACTCCAAGAGATTGATGAGGCCAGAGACTTGGGAGTGTTGGTGGATAGGGAGATGAAGTTTAGGGGGCACATTGCGAAAGTAGCTAAATCAGCTCATCAACTGACTTGGTTGTTGAAAAATACCTTGACGAGCAGAGAAAAACAAGTTATTGTACCTCTGTACCGAGCCCTGATAAGACCTCATCTCGACTACTGTGCCCAGATTTGGTCACCTCAGTTCCTTCTTGATGGGGAGGAGGTTGAGAGGATCCAGAGGCGAGTTACTAAGATGATAGCAGGTCTATGGAATGAACCATATGAGAACAGGTTGAAGATTTGTGGGTTGCAGAAACTAGTTGATAGGCTTCCGCCTATCAACTAGTTTCCGCAACCCACAAATATTCAACTAGTTTTCAGCAACCCACAAATGTGGGTTTCTGCAACCCACAAAAGGGGAGATATGATTGAGACATTCAAATTGCTAAAAGGATTCTATAGGATTAATTCAGATGATATTTTTGAGATCAGGACTGGTGGTGGGAGAACTAGGGGACACCCATGGAAGCTGGGCAAGAGCGTGGTATAGCAGGGGTGTTAGAGCTGGGTTCTTTACTTTTAGAGTGGTAATTGAGTGGAATAAGCTGCCAGAGTCTGTTGTGGGTGCTATGACAGTGAGCGAGTTCAAGGCAAGGTATGATAGATACTGTGAGAATGTTGAACAGCTGTGTGAACATGATGTTTAGGGCCTCCCTCGATGAGTCTAAGGACTCCTGGAGTAGCCCGTGGTAATAATAATAATAATAATAATAATAATAATAATTTAGATATAAAAAAAAAAAAAAGAAAAAGAAACAGAAATAACACAATTGAAATTTCTTTGTGTGAGTTTTACATGTTGAAAATACAGCATGGTATTTCTAAATCTTAGAATAATTTCAGCAGACCGCTGATTTCATATTCAAAGAAAGAGTACAGAATTAGAAGCTTCGATATACAATAATATTATTGCTTTATTTCTTTTGTCAAAACAGTAAACTGAAATAAGAGATTTTGAATACTGTCTGAAAGCTTTCAAAGCTATAGAAATTTAAAGTAGTTATGCAACTCAGTTCCAGGACAGGAGGGGGGGGGGGGGTTGCAGTAATAAAAAGAAGAAGGCGAAGAGTCTCTGATAAAATACCATTAGGTATAAATTTTTGATACTAAAAAAGATACAATATCGGAAACCAAGTAATGCAGTTTATAATCATTTGTTGTTCATAAAAAAAAAAAAAAAAAAAAAAAAAATCGTTCCTGAAATTGAAATGTGACAATCCATATAAAGGTATTTTGCAAAGAAAGAAAGCAAAATATCATATTTATTTCACTAAATGTTATTTAAAAATATAAATATTTGAGAAAATATTTTAATCGTAAACAAATATTTGCAAATTCGCGAAAAAGAATCTATACTGTCAGTAAAGTGGAGGAAATTGACTATTACTAAAGTATATATGTTACCGCCTAAAGTGCGAAAACTGTTAATGTGCACATTACCTAGCTAATCTGCAGATTAGCTAGGTAATGATTAACTGATTGGCTCCGTTAACGTGCGGAATCAAGAGTTTTCCGCATTTTACCTAGGTAATGTGCACATTAACGGCTTCCGTATCGTTAAAGTTCAAAAGTTTGTTTCTCTCATTTCCTTTCCCTACTCCTTCCCCCCTCTCCCTCCACTTTTAGTTTGGTTTTTTAATAAGTAAACATAATTTTATCATATGTTTTTTTCCTTAATTGTAATAATATTTTAAACCATTTGATTCCTTGTATTATATTAATTGATTGATGATTGATTCTATCAACTAATTTGTTGATTGTTTGATTGTATTAACTTGATTCTTTAGATATCGAAAAATAAATAAATAACATTATGTTAATTTAAGCGTACAGAAACAATGCTGTTGTTCCAGCAAAGATCTTATTTTCACTTTAACGAGTGCCTAGTAGGTAATGTGCAGATTATCTAGGTAATTTGCAGATTACCTAGGTAATTTGAGAAATGAAAACAATTTTCCGCACATTAACGGATCACTGTAGTTAATCTGCAGAATAACTGATTTCTGCACTTTAGCGGTAACATGCATTGCAAAGGCTGATCTATGGTCATTTCAGGATTGATTATTTATTTTGGCAGATGTGAAACTTATATTTTTGGAAAGAGACACAAGAAATAAATTGTTCAGAAAAAAAAAAAAAATGATCAAATATCCTAGTAGAGTGAAGAAAATTCGAAGTAACAGAGTACATATAAAGACAAGTGACACAAAAGTCGTTTGACCACAGTTAATCTGCTAATGGCTCTCTAATAGCCGTTAAGGATTAACAGCGGAGGAGGGTAAATACTTGATTAAAGATAGAATGCCGATGAAGTTTTGATCCATGAAAAATCAGGGGTAGTCTTGCTATTTCATCCACCTCGGCCGGTAGGAGGGTTAAGCAATACTGTGGTGTTCCCTTTATCAGCTTTAGTGATTATTATTTTCTACTCTCACTCTACTGGAATTAAAGAAAAATCCTCCTTATTCACAAATGTCCCCACTCAAAGAATCCTTAGAGCTAATCCAAGCTAAATTTCCTCCCGATATCACAGCCCTTTTTCAGTTCCGAATGAACTCAGGCTATTTTGTTTGGCAAGGAAAATTCTACAAACAAATAGAGGGGGACAGCCATGGGTTCTCCACTCTCCCCACCCTTGGCCAACTTTTTTATATGGAGCCTTTTGAAGAGAAAGCCTTAAACTCTGCCCCACATTTGGCTTCGCTATGTTGATGATGTGCTCGCTATTTGGCCACATGGCTCCGATGCACTCCTCTCCTTCCTAACACATATAAACAACCAACACCCCAGAATCAGTTTCACTCTGGAAGAAGAAAAAAACAACCACCTTCCTTTCTTAGACACACTAGTCACCCGCTAGCCTGATGGAACCTTGGTTTTCTCAGTCTATAGAAAACCCACCCATACAGGCAGATACATTCACCAACAATCCCACCACCCCTCCTCACAACAATATGGAGTCATTAAGACAGTACACAACAGGGCTAAACTTATCTGTTCAAATGACAATGCCCTAACCTCAGCCAATGGCTACCCCCCCCCCAAAAAAAAAATCCAAAAAATATTGAAACCAGTAAACCACAACCCCCCTCCCCCCCTCACAACAAGGCTTACTTTAAATCCAATCGCCATACCCTATATCCAAGGCACCTCGGAAAAAATTACAAAAATCCTAAAATCCTAAAAAAAATCTAAAATCCTAGTGACGTTGTAATTTCCTTAAATTACTTTGTAAAAAATGCATAACCAACGTCTAAGCCTTTCCATGAGAATGGGATGCAAAGTATACACTTGATGAAGAAGTTTTGGAGGAAGGGACCAGAGATGATTGACTAAGATGGTAACTGGTCTTTGAGATGTGGAATATGAAGACAGATTGTGGGAATGCAGTTTGCAAAGTCTTGTGAATAGGATGAATATATGATTGAGACATTTAATTTGGTAAAGGGTTTTTACCAGGTCAACGTGGAAAAAATTTTTCATAGAATGAGAGAAGGGATAGAACAAGAAAACATTCCTGGAAGGTGTAAGTAGGGCCATAAGGAGCAGGTTCTTTGCATGGAAGGTGGTTGGTGAGTGGAATGTATTGCCTGACATTGTGGTGAATATGGATACATTGAACGAGTTTAAAGCACAGTTTGATGGGTTTTGTGTGTAACAGTGTGTATCTCCCATTATGAATCTTTTGACTCATGAGTCTGGTATCAATAGTATTCGGGTTAGCATTCATTTGTGTTGCTGTTGTACTATTCTTATACATCCTGATGCAATTTGACAGCATTACTTTAATATTGCAATATATTAACTGATATAAAAGGGAAATATAATAAAAGTGCAAAAATCAGCAGTAATATATTATAAAATGTTAATTATTCTATGAAAAAACACAATAAAATAGATAAAAAAAATCATTTATTTTGCAGAAGAACTAAACAAACAAACCTTTCATAATATGGCATCAAACACTCTTAAACCTATATTATTAATGGCCAAATTAAGTAGCAACTTTACAAGTACTGAGTCCTGTGTCTCTAGTAGCAAGACTTATACGTTGGTTAGACATAACTGGTAATTAGTTTATGGAATTAACAACGCATATAAAATATATTAATTAAAGGTAACTTTAATGAATAACTTCTATATTTCGGCAACGTCACATTGCCATCTTCAGGAACATAAAGATATGGTATGTGCACTCAGGAACTAACACAAAGCAAATGAGGAAGAAAACAAGAAACTAATATTGTTCCTAAAGTCCTAATGGTGCCCTCTTGCGGGCTAATTTGGTAGTCTTGGCAGTTGGGCTGAAGTTCTCATAATGAAAGTCTCCCAAATTTGGGGCAGTTTCATGCACCCAAATTTGTTGAGGTTAGGAACGTTTCTTAGAGCTGCTGAAGATTCTTTGAATAATCTTTCGTATTTAAACTTGCTGCGATGAATTATTTTTGTTTTCTTCCAACGAATTTTATGGTGGGTATCTAAGGCATGGTCTGCCAGCCCAGAGCGGCTGTACTGGTGAAACCGGATGTAGTCTTGGTGTTCTGAAATCCTGATATTTGTTGTTCTGCCTGTTTGGCCAAAGTAGGACAATTTGCAGCTGCAAGGGACCTAGTATACACCAGGTAGGTCTAGGGGAAGTGGTTGGTCTTTGGTAGAGCGGATAAGGGATGCCAACTTTTTATATCGTCTGTAACAGGAAGTAAGGTCATATTTTTTGAGGATATTGGTTATTTTTTTCAGAGGTGCCCTGGATGTAGGGGATGGTGATAGACTTGGTGTAATCTTTATTGTGGAGGGGGGAGGGGGGGTTGTGGTTTACAGGTTTTAGTATTTTTTGGATTTTTTGGGGGTTATAGCCATTGGCTAAGAAAGTGTTGAGGATGTGGTTTAGTTCAATAGTCAGGGCCTTGTCATCTGAGCAGATTAATTTTGACCTGTTATATAGTGTTTTTTATCACCCCATATTGTTGTGAGGGGGGGGGGGGGGATTTGCTGGTGAATGTATCTGCCAGTGTGGGTGGGTTTTCTGTAAACAGAGAAAACCAAAGATCCATCAAGCTGGGCGGGTGATTAAAGTGTCTAGGAAGGGGAGGGTGTTGTTTTCCTCTTTTTCTAAGGTGAACTGGACTCTGGGGTGTTGGTTGTTTAAGTGTGCTAGGAAGGAGTGGAGTGTGTCTGGGCCATGTGGCCAAATAGCAAACACATCATCCACATAACGAAGCCAAATAGTGGGTTTTTTGTGGGGCGGAGTTTAAGGCTTTCTCTTCAAATGTCTCCATAAAGAAATTGGCCAAGGGTGGGGAAAGTGGTGAACCCATGGCTGTCCCCTCTATCTGTTTGTAGAACTTTCCTTGCCAAACGAAATATCCTGAGTTCATTGTGAACTGAAATAGGGCTGAGATATCGGGAGGAAACTTGGCTTGGATGAGCTCAAGGGTTTCTTTGAGTGGGACATTAGTGAATAGGGAGGAGACGTCAAAACTGACCATTATGTCAGTGTGTTGGAGTGTGAGGTTTTCTATACTGGCTTTAAAGTGGGCTGAGTTTTTTATGTGTGATGGTGTGTTGCCAGTGTAGTGTGTGAGCGTTTTGGCTAAATGTTTGGCTAATTTATATGTGGGGGAATCAATGCCATCCACTATGGGACGCAATGGCACATTTTGTTTATGTATTTTTGAGAGTCCATATAATCGGGGGGGGGGGGGGTCTAGAGTTATAAGGTTTAAGTTTGTTGGTGACTTCCACAGGCCAAGAAGTGACTTTCTTAAGGAGTCTGTGGATAGTTCTAATCTGAGAGTTGGTCGGATTATATTCAATGGGGAGGTAAATAGTACGGTCTAGTACTAAAGAATTTAGCTTACCTTTGTAATCTTTTTGATTGAGTACCACAGTGGCGCTTCCCTTATCAGCTTTGGTGATTACTATTTTTTTGTTGTTTTTCAATTCTTGTAGGCTGTATATTCGTTTTTGGATAAGTTGGATTTTGGAGGTTTGGCTTTAGTGAGAACACCGACTACATCCAGTCTCACGTTGTTGGCGATATGGTTAGGCAGGTTGCAAATTCCACGCTCTATTTGGATCATGATTTCTTCAGCAGGTATCCTTTTAGGAGCTAAGGCGAAATTGTGACCACATGAAAGTGCAGTGAGTGCTTCAGGCTTTAAACCTGCCGACAAGAGGTTGACTACAGTGTTGAGTGGTGGCTGAGGTATGGAAGTAGAAGTCTTTGTCAGGTTTTCGTATTTTTTCACGTGCCGACTACATATTTTTTCGAATTCCTTTCTTGCCAATGCGCATGAGATGTCATGAAGTATAGACCATAGATCAAGGCCGAGTGTATTTGAAAGCTCTTCCTCTAGCGCCTGTAGGGTTTTGTTTTCATCGGCAAGGAGAACGCACGTCGTGGTAATTTGTTCTCTTAACAGGTCGAAGCTAGTGCGGTTATAAATGCTTAGAGCTTTCTCGGAAGTAAAACGGTGCTTCAATTTGACACAATTAGGGATCACTTTGTTATCCCGGCAGCGTTTTAGGATCGTCAGACGATTTATTTGCCTAGATATCTTCAACCTCAATTTGCCGTATTGACGGGCCTTTCGTGCGATTGCATCTCCGTGGATGATCATGATTCTAGTAGCAAGACTTATACGTTGGTTAGACATAACTGGTAATTAGTTTACGGAATTAACAACGCATATAAAGTATATTAATTAAAGGTAACTTTAATGAATAACTTCTATATTTCGGCAACGTCACATTGCCATCTTCAGGAACATAAAGATATGGTATGTGCACTCAGGAACTAACACAAAGCAAATGAGAAAGAAAGCAAGAAACTAATATTGTTCCTAAAGTCTTAATGGTGCCCTCTTGCAGGCTAATTTGGTAGTCTTGGCAGTTGGGCTGAAGTTCTCATAATGAAAGTCTCCCAAATTTGGGGCAGTTTCATTCACCACTTTCCCCACCCTTGGCCAATTTCTTTATGGAGACATTTGAAGAGAAAGCCTTAAACTCCGCCCCACAAAAACCCACTATTTGGCTTCGTTATGTGGATGATGTGTTTGCTATTTGGCCACATGGCTCAGACACACTCCACTCCTTCCTAGCACACTTTAACAACCAACACCCCAGAGTCCAGTTCACCTTAGAAAAAGAGGAAAACAACACCCTCCCTTTCCTAGACACTTTAATCACCCGCCAGCTTGATGGATCTTTGGTTTTCTCTGTTTACAGAAAATCCACCCACACTGGCAGATACATTCACCAGCAATCCCCTCCCCTCACAACAATATGGGGTGATAAAAACACTATATAACAGAGCAAAATTAATCTGCTCAGATGACCAGGTCCTGACTATTGAACTAAACCACATCCTCAACACTTTCTTAGCCAATGGCTATAACCCCCAAAAAATCCAAAAAATACTAAAACCTGTAAACCACAACCCCCCCTCCCCCCTCCACAATAAAGATTACACCAAGTCTATCACCATCCCCTACATCCAGGGCACCTCTGAAAAAATAACCAATATCCTCAAAAAATATGACCTTACTTCCTGTTACAGACGATATAAAAAGTTGGCATCCCTTATCCGCTCTACCAAAGACCAACCACTTCCCCTAGACCTACCTGGTGTATACTAGGTCCCTTGCAGCTGCAAATTGTCCTACTTTGGCCAAACAGGCAGAACAACAAATATCAGATTTCAGAACACCAAGACTACATCCGGTTTCACCAGTACAGCCGCTCTGGGCTGGCAGACCATGCCTTAGATACCCACCATAAAATTCGTTGGAAGAAAACAAAAATAATTCATCGCAGCAAGTTTAAATACGAAAGATTATTCAAAGAATCTTCAGCAGCTCTAAGAAACGTTCCTAACCTCAACAAATTTGGGTGCATGAAACTGCCCCAAATTTGGGAGACTTTCATTATGAGAACTTCAGCCCAACTGCCAAGACTACCAAATTAGCCCGCAAGAGGGCACCATTAGGACTTTAGGAACAATATTAGTTTCTTGCTTTCTTCCTCATTTGCTTTGTGTTAGTTCCTGAGTGCACATACCATATCTTTATGTTCCTGAAGATGGCAATGTGACGTTGCCGAAATATAGAAGTTATTCATTAAAGTTACCTTTAATTAATATACTTTATATGCGTTGTTAATTCCGTAAACTAATTACCAGTTGAGTCCTGTGTCATATGACTGACCACCTGCCTTCTCTCAGATTCCACTCCACCATATACTACATCTTTGATGCCAGTCCATCAGCCACCCTCTTACCATATCTTCAGCTTCAAGTCCAGCAACATTTGCCTCAGTTTCCTATACAAAGTCTAGCAATATTATAGTGTAGCATTTCCTTTATTCAATGAAACTCTCTAAATTACTTAAGCAAGATTGAACCTTCATAAAGCCATGCCCCCCCCCCCCCCCTTTCCCCTACAGAGTATCATGTTCCTATCACTACTTTTTGGAATTCTTCCCTTAACCAACTTTTCCAATACCTTCACCACCATCACTCTTGAGATACTATAATTTTCTACCTCTATCTAGGACCCTTCTTTGTGTAATAGAACTATTTTGTTTCCTATTTACTCCCTTGGAATCCTGCCAGAACTCAGACAAACATCCTAGTCAAAGGTAATAATGCCAATCCTGATATCCCCATACAAACCCATGGCTGTATGCACATTGAGATTTTGTGCATACTTATCCTAAGGGATAGTACAAAATTGATTGTACTATCCTAAGAGATAGTACAAAATCAGTGTCAACCTTTTATGTGATAGAGACTTATTCCATCAGTTCCTAACACATCAAACACTGGCTTGTGTGTCCAAAGTTAAATTTATCATACCCTAATAATTTTTCCTTTGGTGAGGAAGGTGATCCTTCTTGTAACCCTTTTTTCAAACAATACACTATTGGATAACAGAATTCAACACTGCACAACTATATGCCATCAAACTAAAGGTGCATTATTTATACAGACTCCCTTAATTCACAACAGACATTACAATCTCTCACCCTCACCTGGGGAAATAACGTTATAAGAGGCGAATCAGAGTAGCAGTGAGAGAGAGTTATGGGAATGATAGAAGAGGAGAGAATAGGAACAGTAGAAGAGAGAGTTATGGGAATGACAGAAGAGGAGAGAATAGGAAAAGTAGGAGAGAGTTATGAGAACAGCACAACAGGAGAGAACAGGAACAGTAGAACAGAGGGAATGAGAGAGGGTTATGGATATGATAGAAGACGAGAGAATGGAAACAGTAGGAGAGAGAGGGAATCACAAGAATGTGAGGGAGCACTGGAATCAGCGATAAAGTGATGTCAGGAAGGCAGGTAAGTAGGGGAACACAGAAATTGTTAGAGTGGAGAGAGAGAGAGAGAGTGAGGGAAGCATGTGAACAATCAAGGAACAGGGTGGTAAGAGGTGTAATATATGGGGACTGAATGATCCGTGGTGTGCAAGATAGGATGCGTGAGGGGTGTTTGCTTGGAGAAACAATAGAAGGTGTGGCTATGGCAATTAGGAGGAGTGAAAGGGTGGATGAGATGATTGTGATGGTAGGAACAAATGACCTGAGAGACAATGTAAATTGGGCAGTAAGAGATATGAGATTCTTGCTTGAGGTTATACAAAAGAAGACACAGAGAGGAAAGATAGTGTGTGTGTGTGTTGCCTAGGTATGATAGTGATGAGCCAAGCAGAAGAGCGGTGATATTGAATTGCATGATAGTGAGAATGTGTCGGAAGAGAAGATTGGGAATGCTTGGAGAGTGTTTGAGGACAGAAAGGAATTGTATGTGAGAGACCACTTGCATTTAAATGAGGAAGGACATAGGCATCTGGAGAGATGGCTGTTCTGAACAAGTCAGTATGTCAATGCAGGGAAACTAGATTGCCTAGGGTGGAAGGTAGCAAGGATGGCCTCTCGTGGAAATGGGAACTTCCAAGAAAGGTGACGACATCAGGTAACGCTGAGCAGAGTGGAGTCTAGAGGGGGATAATGCTGGGTATAGAAACAATGGTATTTTTATGCTTTATACCAATGCCAGGAGCATTTGGAATAAGGAAGAGGGATTGGTGTCACTGATAGCATCAGCCTGGCCCAAGATTTTTGGGATCACTGAGATGTGGTTGACAGAAGGGGATATAATAAGAGGAATAGAAATAGCTGGGTACAGCATTTTTCAGCAGGATAGGAAAGTGTGGTGGCATACTGCTTATGATAAGTGACGACTTGTGTCCTATAAGAGTGGAGGCTTTGGA
The DNA here is from genome assembly GCF_054136105.1 of Typopeltis vanoorti. Lineage (NCBI taxonomy): Eukaryota > Metazoa > Arthropoda > Arachnida > Uropygi > Thelyphonidae > Typopeltis > Typopeltis vanoorti. Next base: position 97,922,325 of record NC_143569.1, read on the forward strand.
AGGCAGTGACACTAATGATTTTGAAAGCATATAATGTGAGGTAGAGGTGTTCAAGACAGAATATTTTCTGGGGTTTTCCTACAACACCCCACTAAGGTTGTTGATGGAAACATCTCCTGGTCCCCACCCTCTAATTGGGACCAGGAGATGTTTAGACAGTTGAGCTTGGCAAGTGCAAGAAGAATGATTCTTATGGAAGATTTTAACTACAGCAGTCTAAATTGGGGAGAGGAAAATGCATGTAGCAATAAGGGAATGGAATTTCTAGAATTCTTGGGGGATACATGTCTTAGGCAACATGTAATAGAGGGAACAAGACGTTCAAGAGTTTTAGATATGGTCATAGCATCAGAAAGTTGATAATAACTGAGATGACATCTCTCCCACCAGTTGGAGAGAGTGACTATATGGTTTTGACTTGGAAAATGAATAGACATGCAGGAGTATCAAGGAAATGGGAACTTATGTGGAATTATAATGCAGGTGATTATAATAGTCTTAGATGTCAACTTCAGGAAGTTTCATGGAGGGAGGAATTGGAAGGTTGGGATATCGTTAGTGCGTGGGAAATTGTGAAAGAATATTTGTTAGCAGCAATGGTAAGTTGTATACCACGAGTGAAGAAGACACAATTTGGAGTAAAGTGGATGACAAACAATATTAAACAGGAATTGCATGTGAAAAAGAGGCTATGGAAGAGATATAAGGAGACAGTTGAAGAGCAGATGCATGAAGAATATCAGACACAGGCCAGGAGAGTGACTAGTATGGTAAGGAAGGCGAAACTGGAATACGAGAAGAGATTGGCCCTAAGATCCAAAGAAAATCATAGGGCATTTTTTAGCTATGTGGCCATTAGGATGAGAAATAATTGTGGAAGAATGACATCGTGGGATAAAAATGGGAATAGAGTGACTGATGCAGAGGACATAGCGGAATTATTCAGTGAACACTTTATTGGAGTATTTCATCCTGGAGGAGTAAATTTTAATACTACAGGGATAGGGCAGGTTCGAGGTTTAGAGGTGCAGGAGGAGAGTGTGTTCCAAATACTGAGTACTCTTGATGTCAGTAAAGCTGTGGGACTGGATGGTATTTCACCAAGAACTTTGAGAGAATGTGCTAAGGAACTCACAGTTCCTTTGACCTGGCTTTTCAATGAAAGTCTGCCTACGGGAAATGTACTCAAGAAATGGAAGGAAGATAAGATAGTGTCATTGCATAAGGGTGGTAGAAGACTGGAAGTGTCTATTTATAAGACCTGTTATGTGTGTCATCAGCAGTTGTCAAGATCTTGGAGAAATTTGTGAGGGACCGTATAGAGCATTGGGAAGATGAATGTAATTTTATCTGTGAGAGTCAACTTGGATTTTTCAAGGGGCACTCTTGTTTTAGTAATATGCTAGCCTTTTATAATAAAGTTACAAGAACAGTAGATGAGGGAAGGGCATGTACTGCCATTTTCTTCGATTTAGTGAAGGCATTTGACAGGATGCCACATGATAAGCTGATATTTAAGTTGCAACACATGGCTTTGGATGTCAGGTTTGTCAACTGTATTCAGGATTGGCTGTCTGATAGGTATCAGAGAGTTGTGTATGGTGGGGCAGTTTCAAGGAGGCAGAGATTTGCAAGTGGGGTCCCACAGGGTGCAGTACTGGGACCTATATTGTGTAACCTTTATATCAATAACACTGTCAGTGGATGACTTCAGGGGGATATTCAAAGCTGGGAAGGGTTATTAGTAATAGTGCAGATGTGGTAGCCCTGCAAGAGGATTTGAATAAGCTAGATATATGGGCAAATGAATGGGGTTTTCGGTTTAATGCAGCAAAATGTAAGGTCTTGAGGTTTGGGACACATCGATGGGATGCTGCTTACTCTGTTGGAGGAGCTATACTGGGGGAAGTAGGGGAGACAAGAGATCTGGGGTTGATGATTGATTGATAGAAACCTGAAATTCATGGGACATACTCAGTATTCCAGCAATCCTCTGTGTTACCTTCACCACCTTGTGAAAGTAACACACAGGATTGCTGGAATACTGAGAAGGACACTGACCTGCAGAGATAAAAGAGTTATCATTCCATTGTATAAGACCCTGATCAGACCGCACTTACACTATTGTTCTCAAATTTGGTTCCCTAGATTTGAAGCTGATAAATTAACTGTGGAAAGAGTACAGGGGCAGATAACAAAGATGGTTTCAGGATTGTACAATGTTAGTTATGAGGATCAGCTAAGGGAATGTGGACTGCAGAGTTTGGTGGATAGAAGAAGGAGGTGATATGATCGAGGCTTTTAAACTGGTGAGAGATGGTTACTGGGTTGACAGTGGGGAGTTCTTTCACTTGGTTGAACAGCGGGAAGGAGTGATGACAGGGGGCCATCCCTGGAAGTTACGAAAGGAAACCGTGATCAAGAGGGTGAGGAGTGAACCATGGAATGAATTGCCTGATAGAGTGGTGAGAGCGAGAACGGTCAATGAGTTTAAGGAGTGTATGATATACTCTGTGTTTACTAGGAGACCTCCCACGATGAGTCTTTTGACTCCATGGAGGCCTGAATAATAATAATAATAAATCTATAGTGTGTTATTCATATACTTCCATTGTTCTCTTAGATGCAGGGGGTGTTACATCAAATAAACAAATTGCATTTGGATATTTGTCTATATTAGATCATAAGTGAACTGGGTTCAAGAGAATGAGAAGACTGCACAGCTAGGTCTGTTCATCCTGTAAGAAATTGCTGTTTGCTGTCCCTGTTAATTACAGGCAGATTATAACTGAAAATCTAATATCCCAGAGGCAATCATGTATTTGAGAAAAACTACCAGCAGTCTATACCAGATTAATCCTGAAATGAAAGTATGGCAATCTGTTCTGCCCATGGATAGTAGAGAAATTATTCTCGTTCCTCACAGGTCATAGTCATCTTAAAACCTACCTGTTGATAGGTGATGACATGGTATGAGTACTGCAGATCAATTTTAACTTTTCATATTATAATAGTCTTTCCTCATTTCATTAATGAATAGCATAATAGAGGTAGTCACTATTTTACTGCTTATAACAGTCTGTCTCAGCCTTTATATGCCCAAGCAGATGTTATCAGACACTTTTAATATCATTATGGGTGGGCCTTTTTCTTCTGTTTTTTACCTTTTACAGAAAATTAATGTATATACTCGTATTTAAGTATATCTCATTTTTAAACTAGGATTTAATATAAGTTTAATAGAAGTTAGGGATACAAAGAAAATGTTATGGAGAATTTACAAGGAAAAAGCCGATCAGTACACCAATGAGCAGTACAAGGTACAAGATAGGAAGGTTACCAGAATAGTAAGAAAAGCTAAATCAGATTATGAGAAGACCTTAGCCAAGGAGATCAAGTGTAATCCCAAAGAGTTCTTCCGCTATGTGGCAAATAAAAGGAAGAATGACTTCGGAAGGATAACTTTAGTGGGTGCTGATGGTATTGAGATGACAAATTCAGATGTAATAGCAGAGTTACTGAGTGATCACTTTTCAAAAATCTATCACCCAAGTGAGGATATCTCTGTACCTATAGCAAAAACTAATGTGAGAATTGAAGTTAAGAAATCAGAAGTACTTAGTATATTGCAAAATTTAAATGCAAACACTGCTGTAGGTTTCGATGGAATATCAGCTTGAATGTTGCATGAATGTGCAAAGGAATTGTTAATGCCTCTTACTTGGTTTTTAACTTAAATTTGAAGTCTGGTATGGTATGGATCACTCAGTCCCTAGGGAATGAAAGGAAAGCAAAGTAGTTCCTTTGCATAAAGTTGGCTATAAAACTGCGGTAGTTAATTACAGGCCAATCACCATCTCGGGAGTGGTGGTAAAAGTATTGGAAAAGTTGGTTAAAGACAAAATTCAAGAATGGGTGGATCAGGATATGATACTCTATAGGGGCCAACATGGTTTTGTTAAAGGTCAATCCTGCCTTAGCAATTTATTAACTTTTTATAATAGAACAACATCCGAGTTGGACAAAGGAAATGGCTATACAGTGGTACTTCAGGATTTTTGTTAAAGCTTTTGACAGGATACCCCATGGAATACAGTTGCGCAAATTGGAGCAGATGGGGATGTATACTAATCTGGTATTATGGATAGGAGAATGGCTCAGGGAGATATACCAGAAGTGATGTATGGAGGGGCAGAGTCAGGATGAGGCAGGTGACCAGTGGTGTACCTCAGGACTCTGTGCTTGGGCCATTGTTGTTTAATTTGTATATAAATGATATAGGAAATGGCTTAAAGGGAGATATTTAGTTGTTTGCTGATGATGCAAAGTTGGGCAATGCAATAAAAAATCAAGGTGACATTGAAAGTTTGCAGGATGATTTAAATAAGCTTGCAAAATGGGCAAAATGTAATGGATGTCAGTTCAATGTGCAAAAGTGTAAAGTTATGCATTTTGGGATCAAAAGATTACCAGCTGTGTACCACATTGATGGAATGGCACTCCAAGAGATTGATGAGGCTAGGGACTTAAGGGTGTTGGTGGATAGGGAGATGAAGTTTGGGGTACATATTGCTAAGGTATCCAAGATTGCACATAGGATTTGGTGGTTATTGAGGAACCCACTAATATCCAGAGATAAAGAGGTTATTTTCCCCCTTTATAAAGCGTTGATACTTCCACATTTGGATTACTGTGCTCAGGTCTGGTCACCTGGATTCCTTGGAGATGAGGAGGTTGTGGAGAGGGTTTAGGGGAGAGTGACTAAGTTGGTGAGTGATGTAAAAAAATATTCCCTACATTGATAGATTGAGAACTTGTGAATTGCAGAGGTTGGTTGATAGGCGAAGAAGAGGGGATATGATAAAAACATTCAAATTACTAAAAGGTTTTAATAAGATTGATGCAGGGGAAATGTTTCAGCTGTGTGATAGTGATGGAAGAACAAGAGGTCATCTCTGGAAATTAAGGAAAAGTGTGGTTAACAAGGGTGTGAGAACGAGGTTTTTCGCCTGGAGGGTGGCGAATGAGTCAAATGCATTGTCTGACTCAGCTGTGAGTTCTTCGTCTGTAAATGAATTCAGGAAGAGATATGATAGATATTGTTTGATAGTTTGGGTCTCCAGTGATGAGTCTACTGACTCCATGGAGATACTCATAATAATAATAATAATAATAATAATAATAATAAAACATGAGATCACTTCTAAATATTTCGTAAGAGTGTGGTTAGTATGAAAACTATATTTTTACTATTTTAATAATGTATTTATATACATTTTTTATGTTATTTCTATATATTACTAAAACAGATGCTAAAAATGAAATCAGCTAAAAAAATTAAGTGTTCTTGCAAAAATTCCTGAAAAAAAAAACTTTAAGTATGGTAAAATAGCTATCATCTAAGAAATTGTAAAATGTAGAGGTAACATTTAGAATGCCTTCAGATTCACAAGACAAGTACAAATACGGACTCTTAAATAACAAGCAAACAATATGACAGTACTTTATTAAGTATAAAGTCAGACAACTATAAAATAGAAATATGAGAAGTGGGGAGAAAGAGTTTGGATTTTATTGAAAATTATGATAAGGGAAGGAGAATGGAATTATACACTAACTTCTCACTTTCTACTAAGTGGCAGATGTAACAGCTGAGCTCTCAAAAGTTACTATTACTTAACTTAAAGATAAAAAAAAAAGATAACTTTTTTTATCTTTAAAGAAGAGTTATATGTGAAAACAGTCCTTTAAAGCAACATAAATAAAAATAAATCCTTAAAATTTGAATGCACAGTATATATCTGATTGCCATTATTATTATTATTACAACACCATCCATGGAGTCGGCAGACTCATCATGGAGAAATGGAATCAAATGCATAACGGTGGAAGACAAGATGAAGGATAAGTTTTCATTATTTAGTTTTGTTTCATTTTATTTATATATATCTAGTGTACTTAAATGTTTTGTTTGTACTTTTTCTTATATAGTTATACTCCCTAATACTTATTTAGCGTTTATTTTCAACATTAATTAGCGACACTATTTTGAATAATGGTATCAGCGGCAGTAAAAATTGCAAATGGCGTATCACCGTTTCCCCCCCCCCCCCATTTAAGGACTCTATTTTGCGTGATATCATACAGGATTTTGTAGCGTGCGGGACTTGCGGAATGTATGCATCCCAGCGGTTGTATATGTAGCAGGAGAGAGAAGGGGAATACGTATATGCGCAAAATGCAGGCAATGAGAGGAACTTGGTGAGTTAGAGATGACCATAACTGACCCCATTGAGACTATAACAGACCTCATTGAGTCAGAGATTGGAGATTCTCCACGTAGAGAGATGAGTGGTATGATAGAGTGCCAGAGAAAAATGAATAAAATAATAAGAGTGGGGAGTATGGAAAAGTTGAACGATTCTGAAGTTTTAGGAGATGGTCTCAAATGGGAGAATGTATGGCAAACAAGAGTGGCTGACTTACAGAGAGAGATGAGCTTAAAGAGCAGGTGGAATGTCTGGGGAATGAGATGAGGAGTATAAAAGATGAGATTAGATGAATGGAAAAGGCGAATCAGAGGAGGAGTGAGAGAGAGTTGTGGGAATCAGAGAAGATGAGAGAATAGGAACAATAGTAGAAGCGAGCGAATGAGAAAGAGTTATGGGAATTTGAGAAGAGGAGACAATAGGAACAATAGTAGAAGAGAGAGAACGAGAGGGTTATGGGAATGACAGAGATTTAAGACTATGGTAGAAGAAGAGAGAATAGGAACAGTAGAAGAGAGGGAATGAGAAAGAGTTATGGGAATGGTAGAAGAAGAGAGCGTAGGAACAGTATAAGAGAGGGAATGAGAGTTATGGGAGTGATAGAAGAGGAGAGAATGGGATAAGTGGAATAGAGGGAATGAGTGTCAGATATAGGAATGATAGAAGAGGAAAGAATGGAAACAGCAGGAGAGAGGGAATGAGAGGAATGCAAGGAAGCACCGGGACTAGGGATAGAGTGATGTCAGGAAGGCAAGTAGGTAGGGGAGTACAGAGAGAAAGTGTTAGAGGAGGGAGAGTGAGGAATGCATGTGAGCAATCGAGGAATAGTGTGGTAAGAGGTGTAATGTATGAGGACTGAATGATCCGTGGTGTGCAAGATAGGATGCGTGAGGAGTGTTTGCTTGGAGAAACGAAAGAAAATGTGGCTATGCCAATTAGAAGGAGTGAAAGAGTGAATGAGATGATTGTTGTGATGGTAGGAACAAATGACTTGAGAGACAATGTAAATTGGGCAGCGAGAAATATGAGATTCTTGCTTGAGGTTATACGAAAGAAGACACAGAGAGGAAAGATAGTGTGTGTGTGTTGCCTAAGTATGATAGTGATGAGCCAAGCAGAAGAGCGGTGATATTGAATTGCATGATAGGGAGAATGTGTCGGAAGAGAAAATTGGAATACGTGGATGCTTAGAGTGTGTTTGAGAACAGAGAGGAATTGTATGTGAGAGACCGCTTGCATTTGAATGAGGAAGGACATAGACATCTGAAGAGATTGCTGTTCTGACCGAGTCAGTGTGGATGGCCTCTTGTGGGAATGGGCACGTGGGAGATGGGGGACAACATCAGGTAATGCTGATCACAGTGGAGTCTAGAGGGGGATAATGCTGGGTATAGAAACAATGACATTTTTATGCTTTAACTAATGCCAAGAGTATTTGGAATAAGGGAGAGGAACTGGTGTCACTGATAGCATCAGCATGACCAAAGATTACTGGGATCACCGAGACATGGTTGACAGAATAGAAGTCGCTGGGTACAGCATTTTTGGGCAGATTAGGAAGAGAAAGTGTGGTGGTGGAGTACTGCTTATGATAAGTGACGACCTATGTCCTCTAAGAGTGGCGACTTTGGAAGGCAGTGGCACTAATTAATTAAAAGCATATGGTGTCAGATAGAGATGGGCAAGACAGGATATTTAGTGGGGTGTTGCTACAGACCCAGGAGCACAGAGGGTGGGTACCAGAAAATGTTTAGACAGTTGAGTTTGGCAAGTGGAAGAAGAATGATTGTTATGGGAGATTTTAACTACAGCAGTATAAATTGGGGAGAGGAAGATGCATGTAGCAATAAGGAAATGGAGTTTCTAGAATTCTTGAGGGACAAATATCTTAGGCAACATGTAATAGAGGGAACAAGGGGTTCAAGAGTTTTGGATTTAGTTATAGCATCATAAGAGTTGATAATAAGTGAGATGACATCTCTCCCACCAGTTGGAAAGAGTGACCATGTGATTTTGACTTGGAAAATCAATAGACATGCTGGAGTATTAAAGAGACAGGAACGTATATGGAATTATAAAGCAGTTGATTATAATAGCCTTAGATGTCAACTTGGGGAAGTTTCATGGAGGGAGGAATTGAAAGGCAGAGATATCATTAGTGCTTGGGAAATTGTGAAGGAATATTTCTTAGCAGCAATGGTAAGCAGTATTCCACGAGTGAAGAAGAGGACAAAATTTGAAGTAAAGTGGATGACAAATAATATTAAACAGGAACTGCACGCGAAAAAGAGGCTATGGAAGAAATATAAGGAGACAGGTGAAGAATATAAGACACAAACCAGGAGAGTGACTATTATGGTAAGGAAGGTGAAACTGGAATATAAGAAAAGATTGGCCCTTAAATCCAAAGAAAATCCTAGTAAATTTTTTTAGCTATGTGGCCAGTAGGATGAGAAAAGATTGTGGAAGAATGACATTGTAGGATAAAAATGGGAATAGAGTGACTGATGCAGAGGACATAGCGGAATTATTCAGTGAACACTTTATTGAAGTATTTCATCCTGGAGGAGTAAATTTTAATACTACAGGGATAGTGCAGGTTCGAGGTTTAGAGGTGCAGGAGGAGAGTGTGTTTCAAATATTGAATACTCTGGATGTCAGTAAAGCTGTGGGACTGATGGTATTTCACCACTAATTTTGAGAGAATGTGCTAAGGAAATGACAGTGCCTTTGACCTGGCTTTTCAATGAATGTCTTGCTGCGGGAAAGGTGCCCATGGAATTGAAGGAATGGAAGATAGTGCCATTGCATAAGGGTGGGAGCAGACTTGAAGTGTCTAATTATAGGCCAGTTTGTGTGTCATCAGTAGTTAGTAAGATCTTGGAGAAAGTAGTGAGAGACCGTATACAGCATTGGGCAGATGAGGGTAATGTTATCTGTGAGAGTCAACATGGATTTGTGAAGGGCTCTCTTGTTTTAGCAATATGCTAGCCTTTTATAATAAAGTTACAAGAGAATTAGATGAGGGAAAGGCATATACTGCCATTTTCCTAGACTTAGCAAAGACATTTCACAGGGTGCCACATGATAAGCTGATATTCAAGTTGCAGCACATTGGTCTGGATGTCAGATTGGTCAACTGGATTCAGGATTAGCTGTCCGATAGGTATCAGAGAGTTGTGTATGGTGGGGCAGTTTCAAGGAGGCAGAAGGTTACAAGTGGGATTCCACAGGGCTCAGTACTTGGACCTATATTGTTTAACCGTTATATCAATGACATTGTCTGTGGATTGCAAGGGGATATTCAGTTGTTTGCGGATTCTCCCAGATGACTCTTTGACTCCATGAAGTCTTGGGGTAAGAATAATAATAATTATAATGTGATGCTGGTAAAGGTTATTAGTAATAGTGCAGATGTGGTAACCCTGCAAGAGGATTTGAACAGGCTAGATAGATAGGCAAATGAATGGGGGTACCAGTTTAATGCAACAAAATGTTATTATTATTATTATTATTAAACAAGACCTCATGGAGTCAAAGACTCATCTGGGAGGTCCTTTTATCACACACACATCTCATCATACCGTGTCTTAAACACACTCAAACCCCTTGTAGACACCACACTCTCAGGCAAGGCATTCCAATCATTCACAACTCTGCACGAAAAAAACCTGACTCTCACTCCCCTACTCACACCCTCTTTATGCAGTTTCCAGGGATGACCTCTGGTTCTCCCCTGATCTCCCACTATTCTCTGTAGAACTTCTCCACCATTGATCTTATAACAACCCCTTACCAACTTGTAGGTCTCTATTATCTCCCCTCTTCCTTCTCTCCATTAGACTCTGCAAATTACATCTTCTCAATCTTTCCTCATACTCAACATTCCAGAGGTCAGAAACTACCTTAATCAGTCGCCTTTGGACCCTTTCCAACATCTCTTCATCCTTCTGAAAACCCGGTGACCAAATCTGGGCACAATAGTTTATATGTGGCCTAATTGGAGCGTTATACTATGGAACAAGAGTCTCCCTACTTCTACACGTCAGTTTATTCCGCATCATTCCCAGAAATCTTTGTGTTGTCTTCACAATTTTGGCGATGTGTCCACTAAATTTTAGAACCTTATCCACTATCACCCCCAGATCTCTTATTTCCTCTACTTTCAACAATATATTCTCACCAAGCATAAATTCTGTCCCATCTTTGTTTTCCAAATTTTATAACCTTACATTTAGCAACATTGAACTCACATCCCCATTTGATTGCCCAATCACTCAATTTATTCAAGTCTGTCCCAACTTTGCATCATATGCAAACAACTGAATATCTCCATCCAAATCTTCGCCACTATCATTTATATACTAGTTAAATAGTAATGGCCCTAAAACAGACCCCTGAGGCACTCCACTAGTGACTTTCCTTTTCCTGGATATCGCACCCCCCATACACAACTTGTTGATACCTATCAGATAGCCAGTCTGCAATCTAATGCACTAATCTAATATCCAACCCCATCTGCTGTAGTTTGACTGTCAACTTATCATGAGGTACTCTATCAAAAGCTTTTGTGAAATCCAAGTATATTACTGTGTATCCTTCTCCTCTGTCCAAGGAAGCAGTCACTTTATTGTAATAAGTAAGTAGATTACTAAAACATGACCTCCCTTTAGCAAATCCATGCTGTCCATCAAAGATTATACCATTGTTGTCAACCCAACTCTGGATCCTAGTTCTCACAAGCTTCTTCATCAACTTAACCACAACACTTGATCACAGAGATAGGCCTATAGTTTGATGCTTGAGTTCGATCACCTCCTTTATGAAGTGGCACAATCTTTTCCTCCTTCAACTCTTTAGGAACTTGACCAAGTGCAAGACTCGTATTAAAAAAATAATAGTATCAACCTATCTGTGTATAGAAAACCTACAAATACTAGACGTTACCTCCATTTGAACTCGTCTCATCATATATCTCAGAAACTTAGCATTATCCATATGCTCAAAAAAAGAGCTATACAGTACACAACAGACCAAGATGACCTAAAAACGGAATTAACTATGATATCCAGAGAGCCATCTTTAAATGGTTATCCAAAAATACTTTACAACAAGATTCTCTTGACTGATATACCACATAGACAACGTGATGACGTCCAATACATCAGTACTATTACTATTCCGTTTGTCAGCAGCATTTCCAAAAAATTGGCTAACCTTCTAAAACCACATAATATCAGAGTAGCATTCAAGCCAGTCAACACTATTTGGAAATTTTTAAGATCACCGAAAGACCCTCATTCTTTTTACAAGTACTCTGGAGTATATAATATACCTTGCTCATGTGGTATTAGTTATGTAGGTCAGACCTTTAGAAGCTTCGAAACGACATTTCAGGCCTTTCTTGCCACTTTGCCTCTACCACCCATCACATTGAGTGGGATAAGAGCCTTATGCCCTATATAGAAGATAATTACCATTCAAGAACCTTCAAGGAAGCTTCTTGAATGGTAGGTCGCCTGCACAACTGAAAACCTAAACAAGAATCAAGGTCTAACCTTACCAGAAATTTGGAAAGCTTTAATTAGATCCTTAAACATCAAAGAAATTAACTTTCACGACAATTACATCATGAGTCATAACAAATAAATCACGTTCCCGAGGCACGCACATTGTCTCGCACAATACTAATTTTTGTATGAATTAGAACCATCAGTTATAACCTAGTCTGTTACATTCATATAGCTTACTAATTTTGTATTCCCTGAAGTTGCCGATAGAAAAATTGGTGAAACATGTAGGACGATAAATTAAAAGCAACTTGACTAACATTATAAAAAAAAGTGTAATAGTTAATATACATAATAGTCAAGAAAAAAATACCACACAATGATAATCTCTGTCATATCACATATTTTCCTCTTATCCACCAAACTCTAAAATCCACATTTATTCAAACTCTCTCTCCATAGCTAGCATTTCAGAATGCTGATATTGCCTTGATCACACTTCTCTGGACCCTCTCCAATGTTTTTCTATCACAAAAACCAGGTGACCAAATCTGAGCACAATAGTCCAAGTGCAGCCTGACCAGTACTTTACACAGTGGCACAACCACTTCCTTATCCTTAGATGTTAGAGTACTTTATATCACAGTGGTACTATTATTATTATTATTATTCAGGCCTCCAAGGAGTCAAAAGACTCATTGAGGGAGGTCCTTCCTAAGACATAAAGTCTGTCAAGACTCATCGAGGGGAGGTCCCCCCCTGAGAAACACAAAATCTATCATACCACTCTTTAAACTCACTGACCGTTCTCACTCCCACCACTCCATCAGGCAATGCATTCCACGGTTCAACCACCCTCCACACAAAGAAACCACTCCTTACCCTCTTGCTCACAGTTTCCTTTCGTAACTTCCAGGGATTTCTTCTTGTCATCACTCCTTCCCGCTGTTCAACCAAGCGAAAGAACTCCCCAGTGTCAACCCTGTAACCAGTCTGCCAAAGCTCCCAAATCTGGAATGTTTCCCACTTCCAGCTCTGCCAATATACTACACAACATTACATTTCTGCACTCCAAAATGCAACACCTTATATTCATTAATATCAAAATTTCAACCACATTCCTTTGTCCAAATTAAAAGGCTATTCAAATCTTCCTGAAGGTAATTAACATCAGAAGTGCTACTTATAATTCTTCACAGCTTTGCATCATCAGCAAACAACTGAAGATTCCCGTCAGTCCACATGATATACCATTTATGAACAAGTTAAACAGTAGAAGCCCAAAAACAGAACCCTGTCACACCCCACTGGTTACCCTCCTTTTTTTTGAGACAATCCTGTGGCTTACATAAATTGCTGGTCATTTAGAGAGCCAATCTCTATCCATCTAACGAATATGCTATCTATTCCCATTGTCTGCTGCTTGTACATCAACTTATCATGTGGTTGTCTATCAAATGCTTTTGCAAAATCCAAGAATATCCATGTACATGATTCTTGTTTATCTAATGAACTTGTTGCCTTGTCATAATATGTAAGAAGGCAATTGCTAAAATAAGACCTGTCCTTTACAAATCCATGCTGACCATTATAAAGAATATTATATCCAGCAACCCAATCTTGTATTCCATTCCTAACTAATCTCTCCAACACCTTGACTACAACTGCAACTACAGTTATATAGACTTGTCTATAATTGGAAACCTCCATCCTAGAAGCATAAGAGATCATCACTAATTTTTTTTATATTATTATTATTATTATTCAGGCCTCCATAGAGTCAAAAGACTCATCGAGGGGAGGTCCCCCCTAAGAAACACAAAGTCCATCATACCACTTCTTGAACTCATTGACCGTTCTCGCTCTGACCACTCCATCAGGCAATGCATTCCATTGTTCAACCACCCTCCATGCATAGAAACCACTCCTCACCCTCTTGCTCACAGTTTCCTTTCATAACTTCCAGGGATGGCCTCTTGTCATCACTTCTTCCTGCTGTTCAACCAAGCAAAAGAACTCCTCAGTGTCAACCCTGTAACCACCTCTCAACAGTTTAAAAGTCTCAATCATATCACCTCTCCTTCTTCTATCCACCAAACTCTGCAGTCCACATTCCCTCAACCAATCCTCATAACTATCATTGTACAGTCCTGAAACCATCTTTGTTATCTGCCTTTCCACGGTTGATTTATTCCCTTCAAATCCTGGGAACCAAATCTGAGAACAATAGTCCAAGTGTGGTCTGATCAGAGACTTATACAACGGAATGATAACTATTTTATCTCTGCAGGTCAGTGTCCTTCTCATTATTGCAGCAATCCTCTGTGTTACCTTCACCACCTTTGCAATATGTCCCCTAAACTTCAGGTTTCTATCAATCATCAACCCCAGATCTCTTGTCTCCCCTACTTCCTCCAGTATAACTCCTCCCATAGAGTATGCAGCATCCCATCAATGTTTCCCAAACCTCAAGACCTTACATTTTGCTGCATTAAACCCATCTATCTAGCTTATTCATATCCTCTTGCAGGGCTGCCGCATCTGCACTATTACTAATAATCCTTCCCAGCTTCGCATCATCTGCAAACAACTGAATAACCCCTTGCAATGCGCTGACAATGTCATTGATATAAAGGTTAAACAATATAGGTCCCAGTACTGAGCCTTGTGGGACCCCACTTGTAACCCTCTGCTTCCTTGAAACTGCCCCACCATACATAACTCTCTGATACCTATCGGACAGCCAATCCTGAATCCAGTTGACCAATCTGACATCCAGACCCATGTGCTGCAACTTAAATATTAGCTTATTATGTGGCACCCTGTCAAATGCTTTCACTAAGTCTAAGAAAATGGCAGTATTTGCCTTTCCCTCATCTAATGTTCTTGTAACTTTATCATAAAAGGCTAGCATATTGCTAAAACAAGAGCACCCCTTTACAAATCCATGTTGACTCTCACTGATAACATTACCCTCATCTGCCCAATGCTGTATACGGTCTTTTGCTGTATGCGGTCTTTTGCCTTTGTGTTTTTCTACTCTGTTGGAACCATATCCACTGCAAGACATTAATTAAATAATCAGGTCAACAGCATAGTGTACTGTTGTGCACATTCCTTAAGAATGTGCACAACAGTGTTCCACTGTTCGAATATGTGGCATCCATTTCCTCAGCCTTATTAACATCTAACCCAATCAACACCTGATATATCTCTGATTCTTTCATTTCCAATTCTCCTAATATTACCTCCCTTCTATATATTACATAGCATCATATACACCAGTGTAGTATATGCTGATAAAGTGCTCATTCAATAATATGACTATACCCTTTACAATGATCACTTTGCTGCCATGACTATCCAGGAGTATACATGGGTCATCATACATGGCTCATCAAACCGTGCTTTAAACTGATACGATGTGTCTACATTCACAACATACTCAGGCAGTGCATTCCACTCACCAACCACTCTATGTGCAAAAAATCTTCTCCTCACACCCTCCTTATACAATTTCCAGCAATGGCCTCTTGTTTTATCCATCTCTCATTCTATGAAAAATCTCCTCTATGTTAACCTGATAACAAACCCTGACTAGCTTATATGTCTCATTCATATCCCACCACCTCCTCCTATTAATGAGCCTTTGCAATTTTCATTTTCTCAATCTGTCCTCGTACTCCAAAGACCACTGACCATCTTTGTGAAGCTTTTCTGGACCCTTTATGACATATCCTCATTACCATGAAAACCTGAAGACCCAAATTTGGGCACAATAATCCATATGAGTCCAGATCAAAGCCTTATACAATGGCATCATAACCTATTTGTTTCTACAAGTCAGGGTCCTCCACATCATTGCCATTATCCAATGTGATGTCTTCACAACTTGTGCAACGTGGTACCTGAATTTCCTTTGTCCACCACCACTCCCAGATCTCTCTCATCTCCTCTACCTCTTTTAAAGTTTCTGCCCCAAGTGTATACTTCACATCCCATCGTTCCTTAACAAATCTCAAAACCTTACACTTTGGAACATTGAACTCAATGTTCCGCTTACTTGCCCATTCATGCAATCTATTCAATTTCTCCTGTAAGGCCATAACATCCGTTTTATTCTGCATTGCTCCTCCCAGTTTTTGCATCATCTGCAAACAGCTGCATATCACTAGTTGAACCCAATATCTCGATATCATTAACATACAAATTGAACAACAACAACAGTCCAAAACTGACCAATGTGGCACACCACTAGTGGCCTTCCTCCTTTGGGATACTACACACAAATATACAACTTTCTGATTCCTATCTGACAGCCAGTCCCTGATCCAACTCAGAAGTCTGTTATCCGATCCCATCTTCATTTTCATCCATTAATTAATCCATTATCTAAAAACTCTCCAGGGTTTTTCTTTGCCTGACTTGCCAATTTCTGCTGATATTTCACTTTTATTTTCCTTACTAATTGAGTCACTCTTCTGGCTTGTTCTTTATACTCTTCATGTAACTGATTATTACAATTTATTCTTCTTGTACTGCCTCCAAAAATGTTTAAAACTCTAATTCATTTCATTTTACACCTACTTTATTCAGCTTTTTGGACTTCAGAATACAATCACACATTGATGGTGTTATGTATTTCTTTGTCAGTTCCCAAACAGCATTTATTTCCTTACTGCTCAATAACTCATTCCATGCTATAATTCCAACCTGTGTTCTAAGCTTGTCATAATCACCAGTCTTGTACTTCCACATATATTCTTTCTTTACAGAGGTCTGCATATTTCTAGCCACAGGTGGTCACTTCATGATTTTTCTCGCCAACTGGAGGAAAGTGAGAAATCCCACTCACAACTGTATTTTCTGATGAAATGATCAGATCTAAAACTCTCAATCCTCACGTGCCCTTCTTTACTTGCTGACTGAGATAGTTATCACTCAAGAACTTGAGAAATTTATTTTACTTATTCCCAGATGCTATCTCTTCATTCCAATGTATAACATCCTAATTAATTTTCTCCCGGAAACTCGGGTTTTTCATCCCGCATACATACAAATCGGCCCATCAGAACACACGCAATTTACAGACAAAAATTACTAGTTGTGGTGGTGTTGGAAGTGGGCGGTAGATGGCGTTGATGGAGATGATTCGTAGTAGAGGTTAGGTGTAGAGAGAATTGTAGATGTCCTCCCACGATGAGTCTTCGGACTCCTTGGAGGTATCAGGAATAATAATAATAATAATAATAATAATAATGTCGCTCATAATAATTGCCCTTCCTTTGTTCACTAATCCAATTTGTTTATGCATTTCTTTATCACTACCCTTTATTTTCCAGGATTATAGCAACATCCAACTAAATATGTCTTCCTCTCACATCCACTTTATACCACTGCCTGATAACCGTTGCCACTGTTTCCCTCTTTCATGTCTACCTTATGTGGATATAATTCCCCTGCTATCATCAGCACTCCTTCTCTCTTCTTGTCCTTTCTATGCTTGCAAAAAATACTGCATCATTCCATTTCTATTCCTGTTAGGATATTATCTTCATTCAACCATGTTTCTCTTATTCGAATAAATTTGGGGTGAATAAACTCAATCAATGAAACCATTTCATCTCCCAATTTCTGATACTTCTGGCATTTGTAAACAAATACATTAGTTCATTTTTAAGTCTATAACTAGTCCTATCCAAGCCACTTGTTGGTTGTGATTTCCTCATCACACCTGCCCTTGCCCAATCACCTTTATTACAGTTTCCCACATATATCTGTTCAGTCCCAGCTTCCACACTCACATCACAATATACTCCATCTCCATACACACATTCACTTCTACTTTCAACATCCTCTCTCTCTCTCTGCCATGTGTCCTTATTCACCCATTTTCCCCCATTTTTCTGTTCCTCTTGAATTCCCTTATACTTCCACATCTTGTAAAGTTATTACCAAATTCAGAACACTAAAGCCTCCAGTTGCTTCAGCCACATGCTGCTTAAGATATTTATCTCTCAGAAATTCAACAAACTCACTCTCCTTATTCCTGTATACTATCTCTTCCTTCCATTCTCTATTCCTGTAATTAAAGTCTCCCATCAGAATTGCCTTTTTACATGCCCAACCAATTTACCTAAACATTGCACAATCAGTATTCTCTATATTCCCTAACCTATAACAATATACTTACTAGCCTGTTAATTTCAATTTCGCACCACACAGATTCAAAATCTGCACATGTACTTTCCATACTATGTGGACGCAATTCCTTTGTAATCATTAACAGCAACTCCCTCTCCTCTTTTCACATTCCTATTCTTCCAGAAAATTTTATATACTTCCATTTCTCTTTCTGATATCACATCATCCAGAGACAACTAAGTTTCACTTATACGAGTTATCTTTGGGCATATTGACTCAATGAGTGCAAGAAACCCAGCTCTCTTATTTCAAATACTCCTCACATTTGTATGCAAACATAGCAATCCCTGTGTCTTTGAGGCCAACTCTATAAGCACCAACATTCTTTATTCTAGCTACCACTTTGTCTTCAGTCTGACTATCCCCATTTTCCTGATCCTGCCTTTGATTGCCATTCATACATGTCTTATTCTCACCTTTATACATTCCATCTAGTTGTGCTGGTTTAACCACATCTTCAATTTTGTATCCATCTTCCTTCTGTCATACAACTAATTTAGCTGTGCTATCCTGCTTCACAAGTATTCTTTGGTTGTGACTGCATTACCTTCCTGGTTTTGTGCTTTTTCAGTAAATAATAGCCTTTCTAAATGCCCAACGCTAAACCTATGGAAATGCAATTCATCAACTTTAAATTCCAACTTTCGAATTCACTCCCCAGATTCATAAACTGAATCCTCTTTGATTCATACAACTCAGCCATCTTGCTATTCGTTATCTCTGCTCTCCTTCTCAATTCACTATTGTCATATTTAAAACAGCTAGCAACTAAACACTGTTGATGATTGACTCTGATTACTACATTAACTCAAAAACATGAAATGCAGAAAATCACTGCCAAAAATCAGTCTGAACACTAATCACTGATCAGAATATCAGAAGACTGGAATATTATTTGATGGGAGGTGGAGACTAGATATTGTATAACTCATTGCATTTTGCTTTCTTTACCAAAACATTTTTTTTAGAATATAATGGGTGGTTATATATTAGAATATTGAACAACTATAATAAAATCAATGATGCATTTTGTTTTCACAGATACCAATATTCTTACCCAGCATTGAAGAAGAATTCTATCAGTGGGATCCTCGAAAGTTCCTAATAGGTGGCCCAAGACCATTACAAAGAAAAAAAGTTGCACTGATATTTGGTCCTTTACACTCTTATACATTTGATGGAAAAATATTGGAATTTCCTGAATATCCTTCATCAGAATGTACTGTTCTATTAGCACATGATTTAAGATCCTCGTCATTTTCTTTACTTTCAACGTCAGATAATCTTCATTTAATATTTCCTGACATTGCAATATCTATATCCAGTAATAACAATGTGTTTGTGAATGGCAGCAAAGAACCACATCCTCTTCCTCTACAATCTAGTAGACAGTAAGTTTCAAGATAAATATAAGTGGATATTTTAAGAGGATTTTTTTTTTTCTGTGTTCTTTATCTAACATGCAATTTTGCTTAATATTTTATCAGTTGTATTTCATTTAATGAATATTTAACTGGCAATAATACTGGCATACATTTAACTGGCATTTAGACAAATCAGCCTTCAGAACAAATACAATTTACAGACAAAAAAAATGCTAGTGGGTGGTGGACAGTAGATGGTGTAGATGATGATGATGACGGTAGTAGCGGTTCAGTATAGTTGTTGGTGGAGACTGAAAATTGTAGAGTAGGTACCCTCCCTTGATGAGTCTTTGGACTCCTTGGATGTGTCACAAAATAATAATAATAAATAATCATTTCCGCATGTGGTATAAAGCACAGGCTAAAACAGTGGTTGTTAACCTTTTCAAAGTCACGGAACACTTTTGGTTATAAGAAAAATTTGGGGAACACCAAAAGCATTAGGGTCAGGGTCATAAAATTAACAATAAAAATATACATGGACTTGCCTTTTATAAAAATGGAACTTATTTTAATGCGATACTTGAGCTTGTTGGCTTTTGCAGATTTCAGCAATATCAATTATATTGATATTGCTGAAATCTGCAATATGTGATATAGCTATCCTCATCTCTTTTGTTTATATTAGTAAGTTTTTTTAAACTTTTTAGTTTTTATATTGGTTAATATTGAGAAACCAAGCTCTCACAAATATGATGTTGAAAACTGTAACAAAATTTTCAGTGCTCTCGTGGAGAGAGCTGGGTATTCGGCTTGGACAAAAATCCAAACTGTCTCAAGAGTTATTTCAGAGAATTTCATTTTTAGAGTACGATCCATTGGCGAGGTAACTAATTGTTCTTCTTCTTCTTCTTGTAATGAAAAGTCACTACTTGATGTATTAACTGTGCCAAGTGAATTTCATATCCAGTCATAATTGTGTGTATTTAAGGAAGGAAAGTAACTTGAAATCCTTTCTTCCAGTATCGTTAAATGTTCTGCTATAATGGAAATAATTCCCTTGAAATTTTTATTATGGAGCGAAGAAAATATATGTACTGTATTTTTTTCTGATATGCGGTTTTTCCCAAAGAGATAATTTTTTCTAAAAAGCTGACAATTTGTCAGTGGATGTCAAAATATTTAAATTTTTCCCTTGGATACTTGTATTAACGCTGTTTAAGAAACTAAAAATATTGGCTAAATATGCCATTTTAGCACACCAAATATCATTTTGAAGACATTTTACAACACTATTTGTATCTTCATTTTGAAAATAGGCCAATAATTCATTCTTAAGTTCTAAAATTCGGAATAGCACTTTACCCCGGAATAACCATCTTATTTCAGTGTGCAAAAGCAAAGATTTGTACTTAGCTTCTATAGATATGCAAAGTTTTTTTTAAAAAAAACATGCTTTTAAAGGTCTTGATTTGATGTAATTTACCAAAGCCAGCCTGGTTGGCTGAGAACCACTCGGCCAACCGGGCCAATAGCTATATCTGCTCTCCAGCCAAAAGGGCTGTGGGTTCAAATCCTGCCGTGGGCATGGATGTTTGTGATTGTCTGTGAAAATAATAGTGGTGATGGTGGACAGTAGATGGCGTTGGTGTAGATGAGGCAGTTTGTGGATGAGTGGTGGAGATGGAGAGTTGTAGAGTAGGTGCCCTCCCTCGATGAGTGATAGGACTCCCTGGAGGTGTCAAATAATAATAATAATAATAATATTTACAACTTGGTCTAGTGCAAGTTGTGCCTTATTGGAAATTTTAGTAATCTTTTCAAAATATTTTACTTGCTTAACTTGCATGTCCAACAATCTCTTGAAATAATCTTTAGTTTTTGTAGCAAGATTGGCGTGCTTCATAGTAAAGTGGTTTTTCAACTTAGTACGAACCGTTGTGCTATTGGATAGTTTTTCGACGCATACAAAACACTGGGGAATCGGACATTCTTCCTCACTGGTCCAAGTAAACCTAAATATTCGTCCGAATATTGTCTATTAATTTTTCTTATTTTACTATGTATAATGCTGTCTTTTGTATGAAATATTTGCAGCAGCATCATTAATACTACTTATGTTGTACTTGCCCCATCATTAATATTTGCCTCAGAATCAAGTTTTCATTTAATAATAGATGCAAACCAAACTAAAATGCTCATTAAAAATGGACTGTGCGATATTATGATGTTAGACAACACACAAACCAAATACACATTAAAAATGGACTGTGCGATATTATGATGTTAGACAACACACAAACCAAATACACATTAAAAATGGACTGTGCATTATTACAATGTTACACAACACACAAACCAAACACACATCACTGAATGACTGTAAAAGAAACACTTCTCCCCACCCCTCCTGCAAACATAACTTATAAATGATATTCTATTGGTTTCGAAGTCAACATGCATAGCAGTCTTCAGTTGTTAGGATCATAGTAGCCAATTGCACTCAGAACTGTGTCATCTGGCATCTTACACCAGCAGAACACTGGTTAAAAACCACCTGGGCTAGAAGAACATCATGGTTAGTAAAGAAAGCTAAAGTACACAGGCACAAGTTCAGTGCTTAACCA
Source organism: Typopeltis vanoorti (assembly GCF_054136105.1). Classification (NCBI taxonomy): domain Eukaryota; kingdom Metazoa; phylum Arthropoda; class Arachnida; order Uropygi; family Thelyphonidae; genus Typopeltis; species Typopeltis vanoorti. The sequence continues at coordinate 97,944,299 of NC_143569.1, forward strand.
TTCAGATCAAGAAAAATCTCAGAGTTCTTTCAATAAGCAGCTAATAGAATAAAGAATCATTTTCTGTAGACTAATACTAATGATGGAAATGGTCGACAGGTAACTACTGCTAAGAATATTATTATTATTATTATTAACATCTGATCTCCATGTGGTCAAAGGACTCATTGTGGAAGGTCTATTCACTCTCTCATGTAAAAAGATCATTGAACCATGCCTTAAACTCATTCATAGTTTCCAGTCACCACACTATCAGGCAATGCATTCCACTCAACATGCAAAGAACCTGCTTCTCATTCTGCTGCTCATGCTCCTCCTATACAACTTCCAGGAGTGTCCTCTAGTTCTACCCTTACCTCTCTCTACTTTATGAAAAATCTCCTCTACATCGCATCCCCTCCTCTCCTTCTGTTCAGGCTCTGTAAGTTGTATTCTCTCAATCTCTCCTCACAGCTGATATTTTATAGACCTGATACTGACTTAGTAAACCTTCTCTGGATCCTCTCTAATACATCCTCATTCCCCTGAAAATCAGGGCAACCAAATCTGTACACAATAGTCTATATGTGGCCTGATCATAGCATAACCTCTTTGCTTCTGCATGTTAATATCATCTTAATTATTGCCGTAATCCATTGTAATGTTCTTACAATTTTAGCAGTGTGCCACCCTAATCTTCAAGTCCCTGTCCATTATCACTCCCAGATCTCTCATCTCTTCAACCTCCTTCAAAATTTCTTTATTAACTGTATACTCTGTATCCCAACCATACCTATCAAATTTCAAGACCTTGCACTTCCCATCATTAAACTCATAGCTCCATTCATTGGCCACTCACATCGTCTATTCAGATCCTCCTGCAAGGCCACAACATCTGCTCTACTTCTCATAGTGTTTCTCAACTTTGCAGCACATCTCCAGTTAAGCCTGTCTCAATGTCATTAATGTACAAATTAAGAATAGTAGTCTGAAAACAGATCCTTGTGGAATATATGATATCGCTAATTTATTTAATGATATCTTCTGCAGTCAGTGTAATGTGATGATAATATCATAGAAAGCTGAAGCAAGGATGAAATATTGGAGAAAGGACTAGCAGTAGGTATGCAGGAGGTATATAGAAACAATTAAATAAATTTTATGTTAATAAGATGGTATAGGACTTGATGACATATCACTGTATATTTTAAAGGAATTATAATTGTACGTCAAGAACACAGTTAAGCACGTTAAGCAAGGTTCTTGTTAAACAATGGAAGATCCCAAGGAATGGGAAGTAAGGTAAAAATGAAAGTCCAAAGGAATGGAAGAAAATTATTTCACTTCAAAAGTGATAAGGGCTAAAGGCTTCAAATTACAGGGCAGTCTGTGTATCTGGGGTGATGATTAAAGTGGTAAAGAAGTTGGTGACAGCTGAAATCCAGGATTAGATTAAGAACAGGATATGCAGATGCATTCGACATGCTGAATGCACATAGAACATTATATTTAAATTTTGCAAAGTTTTTGGTAGGTTGCCACATGACAAAGTTTATATTTAAATTAGGACAAATGAGACTGGATAACGGATTAGTGAGTTAGATTGTTTGTCTGATAGGCATCTACAAGTTGTGTAGGTGGGAGCACTATACCATATTATGAAAGTCAATTGTGGTATGTAAGAGAGGATTCTTCTTTATGATCATTCTTATTTAAATAGTTTATGTGTTAATGATTTGGATGAGTGCAAATATCCAGTTATTTATTGATGGTGCTAAACTGGGAGGGTCATAGCAAATAAAGGCAATGTAGAGATCTTACAAGAGAATTTAAATAGACTAACAGTGAGGCAATAGATAATGATCATCACTTCAATGTTCAGACACTTAAGGGTAGATCAATTACAAAGGTGCATTATGTTGACTGTATTGCAAGAAATTGATGGAGTCAAGAATTTGGTGCTCATGAAGGATGGAGAATTGAACTTCAGTGGAAAAGTGGACAAAATAGGTTAAAGAGTTACTTGGATGTTGAAAAACACACTGATGAGTAGGAAAAAATAAGTAAGTTGTTCTCTCTCTCTTTATTTTGCTGTTAATGCAAATGATTCTAGACCACTGTGCTCAGATTAGTTTGCATAAGTTTTGTGAGGATAAAGAGGTCATGGAGAGTATTCATAGGGGAGTAGTGAGATACCTAAGGAACATTCCCTATGTGACTGGATTGAAGATTTGTAGGTTCTACTTTGGTTGATTACTTGAAAAGAGGTAGTAAAAATATACAAGTTACTAAGGGAATTTTATAAGATTGATTTTATAAGAACAAGGGGGAAGGGGACCAGAAATTGTAGAAATGGTTAACAACCTGTGAAGACTAAATTTTTTTTTTGCTTTGAGAAGGATGAATGAGTGAAATGAGTTGGTAGGGGAAGGTGTGAATGCACTGTAATGTAATGAATTTAAAGACAGCCTAGAACAGTAAGTCTGGAGGACTCTGTGTTGATATCCACGTAACAATCGAAAGGATAGAAAAATCAAAACTCCATGGTAGACCATTTCTTTATCTTTATGGAAAGATAAAGAAATGGTCCATGAAAAGAAGAAATCACGTAGAAACATCTAGGCTAGTAAGTCGGCATTTGCTCTGAAAAAATATTAAACATATAAAGAGAAACATCGAAAAGCCTAAGATATGTGTAAAAAGAGGCCAAACAAAGTTGTGATAAGAATTTGCAAAGTATACAGATGATAAATAACATTAAGGTATGAGAGCCTTGCAGAGACTCTCTTTTTACCAAAATGTTTTGAGACTGCTGAAAAAAAGATTAAAATGGAAAGAACAGAATTACCCACCAAAAAAGAGTTCCAGCCAAAGTTCCATACAACAGTGCTATTCTAATGGAAATTCAATATTTATAATATAATTTAATGGAATAACTACGGCACAAAAAGAAATTAAACAGCAGGTTTAATCATTTCAATATTGTAATTGAAGTGAAAATTGTAATAACAAACCCACAAATTGTAATAACACACAAATATTTCCATTTCTGACACTCTCAAGTTATTGAAAAATGCTTCCCTCCCCAAATATTATTGATCTCTTTCATTTCGCTATCCATACTGGGTACTTCACTTTTGAAGGACAACTTATATAAACAGATTGAAGGGACTTCCATGGACTTCCCCCAGCTAATTTCTATATGGAGCATTTTGAAAAACATGCTTTTGATACTGTAAATCTCAAACCTTCTATTTGGTTATGATATATTGATGATGTGTGACCTATTCGGCATCATGTCTCAGACACATTAGACTCTTTCCTCCTCCCCCTCAACAGACAGCACAACATCCAGTTCACTATTGAAAGAGAAAATAATAACAGCTTACCTTTATTAGATAATCTAATTGCACATACATCTAATGACACGCTTTCATTTGCAATTTACTGAAAATCCACTCCCACAGCTAGATATGTACATATACTTTTCCATCATCTCCCTTCTCAACAATATGGTGTCATCAAAACCCTTGTCAACAAAGCCTCCAACAGTTCCACCCCAGCTTCCCTTACAGTAGAGCTTGCCTTTATTTAACAAACCTTCCTATCCAATGGTTACAATTCCAAAAAGATCTGTAAATTATCTGTTCCTTCCACCTCCTCACATCTCTCTCTCTCTCAACATAAAGACTGCAATAATACCATTACTATTCCCTATATCTGGGAGTACTTCAGAAAATCAGAATTTTAAAGAAATATAATCAGTGCACTGGTTTCATACCTCATTTGAAGCTGGCTTCCTTCTCTGCTTTCCTAAGGATCCACTTCTTTTGTTCTCTGTTCCAGATGTTTACAAGGTTCCTTGTTCTTGCAAGTTTTATTATGGTCATACTGGGAAATCTGCTAATATATGCCTAGATGAACACAAAAAATACATCTGCTGCCTCAACTATGGCCAGGTGAAGCAGACCATGCCTTGGATACTTCGCACAGAATCAGATGGAAGAAAATATCATGCTCCATCACAGTAAATACAAACTTGAAAGACTCTTTTTAGAATCAGTAATAGATTTAAAAAACCAGCCTTACTTAATAAATATGGATGTATTAAACTTCCTAAGATTTGGGAAACTTTAATTCTTAGGTCTCCTGCCCAACATCTAAAGCTAACCAACAGCACCTTAGAGGGCACCCTTCATAAGACTTTATGAAGGGTGCCCTTAATGAGATTCACAAGCATGCATGCCCATAGTTGAACTTAAACCACCACTAACCACCCACAATCATTCCAGAAAAATTTTGAAATTGACTATATTATTATTATTATTATTATTATTGTTATTATTATTATTATCTGAAGAATCATTTAAAAATTTGTCTTAAAAATTATAAAACAAATCACAGTTCCTGTATTTTCTAATTTTTATTTATCCTATAAATCTTCTGTATTTCTGATCCATCCATCCATCCAATTCTTGTCCATCAAGAATGTTGAGTCCTGATTAGGGATTTATAGGCCATTAATGCAGATGATGACATTCCTCAGCTGCATCCTCTAAGGCAATATTTCCCAATGTTTTTTAGATCATGCCTCACCTCAATGCCTCAAAGATTTTGATGTCCCCCCTCGCCGACAATGGTGGGTGTTTTGAGTATATCAGTGATGACGTGATGAATGCGACATCATTTTCTAAGTGCCCCCAAAATATTCAAATTCCCCCCCCCCCCTGTGAGGCATATGCCCCACATTGAGAAACACTGCTCTAAGGGCAACTATTTTATGTCAGTAGATATGTGTGTTTTCATGAGCCAGTTTGCCTGTTTTGAGACCAGACCTGAGTGTCTGGATGAAAATCCCTCTAACTCCACGAGTGACTGACTCATCTTTAACTGAAAATACATACCTGAAAAGCTTTTCACCCTAGCCCCATGTCATAGATTGGGATTCAAACCTAGGCTTTCCAATCAAAGAGCTCTATTGAAACCAACTAAGCTGGATTATGGAAGCTCTATTTCTGATCACATTAGTATATTATCTATAATATTCTTTAGGTACCTTCAAGAATTCCAGAGATGGCTCATTCAATCGTTCCAATATTCATACCTCTCCTTAAATTAATTCACAGTTTTGTATATTTTTCCCAATGACACTCCATGTCACTAGCTTACTCCTCACCAATAAAAAAATCCAGTTTCAACATCATTGCTAATCACATTCCTACTAAACTTTCAGGTATGACCTCTTGATCTTTTCCCACTTGCAATATAAAGAAAAAATTTTTGCAAGGAAATTATGATAGGGATGAAAGATACACATAATGGTAATGGCTTTTGAGACTGTATAGTATGAGATGGAAGTTGAAAAAAAAAAAAAGAAATATTTAGTCAGATGTTAAGTATATTGGAAAAGTTCCATGGTTGATCTCTAGAAAAGGGTTTTATTATTATTATAATTATTATTACAGGCAACTCCAAAGAGCCTAGATTCATCCAGGGAGGTTCTAAACATCATGTCAAGAAATATCCAACATTTGTGCAGGATCTATTATACATTGCTTTGAACTCATTCACAGTCATGGCACCCACAACAGACTTTAGCAACCGATTTGAGTCATTCACTACTCTCCAAGCAAAAAAAAAAAAATCATTATTATTATTATTATTACATAACACCTCCAGGTAGTCCAAAGACTTGTCAAGGGAGCGTACCAACTCTACAACTCTCTGTCTCCACCAATGCACCAACTGCAAATTGTTATTATTATTATTATTCAGGACTCCATGGAGTCAAAAGACTCATCGTGGGAGGTCCTTACTAGGAAACACCAAGTCTGTTATACCACTCCTTAAACTCATTGACCATTCTTGCTCTGACCACTCTATCAGGCAATGCATTCCATGGTTCAACTGCCCTCTATGCAAAGAAATCACTCCTCGATCTCTTGCTTACAGCTTCCTTTCATAACTTCCAGGGATGGCCCTTTGTCATCGCTCCTTCCCACTGTTCCACCAAGTGAAAGAACTTCCCAGTGTCAACCCTGTAACTACCTCTCAATAGTTTAAAGTCTCAATCATATCACCTCTCCTTCTTCTTACCAAACTCTACAGTACACATTCTCTCAGCTGATCCTCATAACTTTGTACAGTCTTGAAACCATCTTTGTTATCTGCCTCCGTACCCTTTCCACAGTTAATTTATCCTCTTCAAATCCTGCGGACCAAATTTGAGAACAGTAGTCTAAGTGTGGTCTGATCAGGATCTTATACAATGGAACAATAACTCTTTTATCTCTGCAGGTCAGCGTCCTTCTCAGTATTGCAACAATCCTCTGGGTTACCTTCACCACTTTTGCAATATGCTCCCTGAATTTAAGTTTTCTATCAATCATCACCCACAGATCTCTTGTCTCCCCTACTTCCTCCAGTACAGCTCCTCCAAACAAATATACAGCCTTCCATCGATGTATCCAAACTTCAAGAATTGAATTTACATTTTGCTGCATTAAACTGACACCCCCATAACCCCTATTCATTTGCCCATCTGTCTAGTTTATTCAAATTCTCTTTCAGGTCTGCCACATCTGCACTATTACTAATAACCCTTCCCAGCTTCACATCATCTGCACACAACTGAATATCCCCTTGCAATCTATTGACAATGTCGTTGATATAAAGGTTAAACAATACATGTCCCAGTACTGATCCCTGTGGGACTCCAGTTGTAACCTTCTGCCTCCTTGATATTGTCCCACCATACACAACTTTCTGATACCTATCAGACAGTTGTGTTAGGTTAGTTTATTATAAAAGGCAATTATATTATAGACAGTTTATTATAAAAGGCAATGATATTACTAAAGCAAGAGAATACTTGAATAAATTCATGTTGTTGACTCTAACAGATAACATTATCTTCATCTGTCCATGCCAAAAATATGTTCTAACAAACTTGATAACTACACTCATACTCAGTTTTAATGGAAGGTCCCCAGGGGCTAATTCTCCATGCTTGCTATGCTTGTTGCGCAAGCTCATTAATTGACAGAGACTGAAAGGACTTATTGTTCTTATTCATTATCATGCATGCGTGTTTGTTGTAAATGTGTAATGTGATTACTGGCTAGCTGTAGTACAGATGGATTTAGAGAGAGGATCAGGTTTTTCCACGAACTGTTTAGGATTGCACCCTAATTTCTGTTGAGGTTTCTGCCGGTTATTAGCACTATTGTGGCTTCCTTGAATAAACAGTGTCTGTAGTCGTCATCCAGATATGGCATGGAGCTGTTTTGCCACTCTATCGTGTGGTTAGATGTACAGAAATGATGTGCTAAGCCGGAAGAGATACTTCTGTTGTGGTTTACATCACCAACATGTCCTTTTTGTCTGATTTCTAAACTCCGTGAAGTTTGTCCGATGTAGGCAAGACCACAGGAGCAAGGAATGTAATATACTCCTGGATATTTGTAGAATGGCACCTTATCTTTTGGGGATCCTAAAACCTGTCTGATGCTGGTGGTTGGTTTGAAGACCACTCTGATGTTGTAGGCTCTTAGTATTCTGGCTATTTGATAAGAAATTGACTTGATGAAAGGGATCACTACAGTAGAAATGTGCTGGGAGCTTGATTCTTCTTGTCTGGGGGTTGTCACCGTATAGATATTTTTTGATGATGTTTGGAGGATATCCATTTTGTGATAATGTGGTGGCTATTAGTGAGAGTTCAGTCTGTGTATCCTCCTCTTCTGATATAAAATTTCTGTCCCTATATTTCAACATGTGGATAATGCTCAGTTTGTGTGTTTTGTAATGGTTTGAAGTATAATGAAGATATCTTCCAGTATCTGTGGCCTTTCTGTAAATAGATAATTTGACACTTTGATTGTTTTTTGATGATTGTTTTTTATCAAGATGTCTAAAAAATGCAGTTGGCTGTTGTTTTCCACTTCCAGAGTGAATTTAATCTTGTTATGTATTGAGTTGATTTTATTCACAAACGATTTTAGGTTTTCTCAGCTGCCTTGCCATATAATGAAAATATCATCAACATATCGGCAACTTATCCCAAATACAAACATGCCTATACTTTGCTACCTCCATTCTACCACCACCTTTATGCAATGGTACTATCTTACCCTCTTTCCACTCTCCAGGAACCTGTCTCATTGCAAGACTTTCATTAAGAGCCAAGTTAACAGTACAATCAGTTCCATAGCACATTCCCTTAAAACACATGGTGAAATTCCATCTAGTCCCTCTGCCTTATTGACATTTAGTGTATGCAGTATTCAGAATACATCCTCTTCATTGACTTCTAACACTTCACCACTAATCTTATCCTTTTAGGAATGAAGCCTGTAGTACCAGGATGGAACACTCTAATAAAATGATCATGAAGTAGGTCAACTATGTCATCTGCTTTGGTCACCCAATTTCCATCTGCACCCAGCAAGATAATCCATCCAGTATCAGTTTTCCTCCTTCTTACCACATTTTGAAAACATTGCTTGGGATTCTTCTTGGACTGCAGTTCCAGTCTGCTCTCATATTCTAATTTTTCTCTACTTACAATACTAGTCATAGCCTGAGCATTATATTCCTCATATAAATGTTCACCACCCGCCTCTCTCTTTATATGCCTTCCATAATCTCTTTTTGTTCAGCTATTCACCGTTTATTCCTCTGTCATCGATTTGACTCCAAATTGCTTTATCTTTTTCACTCAAGGTATACAATCTGTCATTGCTGTCAACAATTTTTTCCTAAATATCTTCCATGCACTAACAACCCCATCTTCCTTTAAATTTTTTCATCTATTGTAATGTTGCAAGATGCTTTTGACGTCTATAATAGTCGCCTGTCTTATAATTTCACGTAAGTTCCTTCTGTTTGGATACCTCACCATGCCTATTCATTCTATAAGTCAGGACTACATGGTCACTCTCACCAATGGAAGGAAGTATGTGATCTCAATCCCAATTGGATCCACTGATACTATGACCAAATCCAGAACTCGCAATCCTTGTGTTCCCTTGACAACATGCTGCTTAAGACAGTTGTTCCTCAAGAAATCCAAAAAAACATGCTGTCTAGTTTATGTCACTATAATCTTTAAAGGTACCTGTGGCATGACTATAAACAACAAATTACGCGATAATCACAGTAATCAACTTTAATCAAATGAAATTACAGATTTTTTGTACTGAAAATAACAGTACATCATCAATTAAAGATATCAAGAAATTATATACTTCTCTGGATTAGAGTGATTTGATAATAAGGTGTGACACCTTTTGCCAACTTGTATATGAAAATATGACTTCTGCATTACTTCAACCTTAGTATCACCTCTGGGTCTGGCTCCACTAAAGAGATCTCAACAAAAGTCAAAACCGGTCTGGGTAGTGACCCTTCCCATAATGCATAGCATTATATATGTCTGCAAGGAGATGTGCTTTGCATTATGGGATACTAAGGCAAGTGATGTGAAGTCTTAGCTTCTTTATACGTGTTGACCCAGTCCTGAAAATACTTCAGGCGCAAACTTTGTTTGCTTACACTTGGATAAAGGATTAAGCCAAGTATATAATCTCTTGGTATCTTTAATTTATAGTATAACCAAGTTAACAGCACTTGTTGGAAGTGAAAAAACTTCTAACAAGTACATCATCAGTGTACAGAAACAAGCAAATCAACGAAACGGGAATACAAGGTACATATAACAATCCGTTTACCAATTAAAAACTGTTGTCGCATGCTAGAAATTAATATATTAATAAATAAGATACCAGATACCTTGTGAATGTAATCTGATATACTTTGGGTAGACAAGCTGTTCTGTGGAAAAAAGAATTAACAAAAGCCCATATTATATTAAATACATTAAACCACAAAAGTCTAGTGTGGCACAACATAGTATTGATGCTAAACACAGTATCCAGTGGGATGAAGCCCATTTTCTCCATAAAAGCAGTTTTAAATATGAATGCCTTTTTAAAGAAAGCTGCAAGCCCTTTTACATTGGCCAAATCTGTATCAGAACAACTGTTTCTCACTCTCCCAAAAGTTTGGGAGAATCTCATTTTATGTAATCATCATAAATAGTTTTAATAATGTTATTTATGAATATATTAATTTGTTGTTATGTATGTTGTATGTATGTATTATTGTTGTATGTATCTTGAATTCCCATTTCTTTGATTTGCTTGTTTCTACACATTGATGATATACTGTTATTTTCAGTACAAAATATCTGTACTTTCATTTCATTGAAGTTAATTACTGTGGTTATTGCATAATTTGTTGTTTTATGTCATTATAAACATTTCCTCATCACCATCTACATTCCATGGTCTCTAGTAACATCCCACTAAATATCCTATAAACATCCATCTCACACCATATACTCTCAAAGCCATTTACATTATTTCCACAGAGATTCTCTGCCCTGAGTGAGTACACAATTCATCTTGCATCATGAGTAACGCTCCACACAACTTTTACCTTCCCTCTCCTGACAATTCTAAACACAGTATCCAGTGGGATGAAGCCCATCTTCTCCATAAAAGCAGTTTTAAATATGAATGCCTTTTTAAAGAAAGCTGCAAGCCCTTTTACATTGGCCAAATCTGTATCAGAACAATTGTCTCTCACTCTCCCAAAAGTTTGGGAGATTCTCATTTTATGTAATCATCATAAATAGTTTTAATAATATTATTTATGAATATATTAATTTGTTGTTATGTATGTATGTATTATTGTTGTATGTATCTTGAATTCCCATTTCTTTGATTTGCTTGTTTCTACACATTGATGATGTACTGTTATTTTCAGTACAAAATATCTCTACTTTCATTTCATTAAAGTTAATTACTGTGGTTATTGCATAATTTGTTGTTTTATGTCACTATAGTTGAAGTTTCCCATAATGACTGCTTGCTTTGCACTTGCCAGACTAATTTGCCTAAACATTTCCTCATCACCATCTACATTCCATGGTCTCTAGTAACATCCCACTAAATATCCTATAAACATCCATCTCACACCATATACTCTCAAAGCCATTTATGTTATTTCCACAGAGATTCTCTGCCCTGAGTGAGTACACAATTCATCTTGCATCATGAGTAATGCTCCACACAACTTTTACCTTCCCTCTCCTGACAAAATATGACACCCTTCGAATTCTATCCCTGTTAGAACATCTTCTTTAATTAACCAAGTTTCACTGATACGAACATCCTTTGGAGTGGTTAAGACAATCAATACATATTGCAAAGGTATCAGTTTTCTTCCTACTCGCTACATAGCAAAAATACTTTTTGGGATTCTTCTTCAATTGGAATTCCAGTCTCCTCTCATATTCTAATTTTTCCTTCCTTACAATACTAATCACTTTCCTGTTCTGAGCCTTATATTCCTCATGCAACTGTTCATCACCTCTCTCTCTCTCTCTCTTTATATGCCTTCCATAATATCTTTTTCTTTTGCAATTCTCCTTTTATTATCCTTCAGCTGGCTTTATCTTCTTCACTTGAGATATACAGTCTGTCAAGGTATACAATATTTATTTCATTATTCTATGAATAATGAGATAAATATTCTTAAAATTTTGTATATATTTGGCCTCTTCACTGTAAGATCTCTTTCCAATTTTCATCATCATCATCATCATACGTATCAAGGATTTAGGCCTAGTATGGCCTGTTCCGGCCTTAGAAGTCATCGTTGAATCGTTTAAAAGGACGTCCTGGTTTTCTTTTTCCTAATGGCTTGTACTTTAAGGCTTGTTTTGGTAATCTTTCTGTTTTCATTCTTTGAACGTGTTCCATCCATCTATGTTTATATTTTTTAATTTTTTCAATTACTGGTTCTTGGTTTAATTCTTTCATAATATCTTCGTTTCTTTTGTGATCAAATAGGGTATACTTTGCAGTTTTTCTCATAAACTTCATTTCTGCTGTTGTTAATCTTTGTTTGTCTTTTTGTTTTATTGTCCAGATTTTGCTTCCATACATTAAGACCGGTAGGGCTAATGTATTGTATACTTTTAGCCTGGTTTGTTTTTGAACTAGGTTTGGTTTAAATATAGAGTTAATTACTCCTGTTATTTTTAAATATTTTGCAATTTTTATGTTTATATCTTTTTCATTTTCATAAGTGATCATACATCTTAGGTAGTTAAATGAATTCACCTGTTCTAAGATCTTGTTATCTAATACTATTTTAGTTCTTGCTGGATCTTGTCCTTTAAAGGCCATAGTTTTTGATTTTTCCGTTGATATTATCATACCATAATCTTTGGATATCTCATTTAGATTTAAAATAGCTTTCTGTAAGTTATCTTCAGAATTTGTAATTATTATTTGGTCGTCTGCAAAGAGGAGAGTGTTTAAGTTAACTGTAGGTGAAAGTTTAATTCCTTGATGTAAATTTTTACTCCATTTTATTATTATTTCATTTAAGTAGATATTAAAAAGAGTTGCTGAGAGGGGACATCCCTGTCAGACCCCTTGGTTTATCTCTCTTGTATATGATAGCTCATGATTTAATCTTATTTGTATTTGATTATTTTCATATATACTTGTGACAGCTTTTAGGATATTATTTGGTATTTGTCTTTCTTTTAATATGTTAAATAATATGTTTCTTTTAACTTTGTCAAATGCTTTTTCAAAGTCAATAAATGCAATATGTGTTTCTAAATTATATTCTCTTCTTTTCTCTATTATTAATTTTAGGCAGAAGACTGGGTCTATACATGATCGTCCTTTTCTAAATCCATTTTGTACCTCTAGAATAAAGTTTTCGGAATATTTCATTAGTTTGTTATTTAAGATTCTGCTGTATATTTTGTAACATGAATTTAGTATACTGATACCGCTATAGTTTTTAGGGTCATCTCTATTATCTTTCTTAAAGATAGGAATCACAATTGCTTTTTTCCATTCTATTGGGGGGATACCAGTTGAGTAAATTTTATTTAAAAATAATAAGAGTCTTCCTTTGAATCTTGTTCCTTTATATAGTTATGAACCTAGCTTATCTTCTCCAGGTGATTTTCCGTTTCTTGTTTCTTTCAGGCTGATTTCTAATTCTTCTTCAGTTATTTCCTTTTCATTTTCATTAATTGTTTGCCAGTTGTCTTTTTTAAAATATTTGTCTGTCCACAGTTCTGTGTAGTAATTTAGAAATTCTTCTAATTTCAATTCAGTGTTTAATTTTATGTTTTCCTTGGTATCTGCATTTAGGTGTTTCAAAATCTTATATACATTGGGTCTTATTTTATATAAATCATGTTCTAAATTAGAAACAAATTTATTCCATGATTCTCTATGTCTTTTTCTGACTTCTCTTTTAGCTATGGCTCTTATTCTTTTATATTCTATTTCATCTTCTAATCTTTTACTGCTTAACCATTTGTGATAGGCTTCTTTTTTCTTTTTGATTATTTCTTTGATTGTATCATCCCAGATCTTCAGTTTTTTTTTTTTATTGAATTTTTTGGTCTTTCCTAAGCTTTCATTTGCTGCTGCATTTAGTCTCGTTTTTATATTAAGCCATTCTATTTCTTCATTTTGTTTTATTTTATCTAGATACTGGCTAATTCTTTGTTCATATAGCCATTGTACATTTGTGTCATTTAATAGTCTAGTTTTATAAACAAATGTTTCAATTTTTCTTTCTGTTCTTGTTACTTGTAGCCATTTAGGTGGTAATCTTAATTTTATTTTAACAAGGAAGTGGTCACTGCTTATTTCATATCCTCTGTGAACTCTAACATCTAGTGAAAATTTTGATGTCTTTTCATTTAATATGAAGTAATCTAATATTGATTTCCATCCTCTTGCTGCCTAAGTATATTTATGTATGTCTTTATGTTTATAGAAGGAATTCATTATTTTTAGGTTATTATAAACTACAAAGTCAATCAATTTTTTACCATTTCTGTTTAGAGTGTGTTCTCCATGTATTCCTATATTATTATTAATTTCCGTGTTTCCAATTCTTGCATTTAAGTCTCCTGCTAAAATTATGTAATCATTTTTATTTATTTTATTATATATGTTTTGTGGCTGATTATAAAAATCAATATTTTGCTATGAGTTATCTCCTGTTTCTCTATCCTTTTTCCAGCATGCATTTTTGCTAGTACTTATTTTCTGTATTTATAGTTAATTTCTGCTTCTAGCAATGTTGTGTTTATCTGTTGTTTATCCCTGTTTCTTATTCCCTTTCTATTCTTTGATTTACTTTTTGTTCTGAGACATTCTGTTGTTGCTGCATTTATTAATATATTTTTTAAATTATCCATTCTATCTCTGTATCATCATTTTCTTTTATTTGCTGTAGTTTTCAGTTTATTCTTTGCAAATAAAGGTAGTTAATACTTTTATCATTCAAGAGATGTAGTCTAAAAGATTCCTTGAGATTTCTCTTAGCATTGATTTGGTTAATTTTAAACCATCTTTTGGGTATGTTTAATTCTTCTTGTAAGAGAGAATAATCAGATTATATTTCTTCACTTCTAAATACCTGGCTATCCAGCATATTAGTTGTTTTCCTATTAACTATTATATATAGTCTATTATACTTTTTAGGTTTCTTGTTTCCCAAGTGAATTTATGGCAATCTTTATGCTTGAAAAGAGTATTAGTAATTTTTAAGTTATTATATGTGGAAAAATCCCTAAGTCTGTATCCATTTTTATTGCATGTAGTTTCACCACCTGCTCCTATGTTTGTTCCTAGTAAAACGATTTCTACTCTTGCATTGAAATCTCCCATTATTAAAAGATAATCATTAGGGTTTATTATTATTATTATTATTATGCTACACCTCCAGGGAGTCCAAAGACTCATCAAGGGACCTTCTCCACAGCACTCTCTCTCTCTCCACCACTCCACCAATGGTATCTACTGCCCGTTATCACCAGTAGTATTTTCAGAGACAATCACAAACATCCATTCCCATGGCAGGATTCAAACCCGCAGCCTTTTGGCTAGAAAGTGGATACGCCAACCAGGCCAGCTTTTAGCTTTTATTTTTGTAAATCTAAATAAAAGACATTGTCATCTTTCTCTCTTCCTTTCTCTGGGGCATAAACACCAACAAAAGAAAGGAAGTCATGACTTATTTGTAATCTTAGTTCTAGAATTCTCTTGCTCCAGTATTTGTAATGTGTGATTTTTTTTTTTAAAAATTGATTTGTAAATAAAAATCATTACTCCTGCTTTTGCTCTTTCTTCCTTTTTTACTCTACTGTAGATAAATGTAGTTGTCTGTTTTTTATTATTTTATTATTATGTGACACCTTCAAGGAGTCCAACGACTCATCAAGGGAGGACACCTACTTTACAACTTACTCTGCTCTACTCTACAGCGAACCACATCAACTACACCAAACACCATCTACTGCCCACCGCCACTAGTAGTATTTTCACAGACAATCACAAACATCCATGCCCACAGTGGGATTTAAACTCGTAGCCTTTTGGCTGAAGAGCAGATATGCTAACCACTTGGCCAACCACATGTTTCACTGAACCTTTTTGATTTCTTTGTTTCTGTTATTGCTGCTAATTTGATATTTCTTTCTATTAAGGTTTTGTCTAGATCTTGATATTTGTTATGGATTCTCCTGACATTCCAAGTAGCAACATTCCAGAAATTCTTGTTTATTTTCATTCTTTTTCCTTTCCTTCTCCTGTTGGTATCTATTAACCTGTCAAAGTAGTTTTCCAGAATGACAGTCCAGTTACTACTTTCTTGAAACATTGGAGTAAGAAAAGATTCAGCTGTGTTGGTTACTGGATCTGTAGCCTAGTTTGGTGGTGTGGCTGCCTCCTTAGGGTCTCCAAACGTGTCCTAAATCTACTTTCTTTCATTTGTACCTTACCAAGCTTCTGGCTGGGGTTGGTACCCAATCTTCCTTGGTTGCTCGGGTTTTAGGGTATCACCACATTGAGGTGAGAGTTAGATTGGGGAGGAAAAGCTATGTAATCCTACTTGATAGGATCATATGTTGTGCATTCATCCTCTTTGAACCATGACTACTTCTCTTTTTTTTTTTTTTTTTATTTATTTATATTTTTTTTTTTATAAGCCTATACTCCACTGTTTGGTAAAGGCCTCTCCCATTACAGGAGGTTTTTGGGTCTACTTCTCCCATGGGTGACCTAATCCATCTTGTCAGAGTATTTATACACTTGTATGAATGAGTGTATGAAGGTGAAAGACAATCAAAAACATCCATGCCATGGCAAGATTCGAATCTACAGCCTTTTGGCTGAAGAGTAGAGGTGCTAACCATCAGCCAACCAGGCCAGCTACTACTTCTCAAACACTATTAAAAAAAAGTATATTGAGAATTAAATATTTTAGATTGTTTATCAGATATTTATAATGATGAGCTACTAAGACCTAGTACTCCTAATGAGATATGTGTATTTTTTACAGAGAAGTTAAAGTAAGACGAGAAGGAAAAATTGTTACTGTTTCAGCCACTGGATTGGAGGTTGCTTGTGATGAAGATAATTTTCTCTGTACCATTGTTTTGGATTACATTTATCATGGAGGCACTTTTGGCATCCTAGGCAATGCTGATGGAGAAACTTATAATGAGCACATGGCAAGTTTTTGTTCATTATTGTTATTAGATAAAAATATTTTTAAGTACATAATTCTATTTCAATGATTTTTATTAGTCTTGTTGAGAGGCTTATACGCTGGTTAAACATGATAACTAATATTTAAGGAATTGACAGCGTATACTAGACATATAAATTAAATAAACTTTAATATATACTTTCCGATATTTCGGCGAACGTCACATTGCCATCTTCTTGGGAACTTATTACAAAGACACGTGCACACAAGTACTACATAACAGCAAATGAGAACTGAAGCTAGGAAGCTAACGTTTTCCTAAAGTCCTGGTGGTGCCCCCTGGCGGGCTATATTGGTGGTTCTTGGCCTTTGGGCTGAAGTTCTTCTGATAATTGTTTCCCAAATTTGGGGCAGTCTCATGCATCCAAAATTGTTGAGGTTTGGCATATTCCTAAGGGCTGAGGCTGATTCCATGAATAGTCTTTCATACTTGAACTTACTGTGGTGTATGACTGTGGCTTTCTTCCATCTTATTCTGTGGCGAGTATCCAGAGCCTGGTCTGCAAGCCCAGAGTGGCTGTACTGGTGAAATCGGATGTAATCCTTGTGTTCTGAGATTCTGATATTTGCTGTCCTGCCTGTTTGGCCAAAGTAAGACAATTTACAGCTGCAAGGGACCTGGTATAAAAAAGGGACCTGGTATAAAAAGACCAACCACTCCCCCTAGACCAGGCAGGTCTAGGGGGAGTGGTTGGTCTTTAGTGGAGCGGATAAGGGATGCCAATTTTCTATGTGGTCTATAACAAGTGGTTAAGTCGTGTTTTCTTAAGATTTTGTTGATTTTTTCTGAGGTGCCTCGGATGTAG
Organism: Typopeltis vanoorti; assembly: GCF_054136105.1. Classification (NCBI taxonomy): domain Eukaryota; kingdom Metazoa; phylum Arthropoda; class Arachnida; order Uropygi; family Thelyphonidae; genus Typopeltis; species Typopeltis vanoorti. The sequence continues at coordinate 97,961,749 of NC_143569.1, forward strand.
GGAATGGTGATGGATTTAGAGTAATCTTTTTTGTGAAAGGGAGGGGGGGGTTGTGGATCACTGAGTTAAGTATTCTCTGGATTTTTGGGGGGGGGGGGTAGCCATTGGCTGAGAAAGTGTCATGGATGTGATTTAGTTCAGTGGTTAGGGCTTGATCATTTGAACAGATTATTTTTGCCCTGTTGAATAGTGTCTTAATAACTCCATATTGTTGTGAGGGGGGGTGATGGGATTGTTGGTGAATGTATCTGCCTGTATGGGTGGGTTTTCTATAAACTGAGAAAACCAAGGTTCCATCAGGTTGGCGAGTGACTAGTGTGTCTAGGAAGGGGAGGTTATTGTTGTCCTCTTTTTCCAGGGTGAACTTGATTCTAGGGTGTTGGTTGTTTAAGTGTGTTAGGTAGGAGAGGAGTGAATCTGGGCCATGTGGCCAAATAGCAAACACATCATCAACGTAGCGAAGCCATATGGTAGGTTTTTGTTGGGCTGAGTTTAAGGCTTTCTCTTCAAAGGTCTCCATAAAGAAGTTGGCCAAGGGTGGGGAAAGTGGTGAACCCATGGCTGTCCCCTCTATCTGTTTGTAGAATTTTTCCTGCCATACGAAATAGCCTGAGTTTATTGTAAACTGAAATAGGGCTGAGATATTGGGAGGAAATTTAGCTTGGATTAGCTCTAGGGTTTCTTTGAGGGGTACATTCGTGAATAGGGAGGAGACATCAAAACTGACCATTATGTCATTGTGTTGCAGTGTAAGGTTTTCTATACTGGCTTTGAAGTGGGCTGAGTTTTTTATGTGTGATGGTGTTTTGCCAGTATAGTGTGAGAGCGCTTTGGCTAAATGCTTTGCTAGTTTGTAAGTGGGGGAATCAATGCCATCCACTATGGGATGTAATGGCACATTTTCTTTATGTATTTTAGGGAGCCCATATATGCGGGGGGGGGGGTCTAGAGTTATAGGGTTTTAGTTTGTTGGTAACCTCCACAGGCCAAGAAGTAACCTTCTTAAGGAGCCTATGGAGTTTTCTAATTTGTGAGTTGGTGGGATTGTAATTAATAGGGAGGTAAGTGGATCGATCTAATAGCAAAGCCTTGAGCTTACCTGTGTAGTCATTAAGGTTGAGTACCACAGTGGCATTCCCCTTATCTGCTTTGGTGATCACTATTTCTTTGTTTCTCTTCAATTCTTGTAGTGATTTGTATTCACTAATAGATATGTTGGATTTTGGAGGTTTTGCTTTTTTGAGAATACAGGCTACATCCAATCGAATATCATTGGCGATGTGGCTTGGAAGTTGGCGAATTCCGCGTTCAATTGGGATCATTAATTCCTCGGCCGGTAATTTCTTAGGAGCAATGGCGAAGTTGTGACCACGTGATAGAACGTTGAGTGCTTCAGGCATCAGGATAACTGAAGAAAGGTTAACTACAGTGTTGGTTTGTAGTTTACGTTTAGACGCCGAGTTCTTTAATAATTTATCAAACTTGTTGATATGTCGGCTCCGTATTCGATCGAATTCTTTGTTAGCTGCTGTACACGAGACGTCATGTAGGACTGACCAAAGCTCGTGATTAAGCGTATGTGAAAGCTCATCCTCTTAAAAAACACGACTTAACCACTTGTTATAGACCACATAGAAAATTGGCATCCCTTATCCGCTCCACTAAAGACCAACCACTTCCCCTAGACCTACCTGGTGTGTACCAGGTCCCTTGCAGCTGTAAATTGTCTTACTTTGGCCAAACAGGCAGGACAGCAAATATCAGAATCTCAGAACACAAGGATTACATCCGATTTCACCAGTACAGCCACTCTGGGCTTGCAGACCACGCTCTGGATACTCGCCACAGTCATACACCGCAGCAAGTTCAAGTATGAAAGACTATTCATGGAATCAGCCTCAGCCCTTAGGAACATGCCAAACCTCAACAAATTTAGATGCATGAGACTGCCCCAAATTTGGGAAATAATTATCAGAAGAACTTCAGCCCAAAGGCCAAGAACCACCAATATAGCCCGCCAGGGGGCACCACCAGGACTTTAGGAAAACGTTAGCTTCCTAGCTTCAGTTCTCATTTGCTGTTATGTAGTACTTGTGTGCACGTGTCTTTGTAATAAGTTCCCAAGAAGATGGCAATGTGGCGTTCGCCGAAATATCGGAAAGTATATATTAAAGTTTATTTAATTTATATGTCTAGTATACGCTGTCAATTCCTTAAATATTAGTTATCGATTTTTATTAGTACTGCAGTAAAAGCAACATTTATTTTATATTTTGTAACAGAAACAGAGTTTTCTTTTCTTTTTTTTCATATTAATTCCCCTCCTTCCATTTGAAAGTATGTTAACTTATAATATTAGTTAACATACTAATGTGCTTGGAATAAGATGCAACTTCTCAAAGAAGTGGTTTAGCTTCCCTAGGTCACTAGTTAGTACATGCTCTATAGTACAGAAGTTCCAGTGTTGGAATGTGATGCATAAATCATAAGCATATGCGAATTATTTAGATGTCGTCCTTGGAAAATCAGAAATATACAAATTGAAAAGACAGGCCAGAACTGACCCTTGTGGGAGTCAATTGTTAAGTGTTCTTGGCTTGCTCATATCATCATCTAGAATTACCTGTATTGTTCTATTAGATAGAATAGTGTTGATCAGAGGTCAATTTTTTACATTTCAGTATTTTAAGGAGGTTGTAGATCATGCCGTTCATATGCAGCGTCAAGTCTATAAAGACCGCACCAGTTTGAAGGCATTTTTTGAAACCAGATTCTATATCAGTCGTTAGGGCCAAAACTTGATCTTCACAATTGCACTGGGGCCTGAAACTGGCCTCTTCATTCGGGAGAGTGTCAATGATAATAGTACTAACTATATTGTAAATAAGTCTTTCTAGTAACTTAAAGACTTATTTACAATAGAGTAAGTACTATTCTCATTGACACTCTCCCGAATGAAGAGGCCAGTTTCAGGCCCCGGTGCAAGTGTTATAGGTCTATAGCTTTCAGGTTTATCAGTGAGCTTTCCAGGTTTCATGATAGCTATTATCTTTGATTTTTTAAATTCTGCTGGTAACTAACCACTTTGTAGAATATTAGAAAATGAATATAGGAAAGAAATGGGATGACCAGGGATCAAGAGGAAACAGATGGAATTGAAAAGTGTTCTAAAATGAAGAAGCAGAAAGGGAAATGGTCCCAGTCCAGCATGGAGAGATCACATCGAGGGAGAGGTATCAGTGGAACTAGCTGTAGATCCAGAAATGAGCTGTTGTGTTTGTATACTAATGCTAGAAGTATAAGAAACAAGGCGGATGAAATGGTTGCACTAATTGTGTCTGTTCACCCAAAGATTGTCGGAATAAGTGAGACATGGTTAGATGAGGACGACATCCTGACAGGAATAGAGATGGAAGGGTATGATATGTTTCGTGAGGATAGAAGGGGTAAAAAGGGAGGAGGAGTGCTATTGATGATAGAGAAAGAGTTATGTCCATACAAGGTAGAGATGCAAGAGGGGAAATAGGGTCAGTGGTTTTGAGGCAGTATGGTGTGAGATAGAGGTGAACAGAATCAAATATTTGGTGGGATGTTGTTATAGACCTGGTAATGTGGATGGTGGTGATAGTGAAATGCATAGTCAAATAAGCCAAGCAAATAAGAAAAGGGTGATCATTATGGGTGATTTTAATTATGGCAATATAGACTGGAATGAAGAGATAGCAACTGGAAGTAAAGAAAATGAGTTTCTTGAGTTATTGAGGGATAACTATCTCAGACAGTATGTAACAGAGGGCACACGAGGATTAAGGGCCTTGGATTTGGTCATTTCATCAGAGGATGTAATTATAAATAAGGTGTCAAATCATCCACCAATTGGTGAAAGTGACCATGAGGTGATTACCTGGGCAGTTACCAGCAGTGCAAGAACCCCTGTGAAAAAAAGGGTATATGTGGAACTACAAGGGGGGTGATTATGAAGAGCTCAGGAGACAGCTTGCAGGTGTAGCATGGAATGAGGACTTAGCTGGAAAAGCGATCAATGCAGCTTGGGGGATTTTCAAAAACTATTTAGTAGATGCAATGTCTAAATGTATTCCAAGGGTGAGAAGGTTAAATAAGGTAGGTGTGAGATGGATGAATAAAGATATTAAGCATGCGATACAGAGAAAAAGGGCATTGTGGAGACAGCATAAGAGAAGTAGAAGTAACCAATTTCATGAGGTCTACAAAGACCAGGCAAGGAGGGTGACTTGGTTGGTGAGCGTAGCTAAAGTGAGGTTGAACAGCCTTTTCTTATTTGCTTGGCTTATTTGACTATACATTTCACTATCACCACCATCCACATTACCAGGTCTATAACAACATCCCACCAAATATTTGATTCTGTTCACCTCTATCTCACACCATACTGCCTCAAAACCACTGACCCTATTTCCCCTCTTGCATCTCTACCTTGTATGGACATAACTCTTTCTCTATCATCAATAGCACTCCTCCTCCCTTTTTATCCCTTCTATCCTCACGAAACATATCATACCCTTCCATCTCTATTCCTGTCAGAATGTCGTCCTCATCTAACCATGTCTCACTTATTCTGACAATCTTTGGGTGAACAGACACAATTAGTGCAACCATTTCATCCGCCTTGTTTCTTATACTTCCAGCATTAGTATACAAACACAACTGCTCATTTCTGGATCTACAGCTAGTTCCACTGATACCTCTCACTCGATGTGATCTCTCCATCCTGGACTGGGGCCATTTCCCTTTCTACTTCTTCATTTTAGAAGCAGAAAGGGAAATGGCCCCTTTTCAATTCCATCTGTTTCCTCTTGATCCTGGGTCATCCCATTTCTTTCCTATATTCATTTTCTAATATTTCATGAAGCCAAAAAGAATCCTAGGGAGGTTCTTTCGATATGTAGAAAGCAAAAGAAAGAATGATTATGGAAGGATGACATTGATTGGAGGAAATGGTATAAAGACAGCTGTTGTAGAATGTGTGGTGGAGATACTTAATGAGCAGTTCATAAAGATCTTTGAATCTTGTGAATGTGACTTCATGGAGAGATTGAGAGCAGTTGATGATGGGGAGAAGAGACTGACTGTAAGTGAGCAAGAGGTGTTTGGGGAGTTGAGTAAACTAGATGTAAATAAGGCTGTGGGATTTGATAATATTTCACCACGTATTCTGAAGGAATGTGCCAGACAGTTGACACCTGTCTTGACATATTTTTTTAATACGAGTCTTGCACTTGGTCAAGTTCCTAAAGTGTGGAAGGAGGAAAAGATTGTGCCACTTCATAAAGGAGGTGATCAAACTCAAGCATCAAACTATAGGCCTATCTCTGTGTCAGGTGTTGGTTAAGTTGTTGGAGAAGCTTGTGAGAACTAGAATCCAGAGTTGGGTTGACAACAATGGTATAATCTTTGATGGACAGCATGGATTTGCTAAAGGGAAGTCATGTTTTAGTAATCTACTTACTTATTACAATAAAGTGACTGCTTCCTGGGACAGAGGAGAAGGATACACAGTAATATACTTGGATTTTGCAAAAGTTTTTGATAGAGTACCTCATGATAAGTTGTCAGTCAAAGTACAGCAGATGCAGTTGGATATTAGATTAGTGCATTGGATTGGAGACTGGCTATCTGATAGGTATCATCAAGTTGTGTATGGGGGTGCGATATCCAGGAAAAGGAAAGTCACTATTGGAGTGCCTCAGGGGTCTGTTTTAGGGCCATTACTATTTAACTTGTATATTAATGATATTGGCGAAGATTTGGATGGAGATATTCAGTTGTTTGCAGATGATGCAAAGTTGGGACGAACCATAAAGAGTAGTGAATATGTTGTGGACTTGCAAGAAGACTTGAATAAATTGAGTGATTGGGCAATCAAATGGGGATGTGAGTTCAATGTTGCAAAATGTAAGGTTTTAAAATTTGGAAAACAAAGATGGGATGCAGAATTTATCCTTGGTGAGAATATATTGTTGGAGGTAGAGGAAATAAGAGACCTGGGGGTGATAGTGGATAAGGATCTGAAATTTAGGGGACACATTGCCAAAATTGTGAAGACAACACAAAAGCTTCTGGGAATGATGCGGAGGACACTGACATGTAGAAGTTAGGGAGATTCTTGTTCCGTTGTATAAGGCTTTGATTAGGCTACAAATGGACTATTATGTCCAGATTTGGTCACCAGGTTTTCATAAGGATGAAGAGATGTTGGAAAGGGTCCAAAGGCGACTGACTAAGGTAGTTTCTGACCTCTGGAATGTTGAGTATGAGGAAAGATTGAGAAGATGTAATTTGCAGAGTCTAATGGAGAGAAGGAAGAGGGGAGATATGATAGATACAAGTTGGTAAGGGGTTGTTATAAGATCAATGGTGGAGAAGTTCTACAGAAAATAGTGGAAGATCAGGGGAGAACCAGAGGTCATCCCTGGAAACTGTATAAAGAGAGTGTGAGTAGGGGAGTGAGAGGCAGGTTTTTTCCGTGCAGAGTTGTGAATGATTGGAATGCCTTGCCTGAAAATGTGGTGTCTGCAAGGAGTTTGAATGTGTTTAAGACATGGTATGATGAGATGTGTGTGTGATAAAAGGACCTCCCAGATGAGTCTTTGACTCCATGAGGTCTTGGGTAATAATAATAATAATAAAAGAATTTTGTCAGCCATTCCACTGTATTTGGTACAAAGTTTTTTAAAAATTCAGGGTGAATATTATCAAATCCAGGCACTTTACCAGTGTTCACTCCAGGAAGTGAAAACTGCTAAAAGATAGAAGTTCTTCTTTGGTGAATGGATTTGATAGATTGGTCACTTCAGAACAACCTTCTTAAAGTCTGGTCAATTCTTTCCTAATTACTTTAATGTAGTTTTTTTCTGATTTAGCTCTGGACAGATTCACTATCTGATTGGCAATACAGTTGGCACTAGCAGCTTTTGCATTGGGGCAATGGGAATTACTACCCAACTTTTTAAGGAGGCTCCATGCCTTCTTGCTTGAATGTTTAAAGTTCAGCCTTTCGATAGTGTCAATCCATTTGTTCTTTCTAGCATCATTTAAGTTGCAGATGATCAATAAGATCATCTGCAACCTGCAAACGTCCGCTATTCAGAAAGTTGTTATAAAGTGTGTCGCTGGTTTTGCTCCAGCCAGGTACATATTCTTTTCTAGCACCTCTAGAGATGTGTTTTTTGGCTGTAGAAATTACTATTTTCAAAAATCTTTGGTAGTTATAAATTTGTGGTGGAATCCAGCGCATATTTTTATCTAGATCTGAAAAAAGCTGTTCCAGTTTGCCTTCGCAAAATTCCAATGTGGGATTGGTGTAGTTTAACTATTTGGGATTTGAGTGCCCATCTCAATAAAGATAGAGCAGTGTTGACTGTATGGAAATTTTCCTAAAACACGATGGCTGGTTGGCCCTTTTCTTGTTACAAAATATACACCTTCTGTCCAAAAAGAAACCGAACTTTTCGAAAATAGAAGAAACTAGTGGTGCCACCTGTTGAATATTTTTGTTGTTGAAAGCAACAAAGTTCATTAGTGTAGTGTTAACTGTTTATTATTATTATTATTGTTATTCAGGTCTCCATGGAGTCAAAAGACTCATCGAAGGAGATCCCTCCTAGGAAACACAAAGTCTATCATACCACTCCTTAATCGCATTGACCGTTCTCACTCTCACCACTCTATCAGGCAATGCATTCCATGGTTCAACCACCCTCCATGCAGAGATACCACTCCTCTCCCTCTTTCTCACAGTTTCCTTTCGTAACTTCCAGCGATGGCCCCATGTCATGACTCCTTCCTGCTGTTCAACCAAGCGAAGGAACTCCCAGTGTCAACCCTGTAATCATCTCTCAACAGTTTAAAAGTCTCAATCATATCACCTCACCTTCTTCTATCCACCAAACTCTGCAGTCCACACTCAATCAACCAATCCTCATAACTAACATTATACAGTCCTGACACCATCTTTGTTATCCACATTTGTACCCTTTCCTCAGTTAATTTATCCCCTTCAAATTCTGGGGACCAGATCTCTGAACAATAATCTAAGTGTGGTCTGATCAGAGTCTTAAAGAATGGAATGATAACTGTTTTATCTCTGCAGGTCAGTGTCCTTCTGATTATTGCAGCAATCCTCTGTGTTACCTTCACCACCTTTGCAATATGTCCCTGAAATTTCAGATTTCTATCAATCATCAACTCCAGATCTCGTCTTCCCTAATTTCTTCGGTTTAACTCCTGCCATAGAGTATGCAGCGTCCCATCGATGTGTCCGAAACCTCAAGACCTTACATTTTGCTGCATTAAACTGACTCCCTCATTCATTTGCCCCTCTATCTAGCTTATTCAAATCCTCTTGCAGGGCTACCAAATCTGCACTATTACTAATAATCCTTCCCATCTTCACATCATCCGCAAACAACTGAATATCTCCTTTCTATCCACAGACAATGTCATTGATATAAAGGTTAAACAATATAGGTCCCCGTACTGAGCCTTGTGGAACCCCACTTGTAACCCTCTGCTTCCTTGAAACTGCCCCACCATACACAACTCTCTGATACCTATCGGACAGCTAATCCTGAATCCAGTTGACCAATCTGACATCCAGACCCATGTGTTGCAACTTGAATATCAGTTTATCATGTGGCACCCTGTCAAATGTCTTTGCTAAGTCTAGGAAAATGGCAGTATATGCCTTTCCCTCATCTAATGCTCTTGTAACTTTATTATAAAAGGCTAGCATATTGCTACAACAAAAGCGCCCCTTCACAAATCAATTTTGATTCTCACAGATAACATTACCCTCATCTGCCCAATGCTGTATATATGGTCCCTCACTACTTTCTCCAAGATCTTACTAACTACTGATGACACACAAACTGGCCTATAATTAGACACTTCCAGTCTGCTACCGTTTCTCACAGCCAGACTTTCTTTGAAAAGCCAAGTCAAAGGCACTGTTAGTTCCCTAGCACATTCTCTCAGAACTCATGGTGAAATACCATCCAGTCCCACAACTTTACTGACATCCAGAGTATTCAGTATTTGGAAAACACTCTCTTCCTGCACCTCTAAACCTCAAACCTGCCCTACTCCTCTAGTATTCAAATTGACTCCTGCAGGATGAAATACTCAAAGAAAGTGTTAATTGAACAATTCCACTATGTCCTCTGCATCAGTCACTCTATTTTCATTTTTATTCCACAACGTCATTCTTCCAAAGTCATTTCTCCTTTCCAAGTCAAAATCATATGGTCATTCTCTCCAACTGGTGGGAGAGATGTCATCTCAGTTATTATAAACTCTTCTGATTCTATAACCAAATCCAATACTCTTGAACTTCTTGTTGCCTAAGACATTTGTCCCTCAAGAATTCTAGAAATTCCATTCCCTTATTGCTACATGCATCTTTCTCTCCTCAGTTTATACCACTGTGACATTTGTTTCATTAGTAGCCGAGTTATAGTGCCAAGAGTGACTGTGTGTTTTGATGAACGGTCGGAAAATGAGTTTCAAACAGTCAGCTGCGATTGACTTTTGTGTTAAACTTGGTTTTACCAAGTTTAACAAGGTGTGTTAAACTTGGTTTTACCGAAACGCATCATATGCTTCAAAAAACATATGATGATGATGAATGCTTATATCATACTCAAGTTTATGAGTGGTTTAAGCGATTTTAACGTAGTGGTAACGAGACGCTTGAGGATGACGAAAAGCCAGGCCATCTCCAAAAACTGGACTGAGCGAAGTTAATATCCAAAAAGTGCATGAGATTAATTTAAGATGAATTGGGGATTCCAAAATGAACCATGCACAACACTTTGACTGAGAGTTTGGGCCTTCGTAAATTGAATTCGCGATTTGTTCCCCACAAGTTGACCAACAACCAAAAAAGTATCAAACTGAACACTGCAAGGACCTCATTGGGAGGTCCTGCTCATAAGGAGTTTTAATTAACTTCCTTGAAACAATTGTTACTGATGATTAAATTTGGTAAGTTTTAAAAGAGGTAAACCGTGAGTAGACATAACTATACAAATAAATAACGGAAAAACTCACGTAGAAATATTATTTAATATTTCTACGTGACACAGGCGAATATTTAATAGTATAATTTTCACACAGGCGAAAATTATACTATTAAATAATATTTCTACGTGAGTTTTTCCGTTATTTATTTGTATAATGATTAAATTTGGTGTTTTGAGTATGAGCCTGAAACAAAGTGGCAGAGAGACGACCAGAAGAGGGGCATTCAAAAAAATGTCGCTTGGAGAAGTCAAAAGTAAAGACAATGCTGATTTATTTCTATGATTCCAAGGGCATTATCCACAAAAAATTCAAGATAAAACTCGCCGGTCAACGGTGAGTTTTATCTTGAAATTTTGAAGCGATTGATAGCGAGAATTTGTCACGTATGGCATGAATATTGTGATGTGGGCATCTGATCACTTTTGCACGATAATGCAACATCTCATCATTTGAACATTGTGAGACAATTTTTGAGCAAAAACCAAGTTTGTGTATTGGGTCACTTGCCGTGTTTACCCTGATTTAGCACCCTCTTCCCCCAACTTCATTTGCCGATAAAAGGAAAGTGATATGACACCTTGAAAACATTGAAAACAAGCTGCTGTAACCATGACCCTCAACAGTATCCCAAAATCTGATATAAAAAAACTCATTTAATGAATTAATTGACCATGCAAACGCTGTATCGAA